>NW_020664490.1:10164088-10304882 GCF_002925995.2 Terrapene triunguis
CCAATATCTAAGTCGTTAATGAAGATATTGAACAGAGCCGGTCCCAAAACAGACCCCTGCGGAACCCCACTTGTTATGCCTTTCCAGCAGGATTGGGAACCATTAATAACAACTCTCTGAGTACGGTTATCCAGCCAGTTATGCACCCACCTTATAGTAGCCCCATCTAAATTGTATTTGCCTAGTTTATCGATAAGAATATCATGCGAGACCGTATCAAATGCCTTACTAAAGTCTAGGTATACCACATCCACAGCTTCTCCCTTATCCACAAGACTCGTTATCCTATCGAAGAAAGCTATCAGATTGGTTTGACATGATTTGTTCTTTACAAATCCATGCTGGCTGTTCCCTATCACCTTACCACCTTCCAAGTGTTTGCAGATGATTTCCTTAATTACTTGCTCCATTATCTTCCCTGGCACAGAAGTTAAACTAACTGGTCTGTAGTTTCCTGGGTTGTTTTTATTTCCCTTTTTATAGATGGGCACTATATTTGCCCTTTTCCAGTCTTCTGGAATCTCTCCCGTCTCCCATGATTTTCCAAAGATAATAGCTAGAGGCTCAGATACCTCCTCTATTAGCTCCTTGAGTATTCTAGGATGCATTTCATCAGGCCCTGGTGACTTGCAGGCATCTAACTTTTCTAAGTGATTTTTAACTTGTTCTTTTTTTATTTTATCTTCTAAACCTACCCCTTTCCCATTAGCATTCACTATGTTAGTCATTCCTTCAGACTTCTCGGTGAAGACCGAAACAAAGAAGTCATTAAGCATCTCTGCCATTTCCAAGTTTCCTGTTACTGTATCGCCCTCCTCACTGAGCAGTGGGCCTACCCTGTCCTTGGTCTTCCTCTTGCTTCTAATGTACTAATAAAAAGTCTTCTTCTTTCCCTTTATTCCCGTAGCCAGTTTGAGCTCATTTTGTGCCTTTGCCTTTCTAATCTTGCCCCTGCATTCCTGTGTTGTTTGCCTATATTCATCCTTTGAAATCTGTCCTAGTTTCCATTTTTTATATGACTACTTTTTATTTTTTTGATCATGCAAGATCTCGTGGTTAAGCCAAGGAGGTCTTTTGCCACATTTCCTATCTTTTCTACTGTCACGTTATTGATTTGAACTGGGACCATATAGAACATGGTTGCAACCAAAGTCTTGTAGTGGCACCAAATCTTGTATAAAGGGGGTCAAATGAGGTGTCTAAGACAAGGTTATGGTTTGCTGGTTATGATTATGCTGTCTACATGTGTGTATCAATTTTGTAGTTGAAGTTATGAATATTGGCTCTATACTGTCTGTATTTCAAACTTATGCTATGCTTCTGGGAGACATCCCAGACAAGTTGGTGTTAGCTCTGCCTAGCCTGCTTGATGGCCCATTAAGGACCATCAGCTATACAATTGACCCATTGAGAGAAGGCAGTACGCCTTGCAACTCAGCAAAGTATGCAGGGACTGGTCCACATGACTCCAGACTCCATTTTGCTGTAATTTTCCACAGTAAGGACAAAGAGGTGTTCTTACACCTGGAAAAGACTATAAAAGGCTGATGCCTCATCTCCATCTTGTCTTCAATCCTGCTTCTTACCTCTGAGGGACTTTGCTACAAACGGAAGCTCTACACAAAGTACTGAATGACCCATCCCAGCTGTGGATGTATTCCAGAGACTTGATTTGAACCTGCAGTTCATTCTATCACTGCTACAAGCCTGAACCAAGAACTTTGCCATTACAGTGTGTAATTGATTCCATTTAACCAATTCTAGCTCTCATCTCTATCTTTTTCCTTTTATGAATAAACCTTTAGATTTTAGATTCTAAAGGATTGGCAACAGCATGATTTATGGGTAAGATCTGATTTGTATATTGACCTGGATCTGGGGCTTGGTCCTTTGGGATCGAGAGAACCTTTTTTTTCTTTTACTGGGGTATTGGTTTTCATAACCATTCATCCCCATAACGAGTGGCACTGGTGGTGATACTGGGAAACTGGAGTGTCTAAGGGAATTGCTTGTGTGACTTATGGTTAGCCAGTGGGGTGAGACCAAAGTCCTCTTTGGCTGGTTTGGTTTGCCTTAGAGGTGGAAAAACCCCAGCCTTGGGCTGTAACTGCCCTGCTTTAAGCAATTTATCCTGAATTGGCACTCTCAGTTGGATCCCGCCAGAACCAGCATCATTACACCTACTCAGCGGAATAGCTTGCTTTTGGGCCCTTAGTGTCCCTTTGAAAAACTGCCAACTCTCCTCAGTTGTTTTTCCCCTCAGTTTTGAGTCCCATGGGACCTTACCTATCAGCTCTCTGAGCTTACCAAAATCCACCTTCCTGAAATCCATTGTCTATATTTTGCTGTACACCCTTCTACCCTTCCATAGAATTGTGAACTCTATGATTTCATGATCACTTTCACCCAAGCTGACTTCTCCTTTCAAATTCTCAACGAGTTCCTCCCTATTTGTTAAAATCAAGTCTAAAACAGCTTCTCCCATAGTAGCTTTTTCAACCCTCTGAAATAAAAAGTTGTCTGCAATGCAGTCCAAGAACTTATTGGATGGTCTGTGCCCCGCTGTGTTATTTTCCCAACATATATCTGGATAGTTGAAGTCCCCCATCACTACCAAATCTTGGGCTTTGGATGATTTTGTTTGTTGTTTAAAAAAAGCCTCATCCACCTCTTCCACCTGGTTATGTGGCCTGTAGTAGACTCCTAGCATGACATCACCCTTGTTTTTTACTCCTTTTAGCCTAACCCAGAGACTCTCAACACTTCCGTCTCCTATGTCCATCTCCACCTCAGTCCAAGTGTGTACATTTTTAATATATAAGGCAACACCTCCTCCCTTTTTTCCCTGTCTATCCTTCCTGAGCAAGCTGTACCCATCCACACCAACATTCCAATCGTGTGTTATCCCACCAAGTTTCGGTGATGCCAACAATGTCATAGTTGTATTTATTTATTAGCACTTCCAGTTCTTCCTGCTTATTACCCATACTTCTCGCATTTGTATATAGGCATCTAAGATACTGATTTGATCTTGCCTCCCAGTTTTGCCCTGACCCTCCTTTCTCTCTGCCATTATGGCCCACGTTCCTTCCTATTTCCGACCATCTCCCAGGTCTCCATGTTCCCCACTTACCTGTGGGCTTTGCTCACCTGTCCCCGTCGAACCTAGTTTAAAGCCCTCCTCACTAGGTTAGTCAGTCTGTGTCCAAATAGGGTCTTTCCCTTCCTCGAAAGATGAACGCCATCTCTGCCTAGCAGTCCTTCCTGGAATAGCATCCCGTGGTGGAGGAAGCCAAAGCCCTCCTGGTGACACCATCTTCGCAGCCAGGCATTCACCTCCACGATGCACCTGTCTCTGCCCGGGCCCCTACCTTTGACAGGAAGAATCGAAGAGAATACCACCTGCGCTCCAAACTCCTTCACCCTTACTCCCAGAGCCCTGTAGTCGCTCTTGATCCACTCAGTGTCACACCTTGCAGTATCATTTGTGCCCACATGGATGAGTAGCATGGGGTAGTGGTCAGTGGGCTGGATAATCCTTGACAATGCCTCCGTAACGTCTCGGATACGGGCCCCCGGCAGGCAGCATACCTCCCGAGATGAAATGTCAGGGCGACAGATGAGTGTCTCCATCCCCCTCAGAAGAGAGTCTCCGACCACCACTACCCTACGTTTCTATTCGCAGTGGTGGCAGCAGACCTCCCAGCCTTAGGGGTACGAGGCTTCTCCTCCTCTACTGTAGGGGGTGATTCCTTTTCTGCTGTATCAAGAAGAGCATAACGGTTACCTATTACCACGGTGGGAGGGTTCGGGGCAGGGGTGGTGCACTGCCCGCTGCCAGAAGTAACCAGCTGCCAGTGTCCACCCTGAGCCATCTCCTCCTCCACCAGTGGTGTGTCAGCAGTCCTGTGTACTGGGACAGCTACCTCAGCTGTCTCCACATGGACACTGTCCAGGAATTGCTCATGGATCCGGATGCTCCTCAACCTAATAAAATAAATAATAGATGTTCTGCTGACTTGGCAGCACTGAATTTTTTGAGTTTTTTGCCTTTTGTTCCTTTAAAAGGGCAGCATACACATAAGCCTGAATACACGTTAGCTAAATTAACATCTTTAGACCTGACTGATTCCTTTGGAGCCATTATGGACTATTATTTCAGCCATCTACAGACTGAGAAATCTCTGAGCAGGACTCTTTACAGTAGCAGAGATATTAGTGTTTGAGTCAAGAATCCATATACTAAACTGTGTCCAAAAGGGCCTAGATGTGTCAAATTGTAATATAAAAGTCCCTAAGTATAAACTTATACAAACACCCATAAAGCCAGGGGCCAATATAGCTAAGGTTGAGGTCAGTACCATAAAACGGTCTATCATAAATGTGATCATACTGTATTTCTAAAAGGTATATTTTGTCAAGTAGCAATATCTTCATTTTAGAGATCTGTAAATACATAATTATATTCTTCACTTGTAAAATATATGTACACAATATTTCCATATGCCTAGTTATTAATATGGGCCTTAGAACTGTAATATCTGAGCATTTCCAAAGTATTTAAGAATAGAAATAACAATCTCATTCTTCCTTTCTAGCTTGTAGGAGACATAGCTTGCTTAGTTTATAGGATTTATTTGTTTCTGTGTGAAAGAGCGTGTGTATCTGTGTATGTAAAGAACTTATTCAGGACAAATTAAGTCAAAGAAAGGAGTATTGAGTTAAATTTGAAAGTGGTGAGGTACACAGACACTCTTTTGTAGGAGTAAGTTCCAGAGACTTGGTCAAGCTGCTGTGAAAGTTCTGTTTCCTGCACTCTCAAATCTCCCCCTTTTAGTCAACAATTTTTATTTTTCTGTTGAAATGTAGCTGTTGTGGACGTTCATGCTCATGGAGCACAAAGCGATCTCTTAGACAGCTAGCATTATTCCTATGGAGGGACAGAGATTTCAGACTTGACTATTAACGGTGGTAACCTGTATGTGTTGCTAAGCTGATGGGCTGCTATGTTTTATACCATTTAGAGTATGTGTCTCCACTAGGAGCTGGGGTGTGATTCCCAGCTTGAGGAGACATATGTGCACTAGCTCCCATCAAGCTAGTGCACTAAAAATAGTGTAGCTGCAGTAGCACATGCAGCAGCAGGAGGGAGTAGCAGCTCTGAGTACAAACCTGTCCAGACCCTGTGAGTACGTTCTTGGATGGCTAGCCCAAGCTGCTGCCTTTGCTACCATGGCTACACTACAATTTTTGGCAATGAGTGCTAGCATATTTCTCCTGGCGGTGGGAACCACACCAGAGTTCTGACTATAGACATACCAACAGAGCTTTATGAGGTGTAGCTTCATTACTAGATAGGAATCTCAGTAATAAAGTCTGGAAGTCATAAATATGGGGGTTATTATGGCTGTGTATTGGAGCTAAAATGTATACTTTGGTAACTCTGTTTGGGACAGTGACTGTGTCTAACTCTGTCTGTACAATGTGTTGTATAATAGGGCTCTGAACCTGAATTGGGCTGTGGATGCTACCACAGCATAAAAGTTTAATAATAATAATAATAATAAATAATAATAACAATAAATTAATAAATGCTTGCCCTGAATTCAATTCTCAGGCTTTGCAAGCAAACACCACTCTTAATTTTGAATTCGGTTAACTCCAACAGCTAAAAGGAATAATTCCTGCCTTCTTCCACAGCCCCCTCTTTTCTTTCCTCAACAAACCCTGCCCCCATTACAGTAAATATAAGATAAAGTCTCTGGTGTTCTTGGAGCCTGTTGGGGTTGAAAGCAGGGATAGGCAGGCTTCAGGGAGGGGATTCACTAACTTCATTGGTGTATAAATATCCTCCATCTGTGGTTCTGGAATATATTGCACTCCAAGCCATCTTTCATTCACCTTAATGTATTTATCCTCAAAATAACCCTGTGATATATGGAAATAGTATTATCCTATTTTAAAACTGGAAAACCAAGGCTCAGAGGGTTTAGCATTTTTAGCAATGCTATAGCACTGCTAAAATAAAATATATAGAGATTTTTATATAATAAAAATTCATTGCTCAAATAAGAGTGGTAGTGTTTTGTTGACTTCATTAAACAGAATAAAAAGGCTTTGAGACACTGTCAAGTAAATCCTACCAATAAGTTTGCTCTGTATTTTAAAATTTAACGAGTCTCTTAAAATAAACATTCTTTACATTTAATTCCCAGGAGAATATCTCTGGCCACTCCCAGACAGCTTTATAAGTCCTCCAACATGACTCAGCGCTGGCAGCGACGGGAGATTTCTAACTTTGAATACTTGATGTTCCTCAATACTATAGCAGGTAAGGTTCTAACTCTTTAATCCCTCATAATATGTTTATGTTTGTCAAAATCTTGAGTACCGTGACTTGATAGAATATATTTATCCCTCTGGAATTCAGCTGCAGTTTTATGATAGATTCTGAAACACTCACATTAAATTTTATCAGAAAATGCACAACCTATCACTGAGGGTTTAGATTCATTTATTGTTGTGAAGGTTGTTCCTTGCTCTGCTTCTGCCATTTCCTCTGCTGACAGCTTTGTCTGAAGCTTTATTAGAGTCAACAAACCATTGCCAGAGAGTGTCTGGAAATAATAATGGGAAAATGTAATTTCGCTACTTCGTCATTCTCAGCAACAGCAACTAGACAGCAGAATAACAACAGTATTCCGCCTAGTACAGTTGTCACCTGGATTGTGGTATGATTAGTTTACAGCATCTTTTCTCTTTTAGTTCTTTGTACTGAATTATAATATCAGATTAGGTATTTAAAATGAGAAATAACTTCCATAGATAGCCATTCTTTATTAGTAAAATAAGAGTTTTTCTGGCATTTGTCACTAATTAAACAGTAATTGTGGCAATCCCACTTCCATCTTCCTGTTTTCTATGTATTGGTAACAGGAGTGATTTGAAAAGTAAAAAAGATGCAGCTTTCTGAATGATATACAAAAAATGTACCAAATGTTGGTCATTGTTATTTCTCCAGCAGCATATCTCATAAATTGCTCATGAATCTCACCATAGGGAAACTTTCTCATGTATCCCACAGCAATGAGCTCTAATTGGGAATAAAATTAACTCCACCGAGCATATCAACATCACTTTGTACTCCAGTGTTGCAGTTGACACACCGCTTGACTTAGTTTTCATTTTCATGCTTGAGATGGTTCTCCCTAATATGTTCCTCAGGCCAGAGAGCTGAAGGAACTCATGTATCTAAAACCAGGTTTAACACCTCACCTGTTCATTTCCTCTGACTAGAACTGGGTGAATTTTTTCACACCAATAATCTATTTGCCAAAAAAATGCCGACCAAAACCATTCACAAATCCAACATGAATTCACCAAATAATTTTGGCTCCAAAAATTTTTTTTTTTGGGGTGGGGGGAGGGCTAGATTCACAAGGAGATGTAGGCACCATTCACAAAATCACTGGAGAAGCAGGAGGAAAATATGGTGGTTATACTGTGTGCCCCTTTTGCCCAATAGTTCAGTGATTAGAGCACTTATCCAGGAATCCCAGGATCAAATCCCAGTTCTGCCAGATGTGAGGCAAAGACTAGAACCTAGATCTTCCACCTTCTAAGTGAATGCCCTAACTGCTAGGCTATAGGAAGATATTATGGAGTAGGTCTCAATCTTTCCTGTTGAAACTTTTCCACTTTCTTTGTATAAATAATTAAATATTAACTGGAGTAGGGAATGGAACCTGTGTGTCCCCTTTCTCAGGTGGGTGCCCTAATCACCAGGCTCTAGTGTCATTCTCTCAGTCTCTCTATGATTCAATAAATATTAAAACCACATCCACCCCTGAATTGGCCTTCAACATCGGTTCTCCACTTGTAAGGTAACTCCCTTCTCTTCATGTGCCAGTATATATTTATGCCTGTATCTGTAATTTTCACTCAATGCATCTGAAGAAGTGGATTTTTTTACCCACAAAAGCTTATGCCCAAATAAATCTGTTAGTCTTTAAGGTGCCACCGGACTCCTCATTGTTTTTGTGGATACAGACTAACATGGCTACCCCTCTGATACTTTCTTCCTAGGCAGTCATTTCCCATTTTGTGTGTGTCCAGCTGACTGTTCCTTCCTAAATGGAGTACTTTGCATTTGTCCTTATTGAATTTCATCCTATTTACTTCAGCCCATTTCTCCAGTTTGTCCAGATCATTTTGAATTTTAATCCTATCCTCCAAAGCACTTGTAACCCCTCCAAGCTTGGTATCATCTGCAGACTTTATAAGTGTACTCTCCATGCCATTATCTAAATTATTGATGAAAATATTGAACAGAACCGGACCCAGAACTGATCCCTGCGGGACCCCACTCGTTATGTCCTTCCAGCATGACTGTGAACCACTGATAACTACTCTCTGGGAACGGTTTTCCAACCGGTTTTGCACCCACCTTATAGTAGCTCCATCTAGGTTGCATTTCCCTAGTTTGTTTATGAGAATGTCATGCGAGATGGAATCAAAAGCTTTACTAAAGTCAAGATATACCACGTCTACCACTTCCCACACATCCACAAGGCTTGTTACCCTGTCAAAGAATGATAGTGGACACACTCCAAAGCTCCTTTTTAAAGCATGTTCTTGATAAATCACTGTACATTATTAATCAGTTTTGAAATGCCCACTCATTTATGCTTACAGATATCACCAACACATCTAGACTTGGAAGACATGATTATGTCTGAAGTGGTATAGAAATCACAGTGATATTATACTGACAGTTGTCTCCCTCAGTAGACAAGCTCCAAACTTCAAAGACCTCTTTAAAGTATCCCAAGGGTTTCCAGTAAAGTTGTTATTTAACCTGTAGTTAAAGACTACCTCAGCTAGACCGGCTTTTTTATTAGTCATTTGGGTGGGGACTTAAGGAAGGTTTCTCTGTAATTGGTTTCACATCATTCAACTCCCTTGTAACAGTGTGGCCCTACATTTACACTCTAGATACCCAGCTGCTACTGAATGCAAGATTTGAAGAAATACTGGTTTGTTTTTCTTATTTTTGCTTGTCTGTGTGCTTGTGTTTTCTTCTTCTTTCCTTTTTTTGAACACAGAATTGATCGCTACTTTGATGGTGTCTTTTTGTGATGTGACACACCTGTACTCACCCAGCTGTGAATTCATCAAATTTCTGAAAGCTTGCAAATTCTGTCTGCCTCAGGCTATGTCTACACTACACAGCTTTTAGTGACATGGCTGTGTCTCTTCAACCATGCCACTAAAAGTCATGCAGTGTAGGCGCCGTTTGTCGGCTCTCCTGCAGACAAAAAACGTCCACCCCCAACTAGTGGAGTTTGCGTTGTCAGCAGAAGAGCGCTCCTGCCGACAATGCACTGTTCACACTGGTGCTTGTTGCAGCAAAACTTTTGTCTTTCAGGGTGGGGGGGAGGGGTTAACACCTCTGAAAGACAAAAGTTTTTTCGTTCAATTGCCAGTATAGACATAGCCTCACAATCTCACTGTGCAGTAGATGCAGTGCTTCTTGTCTAACCAAATGTTTCCCACATTTTGATGATTAATATCCAACTTTAATTAAGCCTTTCTGTAATAGACATTCAAACTAAAATTTAGATAAGGGATGTTTCATCTGCATGTAATATTGCCTAACCTGTGTAAAGATCTAGGTCTTCAGAAGAAGATAAGCTATGTTCCCTGATCCTTTTGGTCAATCTTAGATTGACTAATGTATTTCTTAACTCTCTCACCCTTGCTGATGACGTCTTGATGCCACACATGTTAACACAATTTGTATTTTTCACGTGGGGAGCCAATGTGCTGATTAGTAAAGGATTCAAAGAAGACCATAATGCATGTTATGTTAAATGAGTTCCCTTCATTAGCTCCTGTGCACACTACCCAGAGTAGGATGTGAATAGGGTGTTAAGCAATTAATGTTTGAGGAGCTTTCCCGTTTCATGCAGCACATTAATTAAAGCTGCTCCTTCTCTGAAACCTGTCTGCATTGCTTGGAACTACTGCCAGAGTCTTCCTTAATGATCTACAAATTCTCTAATCACTTTTCACTTTTCCAAGTTGGGTAATGTTAGCCTTTGTGCTGTGCTGGAAATGTGGTACCACCATACCGTCTCCTAACCCCCCCCCCCCAAAGGTACTTAAGAAAAGGCCAGATCCTTCCTATGGGGCTGGGAGCAAACACTAGTGTTTTCTTTGTTGAAAATGGCTCATTCCAGCCTTCATACACTGTAGTCCTATCACCTCTTATAGTCCTATAACTCTTGCGACATGATAAATCTTCTTAATCTCTTCTATAACAGCTGTCAAATGGTGCAAAATTATTATGAAATAGGCGCGGCCTTCCATGCAAAGTACATATGAAAAACCACAAATGCATCTGCATCACTGTGAAATCATGTTTATCTTGCTTTCTTACATTTTGAAAGTTCATTTAGTAAGTAGCAAAACTGTTAATTTACAGAATACATTTCAGTTCCAAAAGCTGTTATATTCTCTGCCTTCTCTTCTGCTGCTCATAGAATGTTCTCAATGTTTTGTCTTGAAAGAGAGAATAACATTTATCTTTGACAGCCTAATCAACTGCTCAGTTCAAAAAGAAACTATAGACTTAAAAACGTGTGGGAATGCCCTTGCCTACAAAACATTTTCCCTACATTGAAAACAGTAGAGATGATAACTGTCCAAATGCACAAGGTTCAAGCAAAAGATATAGCCAATGCTGGCAGGAGAGCACCTTCAACAAGCTCTGTGAGTCAGTCAATTAAAACAAAATGTGATGTGTGCAATTTCATAGGCAACTTTGGAACATTTAATATAATTATAAAATCTTGTGGTAAAGATGATGTCTTGCTAAATAGAGACATTGCATATTTTATTTGCTTTCTCTCTGAAAGTGTGATTTCTAACACTCTTTTACTTTTAGATTTATAGTCCTTCACAGTGGAAACAAATATGAAATATTTGTTTTAAAGGTGCAAGCTTTTTTACCCAGAATGTTCATGCAGACAGTGATGGGCTAGTTTTAGACCATTAGCTGTTTGTTTAAATGGCACCATCCTGTTTAATATCCTCATCTTTAACCACTGAGAGATATACCCCCCATTAATTCTTTTTTTCTGTCACTGTGCATCTGCTAACTGACTTGTTCATTTCATCTGAGTCACACGTTAGCCACTTAAGTAGCATGGATGTTTGCCAAATTGTATCCTGGTAAATAGTTCACAGCTCTTTTGGTTATATTTCCTCTTCTCACAAACAATAGATTTCAACTAGCAAGTATTTTTGTTACTTCTTTTGTCCACTCTTTTGTAGCTTATCCTTCTTCCTGCCATTATACCAATTTTGGCATCTAGCACTTTATGAAACCATAAGAAATCATCCACATGTTCTCATATTATCCTTCATTGCAATCATTCAAACACAGTAGCCTTGGGAACTGCTGGATACATTCACCAGTGGGATTTCTGACACAAACCCATTTCCTTTCTCTTGACATCTGTGACTCTGCCTTTTACATAAGATCTCCTTTGCCCACTTGTAATACTGTTAGCTTTGGATAATTGGTTGCTGTCTCTGCAACAGAATCACTGAACCAAACACCAAAATCTACGACTTGATCCTCAATTCTCTCCCTGATGAAAAATATGCCTGTCTTCACATTCTCAGTTCCTAGCTATTGCATAATTTCCTTATCAATCCTTCATATACTGATTACTTTTCGTTGAAACGCCTTCATTGTGCCACTTTATTTCTTATCTGTAAGTCTGCCTATCACCTCCTCTGAAACACTGTCCACTTTCATCTTTAACTCTGCTTCTCTTACAATCTTTACTCAGACCTTAATCACTGTCTGTGTCAACTATTGTAGTTCTCTCTTCCTAAATCACTGTTCTCTAAGCCTAAGTGGTCCAGAGCACTCGCATTCAAGGACAAATGATTTCCATAACTTTCTCTGGCTTCCTGTCCCTCTGGAAATTCAATTCAAAATTGCCCTCTTCATTTTCTAAAATCTCCAACGTCTTGTTTCAACCTGTCTTTGTAACCTCCAAGCCGCCTATTTTCTTGCCTTTTTATTCATTTTTAAGGTCTTCACCTCTTCCCTGGCCCCTCTTCTGACTTGAGCATATTTCATCATGCTTACAGCTCTGGGGGTTTTTTTGGTTTTTTTAAGGGAGTTTGGATTTTTTTCTCCAAAGGTAAACACTGCACTCTGCTATTTATCAATCAGTCTCAGTTTTATATGTGCCCCTGGTTTTTGTCCTAGTTTTGTAGACATAAACCTTCCTGGTCAAACTCCCTCCAACCCCTTCTCAAGGATTCCTTAGTTTTGAAGGAGTAGTAACTATGCTAATTGACTTGGTGTTCTTTCTCCAGATTCACAGGAAAAAAGGCCTTATGATATATTAACAGAATGTGTGTAAACTGAACACTCTAGATGACACACACACACACACAAAAAAAGTCTTTTCTTACTATTCTCACTTGGTAAGAATATAGGTGGGAGAACCTTTCAAATAATCAAAAAACAATAAGATACAAGAATCAGAATTGGAGAGAGAGTGTTATAACTACAAATCTGTGCTGTGGTCTCTCTCTGGTGCCCAGGTTTTAACGTGTTAAATTTGAAATCTAATTCCCAGACTTTTAACTGATTTTTGCTTTTTTTAAGGTATGTAAATTACCGTACATTTAAAAAAAAAATCCCTGTATGCCATGGCTTCTAACAAATATGGGGAGTACTTATGTACAGAGTTCCTTTTAAATGATTTCCTGTAAAGACTGGGGATTATTCTTTTCTGAAGGTTTGTGGGGGAAAATGGTACATCCAGGTAATGAATGTAGACCAACTTCTACCCCCTTCCTCTTTTTTCTCCTGTTTAGCATTTTCCACTTTTTTACCCTGTGATGTACAAGCCCTCACTGGTTAATTATGTATATATTTAGCTACTGCATGTGTTGGGCTTATTATTGTCATCTAATTAGATGTAACTCGAACTGCTTGCTTCTAGAAAAATCATTAAAAATTCTTTCCTAATGACCTAGAGATGACAAAATGTCTGTAAAGTGTGAAGAAGCAGACAAGCACAGGAACATCGCTCTTAAAGAGTGTTAATCCAGATGCTGCAATCATCTAATTAAACAATATTTTGCTGTCATTAACATTTTCACCACGGAATTGCAGTTATAATTTCTTTGTCAGCTGTCTCTAGATCACTTTACCTTCAAAACTAAAGTGCCATATAAAAACATTAAATTGGATGGTTTAATTAAAAAGTTTTTTTTTAATAAAGAAACATATCCAGTATTTCTGAGATCTCATTTACTGTACCTCAGTTTTATTGTTCAAGTAGATTAGTGTCATAGGCTTGCAATATTTAATATTCAGTCTTTAACATTAATCTCTAAAAGCTTAGCTGGTGAAAAATCTGCAACTGCTGAAAAGGTACAATGTCTACCAAAAGCAGTACAGGTTTATGTTTTATAATTATTCAACAAAACAGTGGCAATTCTTATGTACAAACACCAAACAAGTGGTACTGTGGTGAAATATTGTATGCTCTTTATAGTCAGTAAATGATAATAGCAGGATCAAAATCAATCAGGAGATTGTTCCTTGTGGAGTTGAGTGATATTTATGCATGTTTAGAATTATGGATATATAATCCCATAATATCACTAAATCACTGTTGTCCATCCAGATATCCGTAAATACAGTACCCTATAACATCTTGTACATACTATGTCTACAGTCACAATGTATATTAACATTCATTTATCCAATTTATTTTATATGTTAATAGTATAAAATTGTTGAATGAATATTGAATAACCTTTTATAAATAACATTTATACCAGCCATGGTTAGTGTTTATATAGTATTTTATATATTCAACTACTTTACAAATATTAACTAATTAATACAACACACCCCAGAGAGGGTGAGACAGAAATATTATCCACCCTGTTTTACAGATCAGAAACAAACAAAAAAAGATTAAGTGGCTTGCCCAAAACCACACGGCAAGTCATAACCCAGGTCTCCTGATTTACGATTCTTTTCTTAATCCACTAGGCCATACTACCTCTCAGTGAATATGTATAAATAAATGTTAGAATAAATTATATGAGTGATTTATGGATTCAGTAGTTAAATTATTTTATTTTAAATATTTTATCATTTATTGTAGTCTTGCTCCTTGAGTTGCTTTATGGTATGGCATAATTATACTCCTCTTCATTTATGAAAGAACAACCCGTACAGTAGTGTTGAAGTACAGAGAGTTCAGAGGAAAGCAGGGAGAAAGATTCCTGTGATGGCCCAACATCAGGCTCAAACTGCTAACTATTTCATGCAAGTAGTCCCATTGGCTTCAATCAAGATTATGATATGGGAATACAACATCAGCACATTTATTTTAAAATAATAAAATTCTTTGCAGTTCTACAGCACCTTTCTTTTAAAACTATAACTTGTTTCCAAAAAGAACTGGATAAGTTCATGGAGGATAGGTCCATCAATGGCAACCCCATTCTCTGAGTGCCCCTCGCCTCTGTTTACTTTGCCAAAAGCTAGGAGTGGACAATAGGAGATGGATCTCTCAATGATTGCCTGTTCTTTTCATTCCCTCTGAAGCACCTGGCACCAGCCACTGTTGGAAGACAGGATACTGGGCTAGATGGACCATTGGTCTGACCCAGTATGGCCACTCTTATGTTCCTATGTTCTCATTTGAGGATCTCCAAGAGCTTTACAAATATTAATTAATTAAACCCTTTTAGGGAGGGGAAATTAATATCCCATTTTACAAATGTGGAAAATGAGGGCACAGTAAAGTCAAGCAACTATACCAGGGTGTTGCTTCAAAACTTTGGCAAAGGCAGGGAGGAAAAACTAAAACTATTAATACTCACTCCTGTGCTTTAGCCACTGAGCACCTTTCCCCTCTCTCCTTTATTCTGATAATTCTTGTATGCTCCTTGAATCATATGTTTGATAAATGTTCATCTGCTCTAGGAGTCTTATCAGAGCATATATTCACTGATGTAGTAATTGTTGAGATTATGTGAGAACTATATTTGTATTTATTTTCTCTTTATTTGTACATTGCACATATATAGGCATTAGATCAATTTTCCTTTCCAATTTCTCTTTGTAGCTAAATTAATTTTATATTTTCTGATATAACACTGATTTATTAAAAGTACAAAATAACACAAAAACTGTTAATACCTACTTTTATTGGTATCAGTGAGACTGTATGTAAAAATAGAGAAATGCTTGTTGTTCATCAACATTCATTGAAAAAATAGGGTGTTTGTGGAGCAATGAAAGTTTTATATTTCACTAAAGCAGACATGATTTTTCTGTGGGACTGCCCAGAACAAGGAAGCCTGTGTTTCCCTGTGCTGGTTTTTGTATCCCAGGAATCTGTCCAGAATCTGGAAGGAAGCAGTTAGTGAGACAGGGCTGTAAATCTGCAGCAGGACTGGGGATTGTTAATGTAGGTTATTTCAGTCTGTTAATTTAATACATACATACACACACATGTATTTATTACATGATTTTTTTTAAAGAATCATGTTGCATATTATGTGATTCTCAGTAAGTC
This sequence comes from Terrapene triunguis, assembly GCF_002925995.2. NCBI lineage: Eukaryota > Metazoa > Chordata > Testudines > Emydidae > Terrapene > Terrapene triunguis. Next base: position 10,179,724 of record NW_020664490.1, read on the forward strand.
AATATGGGAGCGGGTGCAGGATTAAGAGACTTGTTTTTTTTAATGTTTCATATAATTGAGGGTTTTCTTACTACTACTAGCTGCTAGTTGACATGGATATAAGGTTCTTTCATATTTACCATCTTCTAGTTGGCAATTCATTCAGAATTTCCAATTGATTGATTTTAACTGCAAATTATTGTTATAAATTGGATCTACAAATTGCTTTTGCTAATTTGAACTGCTTACTTGTGGTAATGGGGATTTGTTTCTTAGATTTGGGGGAGATGCTTTGGGGCTAGAGTAAAGTTCAGTCTTTTTGAGGAGATTTTTAATCTTGACAATAGTTAGGAAGTAACATTAAAACAAATTCCACCCACCCATCTCAACGGATGGGAAACTTGATAGGGCTGGTGGTGACTAAGGCTTGGTCTACACTTACCCCCCAAGTCGAAGTAAGGTACGCAAATTCAGGTACGTGAATAACGTAGCTGAATTCGACATACCTTACTTCGAACTTACCGCGGTTCAGACGCGGTCCACACGCGGCAGGCAGGCTCCCCGTCGACTCCGCGGTACTCCTCTCGTTGAGCTGGAGTACCGCAGTCGACGGGGATCACTTCCTGGTTCGATTTATCGCGTCCAGACCAGACGCGATAAATCGAACTCGGAACTTCGATCCCCAGCCGCCGAACTAGCGCGGCAGTGTAGACCAGCCCTGAGACAGCTCCAGATGATGGGAGGAGGAGAATACATGCTGGGGAGATGCAGGGGTATTCTCTCTTCCTCCTGAATCTCTAGCTAATCATTGACCAGCTGTGGGAGAAAGGGAGCAGATTGGCTCCTCTCCTTTTGTTAGTTTAAACCCTAATCCTGGCCATGTGGAGTCTCTCTTTGCTCTGTTTCAGCAACCGTTCTCCCTCAGCATCCTGGAGGTGCAGTTAAGTTAAATAGGAATAAAGATTTAGTAATTTGTGGTAGTAGCGTTAGTTCGTCGCAACTTGTGGTCAGTTTCCAGTGTGGTTTAAATAATTCCCAAAAGTAAAAGACCTAGGATTTTTTCACTTGGGCCTTGTGCTCATGGATTATGGGGAAACCTTGATCTTCACAAGATGAGGTCCCCCTTTAATACCCTCTGTCCCACTTGTGAGATTGGGGGTGAGGGTGGTAAGTCTCAGATGAGTGAGTTGAGTCCTGGGATAGGCAGACGAGAAGCTATCCTGAATTATGGATTATATGATAGGAGCCCTATAACCCCCACACTGGAACCACTTAAAGTGCCTGGTGTGTGAGAGTATGTGTGACAGGAAGGATAGGGCTCCTTCCCTACATTAAGTTTAATGAAGTTGTGGGCTGCTGCTTAAAATCCATTCCTGTGTCTGTTCTCATTTGCCACTGTGCCCAGATCAACATTATTGTAATAGAAGTTTGGTTGATATCTTGGGTTACAACACACTCATGCACACCTATACATACCCACCCTCCCTCCCTCCTTCCATTCAATGCTTTAGATTAAACTACAGCGTATGGTATTGACATTACTTTGTGTATGTAGTCCAGTTATAGTTCTCCACAATGTTCTTCCATGATTTTAAGTCCAACGTGTAGAGGATAATATATAATTTATTAAGGCTCAAATCACGAGCCTAATACCCAGCCTGAGTAGATGGGCTGGATGCTGGACATATACTGGGGGCAAGGAGTGGAGCGCAGTTGTCCCTGAATTGAGAAGCAAGCACAGAGCTGCCTTGCAGAAGCTACTTAAGCCTGCAGGCTGCAGGAGCCTCCATGGGGTTTATCTTCCCAGTGGTGGGAAGATAAGAGAATCTGCATAGTAGCAGATCCTCCTAGCTCCTTGCGGATCTCCTACTCCCTTTGCACTACTATGTTAAAAAACTCATTAGAACAGGGCTTCATGCTGAGTAGGCAGTGTGCCAGACTTACCAACAGTCCCATTCCTACCACTGCAGTGGAATTTCACCTGTTTCTCAGGAAAGGCACCCTCCACCATCGTGGGAGATGGAGTGCAATTAACCCTTAGGACAAACCAATATTATGAGAAATGGGCCCAAATCTCAAAACCTGAGATTCAAACTCCCAAACTTTGGAAGAGACTAGATCCAGTTCTGAACTTTGCAGCTTGGACCCCTTTCTTTTATTTGTTACTTACCATCTGTATCACACTCCTCACAACGGATACACTTATGCGAAAACAAAAATGATTTTTCCAACTTTAAATTTCAACAGATGTTTAAGAATGTTGTTTAGTGTTACTAACGGAGGCTATCAAATAGGATTAAGTGGCATGTGGTTGTTGTTTTTTTGCCACCTCTGAACATTCGTCTCTTCTTCTTACACATAACCTATGTGGCTGCTGTCTTCTCAATTTTAATTCACATACATGCAACTGGAAGCATGTTTTTCCCTTCAGGTGATAACTGTATTAATATAATAGCAGATAATTGGGAACATAAGATACAACAAATATAAAGATAATTTACTACTGGATTGTTTATCAGTAGCATAAATAGGCAATATTTCATAACTTTTACAAGATTGTTTTTTCTTCATTAGGACGAACGTACAATGATCTAAACCAATACCCTGTATTTCCATGGGTGTTAACGAACTACGAATCAGAGGAATTGGACCTGACCTTACCAGGCAACTTCAGGGATCTTTCAAAGGTAATTTTCAACCATTTATGTTAAAGAAATCTAGCCAAACTTCTTAATGAAATAGAATATTTTAAATTTTTGTTACTAAATAGGTGGAATTAATAAGTTCGGCAGGAAAAGATAATTATTTTATGAAGGCTCATGGGAGGAGGGATAGCTCAGTGGTTTGAGCATTGGCCTGCTAAACCCAGGGTTGTGAGTTCAATCCTTGAGGGGGCCATTTAGGGATCTGAGGCAAAAATCTGTCTGGGGATTGGTCCTACTTTGAGTAGGGGGTTGGACTAGATGACCTTCTGAGGTTCCTTCCAACCCTGATATTCTATGAATCTATAAGTTATTTTGATATTTTTTCTTATGGAAGGTTGTTATTGTTTTGTTATATCAAATAAATGTTAAATGGGAACTTATTTTTAAGGTGTCTGATGTATTTTATGAGCGCAGTGGCAAAACTAGTTTGAGACATATTAAACCTCTGTAAATATAAAAAGGAAGGTTTCCATAGCTCCTGAAATCATTAGTTTTCAGCCTTATGGACTTGTGTAAAAATTCAAATATAGATTTAGGAAAGCAAGCATAAAGTCCTCAACATGCCCTGTTAAAGACAACATTGGCACTTGTGTCAGAACCATTTTTGCGCTTGTGTTATTTTAGGTTCAGGTTTATAAAGATAGATTTCCTTACCTCGGATGCCATTACACGGCACGCTAAAAGAGTAAATGACAAAATAATTTCATAAGTAGAAGGTGATTTCTATGGCACATAATTTGTCCTTTTAGGATGTCACCTAGATAAGACTTTTCTGTTTTAGACTGAATCTTTATATTATGATGTTTTTATGTCCTTTATTGATTGGCTACAGGAGGGTAGCTGTGTGTATTCCTAGATATCAAGATCTCATCCAAATAGTTGTAAACAAAAGATATTTTATTAGCAATTTTACAAAATGAGAGAAAGATAAATAGAAATAAACATATCTTGACACATGTAGTTAACTTTTAAATATTTATTTCATTTCCATGAATCTCTGAATTTCCTTGATACAGAGGGGATTGGAAACATAAATGCTAGAAGGACTTTCCTTGCAGTACCTTTAGAAGCCAGAAGTACTGTAATCTTGTTGGGAAGCCTGCTCTCATGACACGTCTAGACTAATTTTGCACTTGGCATGTATGGATAGTACTTGGATAGATAAAGCAGCTGGAGGGACTGATTTGATGGTAAACCTGCATATAATCCCATTTTTTCTTAAAAAACCATAAATACCTAAATTAAATTAAAAAAAGGCCAGATCTAAACAAACTGGTTGCAGGGCACTCTGCTCTTTCACAATATTATTTAAAATTTTCCAAAGAAATTTTTTGCAAGTATATAATGAGATTGTAATTTATATCAAGAGTGACAACAAAATCTACAATAGTAGGATATCAGCATTGATAGTACCAGTATGTCAAGTCATTCCCAAGAAAGTGAAAATAGTTTTTCATTTTTCAATATTGTTTATGATAATGATAAAACATATGAATAAGAGTCTTCATCTCTTCAAAATCTCTCAGATTTCCTTTTTTAATATTTGCAGCAGCATGCAGCAGTTTGCATAGTACAATGCACTGAGATTACTCCAGAGTATGGTTTCATGAGATTTTTTTAAACAATTTAGGTCTGATTGAGTCCATATTTGGATGGGATCTCATCAAGGAACATAGGTGTTACCGGGAGTAGCTTACTGATTTAGTAGGTTCATTTTTCTTTCTGAGTCAGTAGTGACTTGTCAGTGAATTAGCATTTTTTTGTGGTATAAGGGAGTGCTGTGTTGTTCTTTTAGAGGAGATTCAAAAGCAAGTCCCTGACTACTTGTGTTCATATTAAAGAATCTTTTCCCACTTTTCACAATAATACTTTACCCCAGAATCCTATACTGCCCAAATTGGATAATTATATCCTATTAATCTAAAATTACCCTATAGTTCAAACTGGAAAAGTTCAGAGTGCTCAGCAGTTCCTCTGTTGAAATCCATTGTATATAGTGTTGCTGAAGCAGAATAGCTGCTGCATTGCAACCAAGATGTGGGGTGTAATCAGTGGTGGAAAAGCCATCCCTATATGTAATCTGCAAACCACTTGGGGTTCTTATGGATAAAAGGAAAGTAATTATAAGATTTCATTAACACATTATTCTGGTGGCGCCTAGTAGCAACTAAATAGGTTGCATTTCAAAATGGTCTTAAAATGGAGCATAGATTTTTATTTTTCTGTGAAGGTAGTTGACTAGCCAATGTGAAATTTCACACATGGTTCGTTTTTGTACCTTTTGAATATTCTGTGTAGTTTTTGTCTCGTTACTCTTCAAACATTTTCAGTAGGAAGTCTGTCATTGGACTGTGGCTGAAATTTTTTCTTGGCAATCCTACTTTCATTGTCTGTCTCCACAAAATTTGGTAGAGAGGTGGATCCTGAGTAGGTCTAGTGCAATGGGTAGGGTTTAAAAAAATTGAGTTGCTAATTTTTAGTCATTATTCACATTACAGCTGAAAGGTTATGTGCTATGCACAGAGGTCAGATTGATGGGGAGCTGGGCACATGTTAAATCTTCTCCATCAGGAGTTATCCCTTTCTGTCAGATTTTAATCTACAATGAAGAAGTGTTCCTGCACTGCTGCTGGCACATTAGGACTTCCTGCATAGCCACTGATGGATAAAATCTTCTCTGGTAGCAGCTGCACTTCTACCTTCTCACAGGTCTGCCCTCAACCCCGTTGCCCAAGTCCCCATCCTTTTAAAAAAAAAAACCTGTAGGAAATTAATACCCTAAAATTTTCTTCCACAAGCCGTTACGGTTGCTACACACTTAACATACCTGTCACAAACCCACAAAAGCAAGGAAATAAAAATTCAGCTACCTTACATTTCCATATCTTTGTTGCTTTGAGTCAGGTATGTTATATAATATTAATGTTTTATATTTTGTGGAAAATAATTTTTATATGGGTAATTTGCTCACCATATAAGTGACAAGTATAAATAGTATTATAGTAAGTCATGTTTGTTTTTACATTTATTTAGTACCATAGTTATATATTTACATTTCCATAAAACGAAATAATTTTGAGCTTACATTATATGCCAGTGTTTCCATTCTGTATTGTTCAGGTTGCTGTATTGCACCTATCATTATAGTATCTTCGTACGTTTAAAGAACTGCTTGTCCAGTCACAAACAATTAAATTTAAATACTATTTTAAAAATAGGCACATTCTCTTTGTTCATAGCATTTTGTCAAATTTTCTATGCCTTGTTTTTTTTCCCCTTATATGCTTAATTGGAGATTTATAAAAAAGGGCATGGGGGCAATCAAGGTGCTGTAGCTGTAAGATATATTGGACCCCTCATTTGATTAGACAGTGTAAGCTCAAGTTTTATTCATTACATATACAAGGTTAAAGGTTATATTTATTGTTTGACAGGATGAAAAGCTAATGAAAGAGGCTGTCATAGATACATAGATTATCTTTTCACTACCAAACCATCAGGTGATCTGTTTCTTTTCTCATTTATTGAGATTTCCCATGCAAAAATACCAGTGGCAGTGAGTATTCACATGAGAAATGTGTGTTCAGGTCATATTGTACACTGAATTTCTTTAAGGATAGCACTTAGAATTTAATGTGATCTGTTTGTGTAAAATTATATGACGTTTATTCCTAAATTACAGTGAGTGCATGAGTTTGACAAGCTACATTGTCCCTGCTCATTAAAGTGTAAATGGGAATTTTTCCTCATTTACTTCCAGTCATGCATCCTGTTAAATAAAATGGTTTCTTCTTAAGGCAAAGTCCTACTAATATTGACATGTGTATGAGCCATCACACGCCCATTCATTGAATGGAAAAAATTATATTTTGTTAATGCGGAAGGTGTTTGACTGACAGATAATGATAAGCATAACCACTTTCCCATATTATTGTGCCACTTTAAGAAAAGGAAGTGATAATGCCTCAAGGCTTCTAAATGTAATAATTCAAATGAACGCACCCAAGTGTGAGTATTTCAAGGCAAACCACTCTTAATACTGCCAAATGTCTGTATACTATGTAATGGAGTTTATGTGGTTAGCAAAAGCCTTTCTAACCAGACCTAAGCTGCGCAAATTTCTTCATTTTATTTTTAACTTTGCCCTTTTCCACATGTAAATATACCACCAACAGGGAAATGAGTTAAATTTCAGTCTTGTATAAGCCATAAAATTAACCATTTACCTTTCTTACTTTAAAAATTAATGTATTGAACAAAACTCCTATACTTCAGAATCTGAATGAGTTGTTTATGCTGAAAGAAAAAAGTATTTATTAATCTACTAGCCATAAAACAGCTTATATTTTTGGGTAAATTTAAAGTAGTTTTTAGCATTTAAGTTCTTCAATTAAGTTTTAAAATTTTCTACCTTCAAGTGTTGTTTACATCAATTAAAAAAAATCAACTGGTTTAGACTGAGCCAAATTAAATCTACACATGGTATTATTTCCTTGGCAATCAAATACCACATTGTTGCATGCATTAGAACTACAGATAAATAAATAACATAGATACTGTGTAGGTCAGGACCATATAACAGCAATATTTTAGTGACCAAACCAATAGGAGGATAAATTTGGCACTACTGTACTGAGGAATGTACTTCTATAAATACCACATGAGTTAGCATAACATGTCCAATGGATAAAAGCATTAAATTTATCAGCAATACACTGGTTGAAAGACTGGAAACCAAAAGAGATTATTCAATTATCCAGGTAACATGCCATGGAGCAAATAGCAGCAATTTTCTGATATTAAACCAAATACTCACTTTGTTTTTAATGGAAAAAATTCAGCACAAATTGTGTTGACTAAAATAGGTTGTAACAACCAGCTTTTTGTGCAGTATAGTACATTAAAAGTAAAATGGTTGGACATTAGTTGGCTATAGTATCTTTTATTTTACAAACTTGCAGAGATAAGATTTTGGCTGTAGTAAAATAGTGGATTACTTTGTTGGTAGATTTTAGAAACACATCATGTAGAGTGAATAATTAGATATTATTTGATCTGACTCTATGCAGAAGAGGTTTTTAAACATAGAAAGTTAAAGAAATATGAAGACGCTCTTTTTATAAAACAAAGGAAACTATATATTTAAATGAAATGGCCATTTTGTAACAATTTCTATAATAATTTTTTTCACATGAAGTGTCAGAACAATGAATTAGCCTCGAGTAAATTAGACTGCTAGACTAGGCATGCATCTAAGGTTCTAGACTGGGACTCAGGATATTTGGGTTCCCAGCTTTGCCTTACACTTCCTTTGGGAAAGTCATTTAATCCCTTTGTGCCTCAGTGACCTGTATGTGAAATGGAGATACTACTTCCCTAACTCACTGGGATGCTGTTACTGATAAATTGATTAAATGTTGTGAGATGCTCAGATGGCATGATAATGGGGGCTGTATAGATACTCTTTGTGAAATCTGGGGTAGGGACAATGCGTAGGAAGTTACTGATCCCATTCACTTCCTCTCTTGTGCGGTGAGGGGAGATCCATGTCTGGAGGACCTCACCACATATGCAGCTATGGTGTGTAATCTCTCTCTGCATGCCTATTAGACATGTTGGGGGGGGGGAATCTAAGGATGGAAGTGATATTAAATCATATTTTTGTTGTTTCATTAAGTGTTCTGCAGATTCATCTGAAAATTTTAGCTTGTGTTAGCAAAATTAAGAGACTTTCTTCAAGAGAAAATTTGTTTAAATAAATGGCAGATTTCTAACCTGGAGCAAATTCCAAGATGATTCTGAACTGTACCCTTTGCACAGATCATCTAGACTAGTAACTATCCCGTTCTTACACTCAGCAAGCATTAGAACTTCTCAAGGGTAGTTTTCACAGCAGTGCTAACATCCCCAAAGAGGGAAATAATGAGAGGGATATGGTCAGGGCCATGTCCTTGCTGTGCCTTCTCCACTGGTCAGCAGAGATGGCCTAGTGAGAGTGAGAAGCTTATGCTACACTCATTCGAAAGATATAGGAGTGCTTGGCCACATTCCCCAGAGCTCATGGAGGCATTGTCAATACACAAAGTCAACTGTCAAGGTTCTTTTATGACCCCCATTACGGCATAATCTGTACACTTCCCAAGTATATATGGACTTATCTTTGCACCACCAACTGAGGTAGGGAAGTACTATCCCCATTTTACAGATGGAGAACTGAGGCAAAGAAAAAGACCAAGTGACTCATCCATAGCCATACAAGAAGTCTGTGATGCAGTAGGAAATTGAATATGGGTCTTCAGAGTACCAGGCTAGTTCTCCAACTACTGACCCATCCTTCCATCATGCAGTCTGTGACCTATAAAGGGTAGAGAGTGAGAGTCAAGTTGACACCTTCCACATGGAAGCAAACCCCATCTCTCTCCCTCCATCCTTTGTTCCCTCTCTGGGACAAGGGATTCCTCATGGAGATTTCTACATGAGAAGTTCTCTTCCATGGTTTTTCATGCAGGAAGTGACAATCGGGTTTTGCCTAAATTATCCATTTTATTCAGCAAACACATTATGTGTGATTCAGATCCTCCCAATCCAATGAATCCTAAGGTAATTGAAAGAAAACTGAATTCTAAGTCTGAAAAGAATATTGACGAGAATAAGTGTAGTCTTCAGAACACAGCTTTTTAATTTAATGAAGTAGATTGAATATGCATCTTCTAGAAGCAGTAGCTTGTCTCTTTATGACATGAAAATAATAGTGTATAACCTTATAGCTAATATGAGACTGCTAAATTGAAATATCACTTCTTCAGCCTAAAAGACCGCAGAAGCACAGTGGTGTTTGCATCAATGTTTTCTATGATGCTTGGAAATCATATTGACAGCTGCTTGGAGAAATGGAAGCATCAGTACATTTTACATTAAATGTGACAAAAACATAGAAGCTCACATCAAAAATATATCTTTGAAATATAGGTGTAAATCTCCATTAAAGAGAATAATAGCATCTTGCTAGTGTATAACTGTTTCCATTAAAATATTTCAAAATAGTTTTCAAGCATCATTTAAGTCTCACAAAAGTCCTTGTGTTTATACCCATTTTGCAGATGGAGAAATTGAGGCAAAAGAGGTTGTGATTCATTTGGTGAAGGCTATGCAACAGCAAATCAGTTGAAAATATAGGATTAGAACTCTAGAGCTTTGATTCCCAACCTACTCTAACCATTAGACACATTCACTCCCAACTAGGCCATCTTGCACATATTTATAATAAAACCTTGATATGTCACATCTTTGTCATTTGAAGCTCCCAATATTTGCCAGTGCTGTTACAGTGGATTAAGAACTCTCACTGGCTTTTACATTGTGGAAGATACAAAATCCTGTCACACTAACTCATTCTGTATTTGCTTCTCAGAAGGAATGAGCATTGATTGTTAACAAGCATCATCAACTATACCCTTGCAATTGAAAATAAAGCTTTTAAAATTTTCAAATAGCCATAGGGATTTGGGAAGTGAACCCTAACTGGCAGCAGTGAGATTGCTCCTAGTCAGCACCTTTTTATTTCATTCACCCTTTTGCAGAATTCACTTAATCACAAAGTGACCCCGGACATTAGTGAGAATTAGTAAAGTTCTGTGGTGACTGGAAGTGTATTTTTATAGTATGTCAAATCAATAGGAAAAGAAAATAGTCATTTAGTAAGTTACTCTTTCTAGAAATTAATTGTTTAAGCAAAGATTTTTGCAAATTATATACTGTAACAATGTCTGAGCATTTTCTTTAGACACGAGCTAAACTGTAAAAGACTGAAGAGATTGAATAACTGATGACACATGAGTAAAATCAAAATGTAAATATTTATTTTATTCTTTTTTCAGTAGTTGAGAAGACGCCTGGAAGAGATTAGGGAATGGGTCATGCTTCTCTTTCAAGAATGTTATGTGAGGCCTTGCAGTGCAATCTGTATCAGATAAGGCTGATCCTTAGGGATTACTCAGACATTTTACACATATGAGAAAGCTATTAGCATACCCATGACACAGCAAAGTATTAAGCACTCAGAATGTTTAGGGTAAACCAAAATGCTGGTACAGCATTGACTCGAAGTATAATTATTCACAGAATTGAACAATATTAACTATCTTTGAAGTTAGTTACACTATGTAAATTGTGAAACAAATGTGCTCTACTTCAGTCTTATTAACACGCAGACATTTCAAAAGACCCGGGAAATTCAGAACCAGTAAATACTTAATTAAAACTCTGCTAGTAATAGCTTTTAGTGATATACATAACATAATGATGATGGCATTCGTACTGGTTTGATAGTCTACTCTTTCCAAATGTAAGATGACTTTAAACTAACCATGAAAAATATGCTCCAGAATGAAATTTGAAGCACACATTTTTCATTTTTCCAATGGCCAGACCAATTTTCTATAAAAGATACAAGTGTAATAATAAAGTAAAATAAGTTTGAGGTTATAGCTTTGATATAAAATATTGGATATTGAGTATATATTGAAATGTGCTGATTAGTTCAAAATAATGTTGAACAACTTCTAGTATTTTGAGAAAAATATTACAAAATCCATGAGTAAATACTTATGTTCAAGTTGTAAATCGCTGATTAATAGGGGTTTATTATAAAAACATCAAAACTCTTAATTATTTGTATCATTGTAATGTACATGAAGTAGTTTTTTGGGATTCTAATAAATAAAAATGTCAATATGTTTTGGAACTATTCATCCTAGTGTGTAGTAATGTGTGTTCCTCTGAACGTGAAACCACATTTTATTAATTTTAATACTAAAATTTAATCCTTGACGGTTCTTAGCAGATTACTATTGCTTTTGTTGTTACAGTTAATACTTTAGATAAATAATTTAGTAACATCTTATCTGAAAAATACATATTTAAGATCACTTTACATGTATTATCTCACAGTTTGATATATATTCCGTCCCAATGTATTTTCTTTATCCCAGTACCTTTCTGTATTTTCCCACAGTAGCCACATAATATAGACAGGCAGCCATAACAAGTATATTTTACAAAGGATTATGACAGAAATTAAAACTCACAAAGTATTCATATTTCTTTTAAGTAAGAAGATTGTTGGTTTCTCTCTGTGAAACCTGGTTCTGTTCAGAGTGTAGCTGCTGTCTTGCAGGACTATGAATGTTTTCAAGTATTTCTGTTTAGGATCACCAAACACCACCCACCAGTTCTGTGTGAAATCTTTTCATCATGAAATGTGCATTACAAAGTATCCCGTGTGAGCAAAAGTCACTTTTCATTAGCTGTATCATTATGGTGAATGACAATAACAGAAATATTAGTTTGGTCTTAATGCATTTTAAATGCCATTTAAAAGTGTATTTCCAGAATAATGTTACTGCATTAATTGGGAAACAACTCTGACTTCAAGAAAGTCTTTGAAACTTTGCAGATGTGGATCACATATATTTGTCAATTAATAAAAGGAAAAGAAAAGAAAAGTTATGAGAGTTTTAGTAGATCCAGCCTTTGAAATAAAATTCCAAATCCATCTCAGTAATCTAAATGGATTAGCACAATGTGGAATAAGTTATCTGCACTTGGCTGCTGAATTTCATATACAGTGAATCTTAGCTAATGTATGCAGAATAAAAGTGACACACTGATCCAAAGCATACTACCCTTCATCTGTTATAATTATTCATCTTTTCATCTCTTTGCAGCCCATTGGTGCTTTGAACCCAAAGAGAGCAGTTTTCTATGCCGAGCGCTATGAGACTTGGGAAGATGATCAGACTCCACCTTATCACTACAACACCCATTATTCAACATCTACTTCTACGCTGTCCTGGCTTGTTCGTATTGTAAGTAGTTTTTTGGATCCTGCTTTTCATTTAATATGTTTACTTGTGTTTCTTTCTCTAGTATATATGTACCGGTACCTATATTTAAAGTTATATAAATAAATTCCAATCAGATCCTCCCGATGAATGTCTAGTCATGTAAAAGCCTCACAAATTTTCCATCTGCACTCTGTCTGCTAATCCCTAGCCACTGGGGTGGGGGTAGCGTCCTCCTGCCCTAAGAATCAGATGCATGCTTAGAACTTGAAGTGTGGAGGGAACTAGGACAAATAACTAACTCAATAAAGAAAAGTCAACTCAAAGAAAAGTTCCTAAACAGTAAAAAGCGACAGAGAGTCCTGTGGCACCTTATAGACTAACAGACGTATTGGAGCATAAGCTTTTGTGGGTGAATACCCACTTCGTCAGATGCATGTAACAATAAAAGACGTTCAACCCACTCAAGCTACCCTCTCAGTTTAATAACTTAGGTACTGGTGGGCTTTGCAACATGTCAGGAAGTTTAAAAAATAAAGTAAACAAAAAATACCCAACAACAATAAACACCTTAGGCTTTGTCAGACCAGTGGGGGAATTGTCTGGGTACACCGCAAGAAGGACAGGAGAAACTTGTTATGGATTTTAATCAGGCTGCAACTTTATTATATAGATGTCTGGGACTACCCGACAGATAAAGTGTATAGTGCAGGCAAATCCATGCTTATTCAAATCAATTCTCCAGGGCTTCCGCCAGCCCCCCTTTGTTTCCATCCAGGTCCCCCAGTTGACCCATGGCTTGGACCTTACCATCCACCACCCTCGTAAGAGGGTTAAGGTAGGCTATGAGAACGGGGTGGGGGAAGGTTGGCTTCCTGCCGTACCAATCAGAGGAGTCCTAAACCCCTCCCCCGTTCTGTTCCTTTATCCAGTACCTCCTTTTAAGTCCTTTAACAGGCCATTTATCTGGTCACTGGCTTCCTTCCCTATGGAGTACCTGCACTGGACATCTGCCACAAGGAGGTGCCAGCAATTTGCTTCGCTGCCTCCTCCCCAAACCCAGCCGGGTTCCCAGACATCTCCAAATGGCCTCTTGCCTAGCAGCCCTACTGGGGAGAAAGAACCCATTGTCCCATGTGTGATCGTCAAGGAGCACCAGCAGCTGCATTGTCCTTGACCCAGTACTGCAACAACCGCCCTCCATGGAGGGCCGTATAAGTGAACAAAGAGACTTGCCCAACCCAGGTTTCGTACCTTTATGCCCTCCGGACCTCACATTCCTGCGGCGGGAAGAGGGGGTCATTGCTGCAAAGCTGACTACTGAGCACATTTTCTACAGCAGTTTCTGACCTCCTTCCTCCCTCCCCCACCCCCCCTATAAAGCAGAGCTGTCCTTCCCGGGTAAGCCCCAGACAATCTCTGCCCCACCTTAACTGTGGTGCAGTCATTATAGAACTCAAGTTTTATACTAAAACAGACATAAAATTATGGGCCACTGAAATTGAAGGTTTATTCTCATTGACAGAAAAATAAAATTTATGTTTCCAAATGAATCAAAAACAAGTGTATATTTTTGGATATTTTGAAATGTGCACAGCACATTAGGGTACTGAAATGTTCTTTCATTTCTGGAAACCTGGCATTAAATAAATTAAATAAATCTTTATAAATGGATCAAGCAATGGGCCCAAACTGCAAAGTTTGGATCCAGCCTGAACACTAGAGCAATGAGGCGTAGACATAGAAATATGGATTAAAGGCTTCAACTTCATTGAATTACTATAAAATTAAATTATTATAGAACAGGGTGCCAAAGGTTGCCAATCCCTGTTATAGAATTACTGAACTTGAGTTAAAACAGCACTCCATCCCAACAAAAACAGATTGTGTAGAATGTATCAGAAATGAGACGCTGCCACTCCTGTGTCACAGCCAGCCAATGGGACCTGACATGGAAAGCCAGACTCCTCCCCTCTTTCCTTGAAGGAAATTGGAGACTTGAGTTAAGAGGTGCTTCAAGATGCACAAACATGGAAGACTGCATATATCCGCCATTCCATGCCAATGCCCAGAACAATGATTGGTTATTCCACAGTTGGAAGGTTCCCAAAATGACCTTGCTACCCTGCAATCTTCACTAGAAACTAGCCACAATTTGCATTAATCAGTACTCTAATTGAACCAGCGAGGCCTCTTTTGTGTCAAGAAGAAGTTGAAAACACCCACAAAACATTTTGCCAGTTCTGCCTTGTGGGAAAAACTCTTGAAGGCCTGAAAAAAGTGATTAGTTGAGCCCTTGACATCCCAGGAGATCCAGTGAATCTATCTGAAGGAAGGAAAGAGTGGAGCAACTTAAGGGCATCAGAAGCTGGCAGCTCAAATCCAGGAAGCTCCCTAAATGGTCCAAAATGGGGTGGTGGGAACAAATCAGTCAGGGACCATGGCCCAAAGTTTGTCCCATCCCAGACACTACTGCGATATGTACCCTATCTCCCTCGCCACCCAACACAAATACCAGGCACCACCCAAATCCAAGCAGCAGAGTGAGGGGAGGAGGGGAACAGGATGAGGATGCTTCCCTGACCCAAAGACCTGCCTAAGCCAAAGGGGTGCCTTTATTGCTCCTGCCACCATCAAAATCCAACCCTGCTGACTAGGGTGTGCATTTCCCATATTGGCAATGATAGGGTGTTCAGATTTGTGGTTATAGGACTCATCTCTGCTTAGGTTACGAGTGAAAATATTTATCATCTTTCCTCTAATGCCTGTTTCTCCAGGTTTCAGCTTTGGAAGTAGTGTCAATTAATGATTTGACTGGAGAATTGGATAAAAGTTTGTTGAAATTTGCAGATGACACTAAAGTGTTTTGATTAATAAAAAATGTGAAGGAGTGTGCAAAATTCCAGAGAGGCATAAATGCTGTGGGAGATTGGGCAGCACAACAGCAAATGAAGTTCAAATTGGATAAATGCAATGAAATGCACTTTGGCAAAAATACTCTAAACTTTCTATTATATATACTTACGGGCCATGAACTTGCTAGATCCCCTAAGGAAAAAGATTTAGATATCATTGGGGATCACTCAATGAAGCTCTGTATCCAATGTTCATTAGCAGTTAATAAAGCAAATAGAATGCTCAGTGGATAGAAAAGGGAACAGTGAAATTCCATTGGATAATGGTATGCTACTTTCAGGAGCCATGGTCTAGTTTTGGTCCTCTGGCCCTAAGAAAATGCTACAGTAAGTAAAATGTTGAAGGGCAGCAGAAAAAGAGATATGGCAAAATTAAAATATGGTAGCTTTAAAACTGGGATTTTCTAGTTTAGAAAGGAGAAGAATTGTGTTCCAAATTACAAAGGCGATAGTAAAAAAAAAACAAACAAAAAAAAAACACTGGCCTTCCTTTTTCCCTGGCTAATGAGTTACTCAATGAAATTAATAGCTGGCAAATTTAGAACAAATAAATGCTATTTGACATAGCACATAATTAGCCTGTGAGATTAAATGCCCTTCTAATTGAAAGAAACTTTAACTGGATTTTTTTAAAGGGTTGGATAATTTTATGAGTATAATGTGTAGTTATGTAAACGAAAGTAATCAAATTCTGTGACTTGAGATAATTTTCTGAAGGGGTCAGGAAATATATCCCCTCCCCGCTTTCACCCTGTATACAGTACAGCACAGTTGACTTGATGCAATCTGGGGAAGTTACACCTTCTTCTGAAACTTTGGATGCTGCATTGACCTCTTTGTCATAATCAGGACATCGGATGTGATCAACCAATGTTCATAAGCTGTGTAGTCAATTTTATATGATCTCCAAACCATCACATGACTTTGCCTGTTTGGCAGCCTCTGTTCAAATGAGAGTGGATTGTTGCATGTTGAGACTGAGGTGCATTGGCAGAGCTGCCTGAGAAACTTGCACTGGCCTGTCTGCTCTACGTACTGTTTTAATCAATGCAGTTACCCACACTCAGTCATAAACAACCAACGCACACATACTGTTCTATTTAAAAACAAACACCCACTTCCTTGTGCCATTTTAGCAGTAAATTATTAATTGATTTTAGAACTTTTAATATACACTCTTGTCACACAATCTCAGTCCACAGAGGAAAAAAACCTAAAAGCTATACTTTCTCCTTGTACTTCTACTTTTTCTAAATATTATCATTTTTGTGCTGGAGGGAGTTAAGATGGGAGTAACTAATACATTTATATGAAGTGATCAGAAAATAATGGTATTTTTATTTTATATTTTTTTCATTTGCTTGTGATGACAGGGTTTCCTGAACATTTTTCATACTTCATTTATCATTATAATCAAGAGTAGCCCTAGGCATAGGCTAAGTAGTCAGGTACTTAAGGCAATATGTCTGGGGAAGAAACACTATGTCTGGGGAAGAAACACTAGAATAGTGCTCAGGCTGCACTGGCCATTGCAGTTGGGCCAGCTCCAACATACTTTTTTCTGGTGGTGGTCTATTCCACCAACTCCCTTCTAAAAGGTGTTATCCCGGTTTCTGCTTAGTCATGAGCAATGAGTGTCCGCCTCTCATATGCCCAAGAATCTTTAGCATTCTGGAGTGTGTTCAAGAACTTTAAGAGTACTTCTTACACATGACTGATCAGAAGCTGAGATATTGTTCTGAGAAGGAAATGAAGACAGAGGACCTTGTAAGTTTCTGAGTGAGCTGGTGGGAAAAGGAAGACAGGGAGCAATTAGTAGGGAAAATCTATCTTTGCTTAGGGTAAAGCAATTTACCTGAGGCCAGTCTTGAGTGTTATTTTACCAAATAACCTCTTTAATATATCTTAAATTAAAATCCTAATATATATTAGATCAAAGAGTTCATCTCACTACAAATTCAGGGTATAGTTCTCCCAAACCCCAGGGAAAGAACTTGTTGGCTGTTAAACTGCTATATTTGATGATCGCTATATTTTTCTTAAATGTTGCTAAATTATTCATGTACTGTGAATATATTTTGTGATTCACATATGGTTTCTGTACACTGTCTTCCTCCAGTGTTTTAAAAACATGTTTGCCTACTAATTTTGGCCTGTATTCAAGAAAAGAGCTCCTTTTGTTTGTTTGAAAGTTCTTAATCTGAAGACTGCTTCTTCTTCGAGTAGTGTCCCTATGGGTGCTTGTAGACGAGTGGGATTCACCCCTGCGGCGACTCTGGCTGGTCGTCTCTGGGAATTAGCTCATCCAGCCTCCGGAGCGCACTCTGCACGCCAGTGTCCCGCTGCCGCTTGGCCCCCGTGTCCCTCCCAGTGACCCGGTGCCCCATTATCTGGGGTGGTGCCCCCTTGGCAGTAACCGCTTTCTCTCAGGGTCTCCCCTCCCTGGGGAACCCCCACCCACTATCTCCACCTCGCCTCAGTATAAGGCTACTGCCAGTCATCGTCTAGCCCGCGGGCCCTGGGGCAGACTGCAGTATCAGCCTACTCATCACCAGCAAGGTTGGGTTTGGACCTGCTGCCTTTGCCTACCCCTGGGCTGCCCTCTGCAACCCCCAGTACCTGTTGGCCTTCTGGTAGGCCGCAGCCTGGGGCTTTCCAGGCTGGAGCCTCCCCAGCTCCTCTGCCTTTCCCCAGCCCTGCTCTACTCAGGTACTCTGCTCAGGTCCCTGCAGCCAGGTCCGTCTCCCTCTACAGCTAGAGAGAGACTGATGAGCTCCTGGCTCCTAGCCTCTTATATAGGGCCAGCTAAGGTCTGATTGGGGCGTGGCCCAGCTGCGGCTGCTTCCCCAATCAGTCTAGTAGCTGCTTCCCCCTGCAACAGCCCTCTCTCAGGGCTGTCTTTAAACCCCTCAGGGCAGGAGCGGGTGACCACCCCGCTACAGTGCTCCATTGTAGGTGTATCTGCGCCTCTAACCAGAGATTTTTTGGTAGCAGTATCCATTAAGCCCGCACATGCATTCTCCCTCCCTCATGGTCTGCCTACAAGCTATCTAGCACTGCGCGGGCGAACCCCCGCTCAGTTCCTTCTCAACCACCTTTGGCCTCAAACAGAGCAAGCAGTTGTCCCTTCCTTATCTGCATAATCAGCATAAGTAGTATTTGTTTTTGTTTCTTTTGTTCTCCTTAAAAGTTAGTGTTTCCTTTTTATTCCGTTGGGATTAAAGGGGGAAAAAAAGAACTTTTGTTTAAATTTCCTGCCCTGTCTGGGGGGATTCCCCCCTCCCCGGGGTGGGAGAGGGAATTTAGAAGACTCTTAAGTTTTTTCAGTTAACAAAAAAAGAGGAAAAGAAGAAGAGTAGGAAAGAAGACCTTTCTTTTGCATTCCTCATTGCTAGAGGGTGATAGCCCCATGCCCCCCAGGGGCATGCCCAGCTCTCTGGGCTCCAAGAGATGTCTCTCCTGCAAGGAGTCAATTCCCATAACAGCCAGGCACTCCCACTGTGACTGGTGTCTGGGAGACTCCCATATCCCTCAGAAATGCTTCCCCTGCCACCAGCTAAAGATGCAGTCTTGCAGAACCTGGGAGCTGGAGTTAAAACTCCTCCTTATGGAGAAGGCACTTCAGTCTCCAGGGGACTCTGGTGCTGACCCCGGATCATCCCCGGAGCCTTTAACTTCAATGGGGGTAGAGTCGTGGAAAAAAACCCAACAGTCTCCCCCTGTAAAGTCTAGAAAAAAAGGGCTCTGAGTCGTTGGCCAGCCAGAGGGGTTCCCCAGTGCGGCCACCTCGGTACCGACGACACCGGCAGCTCTGAAGCACGGTACCCAGAAGGGGACCTCCATTATGAGCTCTGCCGCACCGCTTGGAGAAGCCAGGGGCTCAGGCTCTGAGGCAGCCGTACCATCCCCCAAGGACAAGGACAGTTACCATACCATCTTTAAATGTGTGGCACAGAGAGAACTTTCGGTACCGGTTGTGACAAAACTCCCATCTAGGGAGTACTCTGCACCTTCTCAACCATCGGTACTGACAACGTACCACAGACACTCCTCTGTGGTACCGAGTTAGCCACGGTACCGCATGAGCTCCAGTACCCTGGAGACCTGATGGTTGGGGAAGAATCGCAATTCCCATTATTCAGTACCGGGGCCTCGGTACTGAGAACATCCTGGCATCCAGAATCACTCTCCGCACCGGGCCATGTACCACCAATATCCAAGTCAGCGCTGCCGTTACCTAGTGCTGAGTCTGATAGCGGCCAGGAGGTCATTTCCCTGGCTCCTCATCGTGGAGGGTCCTCCTCAATTCCATTGAGCCGACCCATGATTATGATACAGGCCCTCTGGCGTAACCCCACCGCTCTTGCTCCCTCCTCCCCCACCCAATGGCCATATTGCAATCCTTGGGCAACATACACATCCCACAAGTCACGGCCGTCCAGTGGCTTTCAGAAAGAATCCACCAGATGGTATCCTACAGCCTGGCTGTCCAGAGCTCCTGAGCCTAGGGAGAAGGAAGCTTTTCAGAACAGGACAAAGGGCTCAAAGAGGAAGCTACCCCTCCAGCAAACTTCTCCTCATCTCCACCAGATGAGGCTGTAATGCCTTGCCCCTATCACTAAGTGATGATTTTAAGAACTTTCTAGATCTTATCAAGAGGATGGCAGATGAGCTGCAGGTTCCCTTACAGGAGGTGGCAAATACACATCACAAGTTGGTGGATATTCTGCACGCCACCTTCTTATCCAGAATTTCCCTCCCAATTAATGAGGCGTTTCTAGATCCTGCCGGAGTCATATGGCAGACACCAGCCTCCCTCGCATCAACCAGCAGCCTTCTTTCCTGGCTGTCTGGCTGGTGAGTCTTGCGCACATGCTCAGGATTTAGCTGATTGCCATATTTGGGGTCGGGAAGGAATTTTCCTCCAGGGCAGATTGGCAGAAGGTCTGGGGGGTTTTCACCTTTCTCTGCAGCAGGGGGCACAGGCCACTTGCTGGAGGATTCTCTGCACCTTGAAGTCTTTAAACCACAAGTTGAGGACTTCAATAGCTCAGACATAGGTCAGGGGTTTGTTACAGGAGTGGGTGAGTGAGATTCTGTGGCTTGTGTTGTGCAGGAGGTCAGACTAGAAGATCATAATGGTCCCTTCTGACCTTAAAATCTATGAGTCTATGAGCAAGAGAGATGAAAAAACAATACTACATCCCTCCCAAAAAAGCAGACTTCCTGTTTCAACATCTGCAACACAACTCCATCATAGTGGATGTGGTTAATGCACGAGGCAAGCAACATTATGCCAAGTCGACCCCATGTGATCAGGCTTGGGAGGACAGCATATTTGTCTGCAACATTACAATTCAGAGTTGCAAATTACCAAGCTGTCATGGCCAAATATGAGTTTATTAATTATGGGAAACTCAGTGTATTTCTGTAACATTTACCGGAGACACAAAAGGAGCCAGTTTCAGGCCATTTTCACAGAGGGTTAGTTAATACCCAAGCTGGTGCTAGAGACAGCAATGGACATACAGCGGCCTGCCCAGTCTCCATGACAGTGGTAATGAGGCAGGCTTCTTGGCTATACATTTCTGGGTTGCCCAAAGAGCTGCAGAAGATCTCCAGTTTGAAGGGCCCAACCTCTTCTCCGAGAAGACAGATTCTTCTGTCCACATCCTGAAGGATTCACAGGCCACATTACACTCCCTAGGAATCTACACTGCGGGACAGACGAGTAGATATACCTCTCAGCCATAGCACAGGTCACAACCTCCTCAATACCCACCATCTCAGCACTGTTATGAGCTGCAGCGTAAGAGGATCAGGGCTCAAAAGCAGAAGCAGTCAGCACCCCAATCTGCAACCTCTGACCGCCTCTTATAAGCTCTTTTGACAGGTTGGTTGAGGGCCTGAACAATTATACCTTGCAACACAGCTGCCATCTACACAACTGTCACGCCCCTTCAGAAGTCACCTGGCCCTCTTTCACAGCAGTTGGGAGAATATCACCTCTGACAGATGAGTCCTAGAGATTATTTTGAAGGGTTACGGTATTCAATTCATGTCCCTCCCCCATCCCAATCCTCCTTCTCCGTCCCTCTTCAGGGACCATTCTCATGATAAGTTACTTCATCAGGAAATAGATCATTTGTTATGCCTATGGGCCATAGAACCTGGTGCAACTCAGGAGCAAGGAGTTTTACTCCCATTATTTCCTGATCCCCGAGGCGAAGGGAGGTTGGAGGCCCATTCTAGATCTAAGGGCATTAAACAAATACGTGTAGGTGCAGATGTTCAAGAGGGTCATTCTAGCAGCCATTATACCAGCTCTAGAGCAAGGAGAGTGATTTCCAGCCCTCGACCTACAAGATATCTACTTCCATATCATGATACAACCATCGTACAGTAGATTCCTACGGTTAACCTTTGGACAGGACCATTATCAGTACAGACTGCTCCAGCCAGGATATTCTCCAGGGTTCTCTCCATTGTAGCGGTGCACTAACCCCAGTACAGTGACTGGAGTTTATCAGCATCAACCTTGATGCAGTACAAGCGAGAACATTCCTCCCACTAAACAGACTCACAGACGGATGCCTCCCTAATAGGCTGGGGAGCTTACCTACACAACCACAAGGTTCAGGGCAAGTGGCCTTTCACAGAAGTGACCCTCCATATCAAGCTT
Source organism: Terrapene triunguis (assembly GCF_002925995.2). Taxonomy (NCBI): domain Eukaryota; kingdom Metazoa; phylum Chordata; order Testudines; family Emydidae; genus Terrapene; species Terrapene triunguis. The sequence continues at coordinate 10,201,847 of NW_020664490.1, forward strand.
TTGGAGCTAAGGGCTGTCAGGAGCACCTGTGCACCTTTCTGCCTTTCATCAAGAACACCCACACAAAGGTCATGATGGACAATATAATCTATATGTTTTGCATAAATTGGCAATGGGGTACCAGATCTCCCTCCCTCCCTCTGCACGGAAGCACTCAAATTTTGGAATTGGTGCAACCATCACAGTGTGCTCATTTCAGTGGTCTATTTGCCAGGGATACAGAAAGTGACTGCTGACAGTCTCACTTGGAATTTTTCTCATGACCACGAATGGAAACTGAACTCAGAAGTGCTTCAAGATATATTCACCCCTTGGGGAGCCCTGACTTACAGATCTCTTCACTACTTACTGGAACAAGAAATGTCCTCATTACTGCTCCAGGGCCGGCTTGGGGAAACATTCATTGGGAGATGCCCTCATCCTACCATCACAGGGACCTCTTATATGCCTTTCCCCAGTTTCTTCTTCTATCTGTTGAAAATTCAGTGAGACAAAGCGAGAGTTATTCTGATTGCCCCTCCTGGCCAAGACAAGTCTGGTTCCCTTACCTGACACAGAAGGCAATATATCCTCTGGTTCCTCTTCGGCCCATTCCTCTCAAAACAATGGGATACTTCACCCCAACCTGCGAGTCCACCTCCAGCTTGGCTCCTTGGTTCCAAGGCTTAGAGGCAGAATGCTCTGATGAGGTGAAAGACGTGTTGCCATACAGCCGAAAATTGACAACTCAATGTACTTACCTACAATATGGAAACAATTCCAAGTCTGTTGTCATCCTAAGCACATAAACCCAACTTCATCTTCTCTCCTTCTGATTTTACACTACATTTTAGACTCAAGAGATTAAAACTCTCACTCATCTCCTTAAGGTACATCTTGCAGCGAAAATGGCTTTCCACCACCAGGTAGATGGATACTGTGTGTTTGCTCACCCACTGACGCATAGATTCCTTAAGGGCATTGGAAATCTCTCCCCCACATGTGAGACCATCCACTCCAGCCTGGGATCTTAACCTAGTTCTCAGGGCTTTGACTAGACCTCCCTTTGAGTCCATTGCAACTTGCTCTCTCTTACACCTGTCCATGAATACAGCATTTCTAATTGCCATCACCTCAGCTAGCCGCATAGGAGAAATACCAACCCTGATGGCACACCCACCATGCGCAGTCTTTTTAAAAGACAAAGTAACTCTGAGGCCGCATCCCAAGTTTCTTCTTAAAGTTGCCTCTGCTTCCCATATAAATCAACAGATCCATCTTCCTGTTTTTTCCCCAAAACCTCATTGTGACATCAGGGAGGCGATTCTGCATATGCTAACTGTTAGAAGAACACTAGCATTCTACTTGGACAGGACTAAGGACTCCAGGAAGTCCCATAAACTCTTCCTTTCATTTGTGGAAAGATTCAAACGCTGCACAGTATTGGCTCAAACACTATCCAAATTTGTCTCTGGTTGCATTAATCATTGTTATCAAGGGTGCAACCTGCTGCCTCCGCCCAGAGTCTGTATGCACTCCATGAGGTCAATTTCTGTCTTGGTCACATTCCTTAAAGATGTCCCTATTTTGGAAATCTGCAGAGCAGCAACTTGGGCCTCCACCCACACTCTCGCAGAACATTATGCGATCACTGGAAATTCAGAATCTGATGCCATCTTTGACTCCACAGTACTCTCTGTAGTAACAGACTCCACTCCGAAGTCCCAGCCTCCAGTGGTGGGTACTGCTCGGGAGTCATCTACAGAGGAGCACCCATAGAGACACGACTCGAAGAAGAAGAGGAAGTTACTCACCTTGTGCAGTAACGATGGTTCATTGAGATGTGTGTATCCGCCCTCCTCCCCTCTACTTCAGAGTTCTCCATAAGGGCTCTGCAATAGAGAAGAAACTGAGGGGAGTTCAACCATGCAGCGCTTGATAGCCTCTAGACAGACCACGAGGGAGGGAGAGCACTTATGCCAACTCAACGGACACTGCTACCAAAAATCTCCAACTAGAGGCACAGGGGCGCAGATACACCTACAGTGGAGCACCCATAGGGACACGCATCTCGAAGGACCATCATCACTTCACAAGGTGAGTAACTTCCTCTTACTGACTGAATGTACAATACACAAAGTAGTACTCATTTCTTATATTAAGCTAATATCTTATCATTATTATTATTATTATTGTTGTTGTTGTTGTTTATTTAGCACTAACTAAGAAAGAAGAGGGCCAGGTACCTGCCTTGATGGTCTTGCCATATAAATCTGACAAATAACATAGTGAGAAATAATAAGACCATAAGGAAGAGAAAGAGGAAACAAGGGAAAAAATGAAAAAAAACTGCTCAGAGGACAGTGTTATTTTCAAGGATTAAGATAATTATTTTGTTTGTTTCATGATTTTCTCTTGTTTTAAAATATTTAATGTAGTTATATGTTAGAGAGGGGTCAGATAGTGCCAAAGAGGAGATCAGTGATGTCAAGATAGCCAAAAGAAGTGAATTTTGAGGACATTTAGAGAAGAGAGCGCATATAGGGATGATAGAGTGTTCCCAGCACAGGGAATGGCATGCCAAAAAAAAAAAAAACCAGTCATGAATGAAAGGAAACAAAGGAAGTGAAGGGAAGAGAGGGCAAAGTGAAAAGGGAGAAGAGAAAGAAGAAACTCAAACTGTGATCAAACCGAGTTCTCTGTAGTGTGGAAAGTAAGAATAAAGTCTTTGGAACAAATGTGTAAAGAGATAGTAAAAGGGCATTAGGACTAAGGGGTAATATGGTCAGAATGGTAATTGCGGAAGATGATTTTGGCTGTAGCATAGAACCAAAGAAGAAGAGCCTTAAGTTGATAGATAAGGGATAAAACGGGTTTACTAGTTAGGACATAGAGGAAGTGGTGGATTTGGGAGATGGGGATAAGATTTGACAAGAGTTTGTGTGGGAAGAAGACTAGGTAAGAGTGAAATATACCAAGGCGTTTGTAATCTTAGGTCAAGGAGTGTAAATGAGTTGTCTGTGGTCACAGGGAGTAAAGTTGAGCTCAGTTTGTAGATTGAGAAATTGGCGGGACATCAGGAGGAGATGTTGGAGATACAGGATTACACAGAAGGGACAGAGAGAGAGAGAGAGAGGTGAATGTGGTAGCTAAATCCATGGAGCAGATTGAGTTGCCCAAGGAATGGATACGGCAAGAAAAAGAAGAAACAAATGAGGGGGGAAGGAGGAGGAAGAGGAATTACCAAAGTGTGCTGGGAATGAGGTGGTCAAAGTAGGAAAAGAACAAAGATAGTACAGAGTAGCAGAAACCTAGCGAAATAAAAGGAAAGAAAGAAAAGAGAAGAGGGAGAGTCCACAGTATCAAAGACTGTATGAGAGGTTGAGGAGAGAATCTGCCATAAAACTATGATTTTGGGGCATCAGATATGTATTGGGACTTCTGGACTTAGCAATTTGCATGCAGAACACAATGGTTTGGGTTTTATTTATTCTTTTTAGGTATTATCCTTAATTCATTTTTTGAAATGGTAAGTGTTCTACTTGTGTCCTGTCTATTACAACCTCTTCCTTTCTGGCACTGACAGATGCAATCATGCTCCCCTCAAGTCAATTCAAAACAATGCTGTTAAGAAAATCTCTCTAGCTCATCACTGTGACAATCACCCCCTCTCTGCATTCCACCACTGGTTCACCCTTCTCTAATATACTGGACTTTTCTTATTTTCAAGGTCCTTCAGATCTTGTCCCTGACTCTATCCACTCTTATGGTGTCAATAGCTTTCACCTTCATTCTGGTAATGATCCAAACCTTCATTGGTAGTCCAATTTTCTCTCAAGTACCTTTGTGCATGACAGGATCTCCCTGTAAAAATGTGTAAAACTACTACATTGTCATCCTTTGAATCCCTCCTTAAAACTCACTCTTCGGTGATGCCTATAAATAGTAGTTTGTTCTCTTCCTCTCCCGTTGCCAGGACCTAGCACAATGAGGCCTAATCCCTGACTGAGGCCACTAGACACCTCTGCAGTACAAGACAGTAGATGCCACTTCAGAGCAAGTCTGATATTCACAACTTCCAGTTAATACCAGCATTTTGTTGTGAACTAATCCCATCTCATTGACTTTAGTGTTAATGGCATACAGATATTGGCAATGGCATGCAGCTTATGGGAAGTTTTGGAGGAAGAAAGGCCCCGGCTGCAGGCAGGTTTGCAGCCAGGAAAGGAAGCAGTGGGACGTGCTTTCCCTGGCTGCAGCCCTGCAAACCTGCCTGTGCCCTGGGACTGCACAGGAGATAAGGCCCTCGAGTACCTACATCCTGCCCAGTGAGGAAGCCCCGGACAGAATCTTGGCATTGTGGGCTGGGAGGGGAAGCTCTGGGCAGTGCAGCAATGGGGAAAGAGGATATAGCCTGGGTGCCAGGGCTTTCCACAAGGCTTGGGGTTGCTGGGAGTCTGCAGAGCTGCACAGTACTTCTCCTCGTTGTTGTCCTACCCACAACCTTCCCTCCCAGCCCTCAGGTAGAGGCACTGTGCAGCTCTGTAGACCCCCAGTGGCACTGCTGCTGCCCTGCCCACAGTCTCCCCTTCTTCTGGCAGGCCCTGTCATCCGAGCTGCAGCCTCTTCCTCCCTGCTGTCCCACCCACAGGCAGCCCACGAAGGCAAGTCCCAGTGCTTCCTTCCCTGGCTGCAGCCCTGCAAGCCTGTCTTGCACTTATTGGGCAACTGTCGGATAATAGCAACTTTTTGCTGGAAACCAAGGGGATGCTAATAAGCGGAACATTATAGTAAAAACAACTGCCCCGATACACCTTAAAATCTTTTGATATAAACTCTGGGACACTTCATCCCATCTCCCAAGAACACTCTAAAAATTGATACAGCTTCAGAGTAGCAGTTCAGCATGATGAGGCCTCATCAGAGTTGTTTACATCCACTCTTGAGAGTGGTGCAGCTGACCCAGAAACTCTCCCAAGCCAAGATAATGTAGAAGAAAAGTTATACAATTAAGAATTTTTAATGCTAAACAGAATAAAAGCAGTCAATGTCTAGTTAACTTCTATTTAAACTAATACATTGTACATTTTAGACTGCATTCTGATAATATCCTGAGAGTTTTCCTATCTACTCAAGCCAAGGCTTACTTCAGCTAATGCAAGGTGTTATGGGATACTTAGCATAAGTATACAGGATTACAACAAAGGTACAGACCAATTTGGGCTTTATAACTGCTATACTAATGCATAATAACATGTTTATTTAAATGCTTGGAATATATATTGTGGGTAGTTTTATCAGCATAATATATATGTATGCTAATCATATATTAGTCAACAGTATAGAGTGTAATAAAATGTTGTTTTTCAAATGCAACTATTAAAATAAAATGATTAAATTAGTAAACATAGTAATTGCAAAGTGAATTACTGTAGTACTGTTCAGTTTGATGGAAACTATTGTAACAAAATAACAGTAACAGTAACAAAAATAGCTCATATCTTTATATATGAAATTATTAGTTAACTTAAGAAGCACTTGTTATTCAAAGGGGGGGAAAGCACAGCCTAAAGTGGTTGTGAGAAATAGCAATATTACCCAATATGAAAATCTGAAATATCCAGACTTCTGTTGGGGTGAATGTCAAGTTTTATTACCTGAGTTTTATTGGCCTTGAGAAAAAAAAAAACAGACAGCGTAGAGTATGCATTTTACATACATCCTGAATGTCTTCATTGTGGCCCTGAATTTCAAGTGTAGCCTTGGTTCTTTTTGTTTGCTTGTTTATGATAGAAGGTAGGTTTAGTTGGTTTCATGGAAGAAATTTCTGGCCATAATGAAGATATTTCCAGATATTATGATTAAATCTATAAAGTGCACTTGTATGAAAGTATTAGGGAATTTCATGATCAATTTTTAAATTTTTGATAAAGGCAGAGGATGCTCAGTGTGGAAAAACTGTAGAAGGGCCCCATTCTCACACTTCATGGATTTTTATATGGCTTCACTTCTAGTGTGACAAATGAGTTGAATAACTCCTATACAGAACTGCATGTTTTGGTAATTTAAATATAAAGAATATTCATAAAATAAAATTCTTATAATGACACTTCAGCAAAATCTGTTGTTAGTCAATTTCTTGACCACACTTTAGTATGTTATTTTGTTATGAATATATTCAAGAGATCAAAGAACCAGTCTCAGTCAGGTTTATTAATGTGCTACAAGAAAAAGGTTCTATATGATACCAATCTGTGAGGACAGTCCCAGTCAGCTATGTTACAGTCATGTTATGTAGAAAGTGTGCTCCCCGACATTACTCCTCTAAAGCCATCCTTTCATCCCCTATTTGTTTACCAGTAAAAGGTACCGTATATAGCATTTGAAATTGGATTTAATTAATCAACTTTCTACCTTGTTTGTTTATGGTATCATGGCGTTCCCCTTTATCTTTTGTTCTGAACCCATGTATTTCAGGTCATGATGCACACTTGTCTTTGTTATGAGCACATGCATCCCAACTACTAAGGGGCATAAAAAAAACTCGTACATTTGTGTGGGTAACTCTTTCCCTGTTACTGTGTTCCTCCTCAGCCTGTCATTCTTCAAAAACTGAAACAAAGCTGGTACAAATCTCCATCACAGAAGCATTGATATTTATAGTACACCAAGCACCACAAAGTTATCTCATACATGAGCTAAGAGTTTTCAGCCCTGTATCTGAAGCCAAACTATCTTTTATCTTTTATCATAGAATATCAGAGTTGGAAGGGACCTCAGGAGGTCATCTAGTCCAACCCCCTGCTCAAAGAGGACCAATCCCCAGACAGATTTTTGCCCCAGATCCCAGTTGTTTGTTTTTGTCAGACCTTGCTCTAGATATTTTCATAGACTTTGTGCCATATAAGTTATCTGCTTCAGTAAGAATGACTGCACCACAACTAAAGGTGGGGCAAAAGTTGTCTGGGCTTACCCAAAGAAGGCAGCTCTGCTTTGTGGATGGTTGGAGGGGGAAGGAGGGGAAGAGAGAGAGGACAGAAACTGCTGCAAAAGGTGCTTTGCCGCGATGACTCACCCTCCCTCCCTCCCCCAGGAATGTGCATAAAGGTATGAAACCTGGGTGGGGCAAGTCTCTATTTCACTTGGAGCAAGCTGGGCATCTCCTGGGAGGGGGAGGGAGCAAGGCAAGGGACAATTACTGTTCGGGGGGGCGGGGTGGAGAATAGGAACAGAGCAAGGGGTGGGGATTTTTTTACTGTTTCATGGCTGTGTGCTGCTTGCTGCTCACGTGCCTATACCTTTGCTGGAAAGGGGACAGGCACAGGCAGGGCAGCCCCAAGGGAGCCCATGGACTGGAAGGAAACCCAAGACAGACAGTACTGCAGCAGAGGCAAGGGGGCTCACAAGTACATGGACTGCTACTGCCCAGGGTGGTGTGTTTAATAACCCAAGGCATAACCCAGGACAGCCTCATGGACTAAGGGAGGCAAATGATCATAGGAAAGTGTCCACACACTCAGGTGAGCAGGCTGTGTGCATTAATGGGGTGGTCAAATGGTCAGTGACGGTGTTTCTGAGGTTTTCTCTACAGCATTACAACACTTCAAAGGGCACAAGGTCACCTAAAAACAGGATGTTTTCTTCCACCTAACACAAGGGATGGTGGTAATGCTGATCCTGGGGGTGAGTGTAATCTAAACCACCCAGAGGTTGGGGAAATGGGTGGCAGAGGCAGGGCTGGCTCCAGGCATCAGCGGAGGAAGCATGTGCCTGGGGCAGGGCAGCACATGCTAAGGGGTGGCATTTCGTCAATTCTTGGGGCAGCACAGTCCGGGTGGCTTTTTTTTTTTGCTTCGGCAGTTTGGACGGCTTTTTTGTTGTTGTTGTTGCTTGGGGTGGCAAAAACGGTAGAGCCGGTCCTGGGCAGAGGTGATATCCGGCCTTCCAGCCTGGCAAAGGGTGGCAGTTGCAGGGGCCACAGCCAGGTGCAGGGACCGTGTTCAACCAGTCACTCAGCGAGTTCAACTAAGGGGAACAAGAGTCAGCCCATTGGGGTATTAAATACTCTGGGCCCAGGAGTGGAAGTTTGAGAAACCTGGGCAGACCCACCTAGGGGTGTCACCTTCAGTGGGGGGCACTGATGGTATTACACAGCTGCTGCAAGCTAATTTGCAATTACAACAGCAGCTTCAGGCAGCTAGGTGTGAGGGGTCTGCACAGGGTGACAGGGTAGGCCCAACATGAGCTCAAGTTTCAGCAGCAGGACAGGGAAGGGGCACATGGTAAATCATTGGCCATCAGGGCATGTAACCGCAGGGGACAGAGTAGACACTCCTGGGGGGACTATGGGGGAGCAGGGCTCTGCAGAACTCACTACATGCAGTCTTCGGTACGGTTATGCCGGGGTAGTTTACCTGATGGGAGTTCACCTACTCAGTGCAACTAAATATATAATTCACTCACAGGCAATTTGTGCAGGTAATATCCCTATGGCACAGAAAGGTGTTCACAGACAGTAAACATGGAGAAGGCAAGCAAAACAGTGAACTGCCCAAGAGGTCAAGGGTGGCTAGAACATGAAAAAATTTGGGAGGCTGCCCTCGTCATCTAGGTGGGTGTTATGGTATAGGCCGACCCAGACAGCAGCCGGCCTTTGTTAATTATACGAATATGATTAGGCAGGCACCCAATATGTTTGGGAGCATGTCATAAGCAGTTTACATTAAGGGCAGCAACACAAACTGGAATAAGGTGGCATCAGACACTGTGGTTCAAGGGCATGACACCAAGGGCACCAGGGGTTTGTTCATACTGCAACAAGCTCAAAAGGGGCCCCGGGCCCATAATAGTATTTGCTGGGCATTTAATAATGGTGGCCATTTCCGCAACCCCTGTAAATACAGGCATGTTTGCAAGACACCTGCCGCCGGCAATTTTATTTCCACAAGGCTATGCCTATGGGCTGTTCAGTATCCTGTGCAGCCTTTCAAAAATTCAGTACAATGTTGCACTGGGCAGTGGTGTGGCCAGTGGAACTAAACCAAATAGTGCATTATTTGCATAATTTTGTTCGCAGGGCGAGCTGGGTCAAATGACTATTTTCACCTGTTGGGCACATTTCAGGCCCTGGCTAAATAGTTGGGTTAAACAAACAAAAACCTTTACACTACATTAACCTATCTGGGCTTGGAGCTGAACTTTGCTTGCAGGGTTGTTGTCCCGGGGAAGGCGTTTTTGTGCCTGGCTGGCAGCGGCAACAACTGGCATAGCCAGACCACACAATTATGTACGAGTCACTATACAGATGTAGTAAGACTTGTGGGTGTGGAAAAGTTTTGTAACTCAATTTAATGGGGTATCACTGTGCAGGTAAAAAAGGTTATTAATTTGGGGCCAATATAAGGGTGTGCCTCTGGCGCAATAACATGGCAGTGATACAGGTTATCAATCGCCAAACTTCCAAATCACACAGGATTGGAAATTTGGTTAGGGCATTCTCCAATGCTTAACCTTCAACATCTGTTTTTTCTTCCAAGCACATGCTGGGCATGGATAATGGCATAGCAGACGCCTTGTCTCATTTCCAGTTTGCCAGATTATGTAAGCCGCGGGCTCTCTGGAATCTCAGAATGTCATGTGGTTGGCGGAATGCACATTATTGGCTCCAGCTTACAAGTTGTTTATTTTGTTTTGTTTTAAGGAGTCCTGTCAATTCAAAGATCCAGAAAATGGGTCGCCTATGCGGCCCTCCGTTAAGGGCGACTGCTGCAGTACCAGGTCAAGAACAATGCAGCTGCTGGTGCCCCTTGACGATCACACATGGGACAATGGATTCTTTCTCTCCAGTAGGGCTGCTAGCCAAGAGGCCATTGGCAGATGTCTGGGAACCTGGCAAGGTCGGGGGGCAGGCAGCCAAGCAAATGGCTGGCACCTCCTTGTGGCGGATGTTCAGTGCATGTACTCCATAGGGAAGACAGCCAGTGACCAGATAAATGGCCTGGTAAAAGACTTAAAAGGAGGTCCTGGATAAAGGAACAGAATGGGGGAGGGGGCTCGGGGACTCCTATGACAGGAACGGCAGGGAGCCAACCCCCTCCGTTCTCATAGACCTCCTAAACCCTCTCACGAGGCTGGTGGATGGTAAGGTCCAAGCCATGGGTCGGCTGGGGGACCTGGATGGAAACAAATGGGGGCTGGTGAAAGCCCTGGAAAACTGAGTTGAATAAGCATGGATTAAACAAAGGGGGGGCTGGTGAAAGCCCCGGAGAATTGATTTAAATAAGCATGGATTTGCCTGCACTGAACACTTTATCTGCCAGGTATATAATAGACATCTATATAATAAAGTTGCGGCCTGATTAAAACCCATAAGAAGTCTCTTGTCCTTCTTGCGGTGTACCCAGACAATGTACAGTAACATAAAAACAAAGGAAGTGCAGGACATTTGTTTTCAAACTTCTATCCTGTGAAGCTAGATATTCCTGTTTTGTTCCTTCAGCTGATTTTTGAAGCCTCCTGGCTTCTTTTTTGTGTTGTTTTCATTAAAATCTAAGTATATGCTGTGGTTAGGTGCTCTTGAATAGAGATTTAACTAACCTAACAATAGGTTTCAGAAAAAAACAACCCACCAGCTTTATAGGTACATACTACTAGTATAATAAAAATCAGCCCAAATTAACACAATTTATGGACATGTTTCAATAAAATCCATTATTCTGTATGAAATATACTGTGATGACCATTGGGATGATGAGATAAAAAGTTTTCCTTTCCCAGGTCCACAGCCCTGTTGTTCTCATTGGAGTTGACCTTTAACCTGCAAGTTCTTTTCATATCTGACTATGGTGGAAAAGCGCCAGTTTGTATGAGTCGATCTTAGAATATGTGCACCTGTGGTGTCATTGATATAATACAGTGGTGCAAGTTAGCTTTAACACAAAGAGACTCCCCAGATAGTGTAGATCTCGCCTTCTGTATGTAATGCAGTAGAACAGATGTAGAAATTAAAATTTTAAATTTGTTTTATAATAGTTGATTCTTATCAGTAAACAAATAAGACAGGGTATTTGAAAAAGTTAAGGACCTGATACAATTGAAGCTAATAAAAGGCTTTCAGTTAAATTCAGTGGGTATTGGATCAGGCCCTAAGTCAGTAAGAGCATCTTTAAATTCCTCATATTGTACTCACAGTAGAAAGTGTACAACAATAGCCTATTCAATAATCAAAAAGAGTGCATATGTGTGAAATGGACAATATATCTTAACTTTTTAATGTCCTGATGTTTGTGTGTGTAGATTTGCAACCTAAGCACTACATTAAAATGGCTTGCACTGTGTTAGACAGGGAGATGTAGGATTTTGCAAGTAAATGTTGTTGAGCTCCACAGAATTGCTCAGGATATGCAGGTAACTGAAAGGCAGACATTAGAATGGATTTTAAATGGCGGGCCACAACTTTATTACCTTAACACAAGATACAGGTGATATACAGCCACCCAACTCTCACACTAGACAAGTAACTGTGTCCAATGGAGGTTTTTGGGACTCCCACCATACAACCAATACTACAAATCCTACTCTTCTTTGCCCCAACTGTGCCTCCATGATGCTGTGAGGAACTGCGTTAAAGGAGTGTTATTGAGGTTGCAGAGTCAAGCACTAAAAAATTAGGAAATGCCAGATTAATGGTTGCTGATGCAACCTTAATTTGGCCCTTTTGTGTGTCCAATCTGTGAACTGAATGAGGCAGGAAACCTATGGAAAAAATAGTCTATGATCATATACTTAAAGCGTGAGCTGAACTTAGGTTGTGGGGTCACCACGAACCTGAGATTCCCTAACTTTTGAGTATTTTATGTTGCAGCCTAAATAATATTCTTTTAACATAGTTTTTTACATGTAATTTCCTAGGTAAAAATAATTTCTATTATGTATGACTGTAACAGTCCCCCAGCCCCTTTTATCATCAGTGTGGTTTGAATCTTGAGCCTTCAGCACTGTGGCAGATGTCTACTACTTGAGCTTCAGGACTAACTACATTAGCTGGCAGCATAAAAAAGCTGTTATCCTGTCATAGGGGGATGGAACACTTGTGTCATATGCTTGGTTCAGAGGATGGACAAGAGGAGCTTGGCCTGCCTCTTTTTTTCCCACTCCCAGATGTGGGAGCTCTAGTCCTTGTGGTGCCCTCAGAGGTGGGTATGAGTTACTGGGACCATGTACTGGGTCTGAGAGATTATGGGGGATCTTGGTGTCGCTTTCTTACCTCCTTCCAACCAGGAGTGGGGGAGCACCTGTCCCAAATCAAGTCCCTGTGTGGGAGATAGGACACTGGGGCAATGGCTGGATCTGGGGGATGATGAGGGAGCCTGCCTCAGCTCGCTCGCTCTGTCGTCTCCTCATCCCCGGGAATTGTGAAAGTGCATGCCACATGAGATGGGATGCTGGGTCCAGGGAAGTGGGGATGTCATTGAAGGAAGCCCACCCTGACTCTTTTCTTCCTACCCCCACACCACAGCTGCTCTGGCAGCTCTCAGGCATTCACAGTGCAGCATGGCAATGGTAGGATCCAGTCTATTACAATGTTCAGTGATTTTGTCAGGCTGCCAGAATTGTTCTGAGGAACACAAGAGAGGAAAAGGAAATGGTGATTTGTAACACTTCACAACACATCTAAATCTGATTGAAATGTAATGGGACAAAGAAAAGGCACTGCAATAACCTTAGGGGTTTCTCGCAACTGAATATCAACGACCTTCTGCAAGCAATGGAGTTGCTAACATTTCTCAAATGAAAAGGTCTCAGTAATCCTTTAAAATGGAAATATAGTGGTTGCTGCCAGGTATCCCTATAATCATCCAAACTTAATCCAAAACCCCTTGTCTAGACTGCTTTGGGAAAGCAATAAATCCCAGTGGGCACTGGAAACTTGCAGTAGGGAAAAATCCATTCCCAACCCCAATAGGCAATCCACTAAGTGGATCTGAAAACCTGGCCAGTTTTTTCCCAAACCACCAATGAGCAATGAGTCATGTAGCAGGTGATCCCAAATGACATACATTAGGAAGAGAGCTGGGAAATAGTGATGGCCAAAATGATGACCCTTGAGCCTGTTTCCAGCCTAAATGTGTCCTGAGTGGAATTCTGGCCACACTAAAGTCAATGCCAAAACTCCCATTGACTTCAGTGGGGACAAGATTTCACCCTGTCCCTCCTCTTTCCTTCCCCTGCATGACCCAGACCCCAGTGTCTGTCCACTGGAGGGGAATGGATCTGCTCAAAACACATCATCTTGAACTTCTGGAGGGGAAAGGGAGTGGTCCACAGGGTGGCAATCAAGTGCTGCAGAAGTCTCTTATCCCATCGCCAGTGAATGTGGTATCAATTTTATTCAGAATACTATGAACAACTGAAATGGGCTTATAATGAAATACGTTTTGCAACTTTGTAGCATTCACAGACAGAAAATTTTTAAATGAAATAGTAATCTGTAGCACAGAACAAAATTTGAATGAACGTATTGTATACAGATATGAACTATATTTATATTTTCTAACCACATGTATTCCCAGATAATAAAAATCACCTTAAAATTAAGTGAAGCATCTGAAATAAACCTAGGAAAAGCTCTGAATTCCAGTTAAGAATTAAAAATCCAAAAGATAGGCACAACAGGTCATAGCAGGATAACATAATAGGGCACCCTGTAGTTCTCAACTATTACAGGTTTAATCCTTGACTCTGAATTTTCTTGCTTTTGTATATTTGTCTCAGATGCTTAAAATAATGTTGTCATGGAATTTTGGATTAATGTTTTTACATAATTTACTGTAACTATATCATATTTCTGGCTTCTGCTTTTTTTTTAATCCATCAGCTGCTTCGGATTTCAGCATCCATCGGTAAACTGTTTCTCAATGGTCTTCAAATCAAATTAAAGTATAAATGTAAAAAAAAAAAGATAGGCTGGGGCTTTTAGAAAGCAGAGATAATAAGATCTAAAGTTCACAGGGTCAATAGGATGGAAAGTGACATAGTTTGCAAAACTTGCCATTGTAAGTATTACAGAATGCTTTTCCAATTATAAACCAAAATAAGAATTTTCTTTAATTAAAACATGTAATGTTAATCTACTGGGTACTTATTTCATACATGAAGGTCGCCAAGTAAAGCAATCCAAAGTGCTTTGATGGGCACATCAAAGTTAAAGTTGCCCTCCCAAGTTTAACTCTGTTCCTATCTGCATCCTGATTCAGTCTGGTGTTATGACAATGCTCAGCAAATGTGCCAGTGTTGAATATTTTTTATCCTCACTTTAATATGTGGGTGTCAATTTTGTCAAAGTCCAAATTTTTTGGTCAAGGTGTAGTCAAGGTCCAGACTCCAGAGAAGATACAAAAATAATAATGATAATAAATAAATAAAAAGATTTTGAGGTCCCTTCAAAAGTGTCTGGCGGTTCGTATTTGGCCTGTGGTCCTCCTTTTGACTACCCCTGCTGCAATATGTGGTTCTCTGCCTCACTTGCCGCATGCTGTCTGACTCCCACAGTAACTAGGTGGGGAATCCTCTGGACCATTTACAGTGCAACATGTATTAGGGTCCTGCAACCAAAACAGTATGTGATTATTTTAATTGAGAATTTATTGGAAGCTTCATAGTTGCATAGACAAAGATGCATGGGGAAACCTGCCATAACTAGACTTTAGAGTGCCTTCACTTTGCAACCTGCATTCTTTTAATGTCTTCTTGTGTGTGCATAATTTCCTAGGCATTTAAAAGAGAAAAAAGATAGAATAAAAATTCCATCATTTGGAATTATTTGCTAGACAACAGCAAGAATATCATATATTATTTAGTATGATGGGTTAATTTCATACCCATCTTCACAGACACTGAGGAGTAAGGCAAGGCTCCCAGGCTGAGAACCAGTAAGGAAATCTTCGCTCTGGTAGCATCACACTAGAATGTAATGTTCAGTCGTGACCCCCTCCCCCCAACAGTTATCTACTATCACACATTTTGAGAATTAGTGCTTTTCTGGGATGCAGTACATTTTTGTAAAAATGTTTAAATTTAATAGTTGCTATTTTATTTAATGGTTGATATGACACAAGTCAGAGGCACAAACAATAAGTGGGGAATTAGGGAGATGTGTATATAGGTTACACAATGAGTTAGTTGTACACAAGTCTTGTTCTGATGCAAGTTCCACAGCACAGATAACGTACTGATAACAAATAGAGCTAACCCTTAGTAGCATATTTCTTGAAGATGTAAAATCCTAGTTTGGTAGGGTGTATCATAACTGTTCAGAATAGCATAATATAAAAAAAATAAAATGATGACATTCATTTATTTTCATTGTTAGTGTCCTTCCTAGGCTCTGAGTTATTTATCTTTATATTTCACTCATTACCATGAACAAAGAATCAATATTTCATAGAACAAAATAAAATTCATACCTCATTCAATCAGCTGCCCAAAAAATAACAATAAAGCCAGACCTCCCCCCATCTCAGCAACCTGTCAAAAGAGTCCCCATATCTCCACCCAATCCTACCAACTGAGAAGAAAACAAGAGTAGACTGTGGCATTATATTAAAATAAAAACTTTATAGGTGCTTTCATGTGATTTAATTTGAATGCACAGTCTTGTGCTGATCAGACCAGGCATACTTATATATGTAACAAAGAGAGTGTTTAATGGTGATTTCAATGGAAGTAGTACCAGAGCATACCTGCCTGCCAATTATCATGGCAACAGTAGTCTTATGACAGAGTATGCAATATTGTATCCTTCCATTCCAGCAATCAGATTTACATGGTGCAAAATTCATTATCAACATAAGAGTGTGTGTGTGTGTGTGTGTGTGTGTGTGTAAAATGAAATGCCAATTATTATTCTACTCATGTTTTTGTTATAAACTTAAAAATGTCTCATATTTCATTAGGAAACTGCTGTGTGATCCATTCTGCTGTATTCTTGTATTATATGTGTACTCATTTGTTTGGTCATAGGAGCCCTTCACAACATTCTTTCTTAATGCAAATGATGCAAAATTTGACCATCCAGATCGAACCTTCTCTTCAGTGGCAAGATCTTGGAGAAACAGCCAAAGAGATACCTCAGATGTGAAGGTAGGTTTAATTTTACATTTTTAATTCATGTAATGTGTTGTGTTAAATAACATGGAGCTATAGCTTATGCATTTTCATTTCTGATGTTTTGTTTCACATAGGCTCATAGAAGCTTTTTTTATTTAGTCCCTTTATATAAAAACCCAGTATATTATACACACTTTAAGTAGAAGGTGACTGTTAGAAAATACAGTTGCCATAATAGAAAACAGTCAACAATTCTATTATGTTGAGGGTTTAAAGTTGTTTTGTTTCCACACAAAAATCTGATCTAATTTAGATCAGTTAATCAGAATATGAAAAAAGCCCAATAAATTGTTCTTTCCTGCTGTTAACTCAATATTTGGCCCAGTCCATAAAGCGCAGCAGAAATTGGATTTGACCTTAAAGTGTCATATTGTTATAGCTCGCCTAGCTCTGGGTTTGCATTGCCTGGGGCAATTAATAAAGCATTAATGACAAGACCCATTTAAAATGTAGGCTTTTTTGTACAGCTTTAGCTTTTACTTGACTGTGCCTGGGGATATTATGCAACAATACGCATTAGATTAAACCAACATCTACACAATATACAGAAACAGCTGGAGAGCAGGGTAATTTTACTGTTGTTATTACTTACCTATTGTTAAATACAAAGGGTTATTGTACATATACATGGGACCTTGTCAAAAGGAAGCCCATATCTTCCAATATTTTAAACAATAAGATCCTTTCCTGATTCTCATTTTCTCTAGTAATAAGGTTGTATTCAAAGGCTGGAGCATCCATATTAATTGTGCATTCTTTTCTTTTTAAAGCAATTTTTAAAGTGGTTTTATTGTTCCATTACTGCCATTGAGATTATTAAGTATAAACACCAAGATTACATTAATATTAGGCATCTGAATTGACCTGACAAAACAAAGGAATTATAGAGGTGCTAGTTTCTTTTTATTCTGGACCTCTTTTTGCGTGAACATTACAAGTGTCTCAGAAGAGTGTGTGATCTTGTATACCATTTGTTCTGCACATCTAGGTACTACAACATTCTTTATGGATTGGATTTCTGCCTTAGCTTGAGGAAACAAATATACAATGAGATGGAAGAGGCTTAGTTTATTTGTGTGTGTTCCATTGGATATCTGTGATGTTTTAGATACTATATAGTACAAAGTGAGGAACACAGTGCTTGTTGGGTTGGAATCTCAAATGAGCTTCTTCTATATAAAAATATGTAGCAGTTTCTTCAAATTTAAAGTGCTTTTGTCTTTTCAACTAAACCCAGTCTAAGTTGACTAAGTCCTCAAATATTTCACTTTACAGTTATGTTTCTTGTTCTTTGTGTGTAACCTTGGGAAAGTTATTTTCTGTGTCTGTTTCCCCACCTGTGATTGGTGATAGAGACCTGAAACATGTTGAAGTCAGAAACACTTTAAAAGACTTTTATGTTAGTGTTCTGAAGCATAAGTTTATATTTGCCTATTAATTTAAGTTATTACCAAAACTAAACAGATGTTTTCATCCCTGCAAAGAGCAGGAACGGTGTATATATAATATATATAAACCTCCACTTTGGTACACCATTGTACTGGGGCATTCCAATCAGTTCTCTACTCAGGAAGTTCAAGGAATAAACTTTTTCTATGCTTTGAGATTCAGGTTACGTCACAAGATTTCAGAGATGTCAGTCTGAACTGATGAGTTTGGGCCACACAAGTCATTCAGTCCTGTCCCCAGCAATCTGTCTGTCATTTGGTTATTCGAGGAATCCATCCCACTAGATCACTGTAGAAGGAATGCTTCCCATAATGTCATCTTAGTATATCTAATGTATATGACAGTCAGGAGGCTAAGTCCAAGAGACTTTGCCACAAGGTGAAAGCTACCTGGCTGCCCCAAGACTCAAGTTTCTGTGGTTGTAGATTGCATCCAGATTGTGAAGCTGCAGCCAGACTCTTCACCAGAACCCATGATCAGGCCCTCATTTTTGGGTAGTGTTCCTGGGGTGCTCCACTTCATATGTGCATGTGCCTCTCCTGATCAGAATTTTTTTTGTTAGCAGAGTCTCTTTGGCTCACACATGCGTCCTATACATCCTCGAGTCATGCACCAAGGCTATATTGGGCTTGACCTCTCAGCTCAGTTCCATAGAGGAAACTGATTCCTCTTGGTACTGATGGGGCTGGAAAATCCTGGAGCTTGAAGGACTGATCCATCCAACTGATCCTTGGTACCATCTATACATTACAAGGAAGGTAGGGATAAGAACTCCTCCAGACCAGGGCTATCAAGCACAGCTCCATCATCAGTACCTGCCCAGTCAGGGCCCTTGGTATCATGCAAACAGAAGCATCAGACACCATCGGCACCAACTTTAGTATGTTGTAAATCTATGGTATTGTCTGTGGCAATACCCAAGTAGACTACTGTGTTAGTACCAGTCCTCCATATGGTACAACAGTAATTTAGGTGCTTGGAAGACTTGAAATTGGCAGATGAAACAGAATTTCCACTGCTCGTAGGTACCAAACACCTCTCCGTACCAAGATTCTAGTTCTGAGGCTACCATCACTCTCCAGTAACACCTGATTTACTAGCATTTTCTGCCGGTGCCCCTATTTCCCATTCAAGGATACCGAGGGGGAGGAGGTAAACCTCCCTTCAGTCTTGTCCATTGTCCTACACATCTACATAGGAACCCATTCTTTGATACCCACAGAGAAGACTTGTGGACAACAGCATGGCTGGTGGGATCAACCAAGGATGCCACCTCATCTCCCATATGGGCCCCTGCATGGTCATATAGGTGTCCCTGAGATATGTGCAGACAGTTTGCCAGACCACCAGCTCCAACAGTGATATTCAGTCCTCTTCTCCTCAATAGAGACCCCAGCACAAGGAGACATTTGAGGAACAGGAGGCTAGGGCAGATAAAGGGGCCACCCCTCAGACTCCTGTCTGATCATCATCACAATTTGAGGTGGTCATGCGTCCACCACCATCTATGGCCAATGATTTCCAGCAATTTCAGGACATCATTAAAATAGTCTTCGAATAGCAAGAATCAAGGGTTCGCAATACAAGTTGCATGACATTTTACAATGAGAAACACCATCTGGAGCTGCATTACCTATTAACGAGGACCTGGCAAAGACTGTTTGTCAAACATCTGTTATGGTTCTGCCTACTTGAAAACAGGTGGATAAAAAGTATTTTGTCCCATCCAAGGACTCCAAATTCTTATTCTTCCACCTCCACCTAATTCGATAGTGATGAATGCAAATAACGAATAAGATAAGCAAGTCTGTCCCATATGACTATGACCAAAATTGCTTGTACTTCTTTGGACAGAAGTCCATAACCTCGCTATGCTAGATCACAAACTATCAAGCGATCTTGGCTAAATGCAATTTCACAAATTACAATAAATTTACAGCTTTTATTGATCATCTTCCGCTGGAGCAAAGGGAACAATTTCAGGCCATCATCACTGAGGATCAGTTACTAGCTAGATCATTGCTTCAAGCATCCTTACATGCCTCAGACACTGCAGCCTGATCCATTTCCATGTGGTAGTTATGTGCAGGGCGTCATGGCTCCAACTCTGAGTTCCTGAGAGAAGTTCAGAACACTGTGGAAGACCTCCCCTTCAATGGTCTGAAGCTATTTTCAGAGACCATGGATGAGTCTTTTAGCACATTAAAATTTACTATCTCTGGTTTTCTACACACCTAAGAATAAAAGAAGATTTAGTAGGTCACAAACTGCCCAGATATTTTGCTTGGTTTAATTCTCAGGGTTTCAAAGACCCACCGAATCCCCCAGCAAGAGACAAGTTCCAGAGGAAGAGAGCTGCCTATCCTCCTGCAAGTACCCAGTCATCATCAAAAAGTTTTGATTCATCAGCCAAGGGTTCAAATCCTCCTACGTCTCTAGTTCAACAGCTGCAGACTTTTGCCTATCTCCCCTAATATAGAGACTGTCTTTCCCATTTCCATCAGGCATGGAAGCAGATCATCAGAGACATAGAGGTCATAACATTACGGTACACCATCCACTTTATGTCCCTCTCTCCATTCCATCCCCATCCCTCTTCAGGGACCTTCCTTACGAGCTTTCACTGAGACAAGAAATAGACTCCCTCCTTTAATTAGGACCATTAGAGCTGGTCCACGCTCTTCACAAGGGAAGGAGTTCTATTCAAGGTATTTCCTTTTGCCAAAGAAATACAGACAGTGGAGACCAATTTTGGATTTAAAACTACTAAACAAATTTATAAAGTCTCAAAAGTTCAGGATGGTGACTTTGGCAGCTATCATCCCTTCACTAGAGGCAGGAGACTGGGTATTGGCTCTCAACCTACAAGATGCCCATTTCCATGTAGTGATATATGCATCTCACAGAAAATACCTACAGTTTGCGATAGGCTAAGATCATTTTCAAAACCGAGTACTTCCCTTTCGCCTCTCCTCAGCTCCAAGGGTGTTCTCAAAGGTCTTAGCGGTAGTAGCTGCTTACCTTCATCAGGAGGCAATTTTAGTTTTCCCATAACTTGATGACTGGCTGATCAAGGACTGATCATGTGAAGCAGTACTGTAATCCACTCAGATGGTCCTTTTTCGTATCCTGAAATTGGGTCTTCAGCTTAACGTAAGAAAATCCATGTTAAGCCCTTTATAGAAAATACCGTTCATAGGGGCATCCTAGGATTCATTGACAGCCAGAGCCCACCTCCCCAGGGACAGATTCATAACATTATTAAATCTGGTCAGGACCATTTAAGGGAGTCCTTGTACCTCAGTAAGGAACTGTCAAAAAGGTCTGTTCACTGATCAGCAACAGCTTAGACAAACAAGTCTTGGTTCCCCTTCATGTAAAGGACTCCCTAGAGTGGTGGAAAGATCAACTCAGTTTCGGTGCAGGCATTCCTTTCCTTCATCTAACTCTGACAATCACCATGACAGTGGATGCATGCCTGTTGAAATGGGGATCTCACCTCAGTACTCTCATGGCTCAGAGCAGATGGTGACCTCAGGAAACCAGTCACCACATCAACCTGTTGGAACTCTGGGCAGTCAGGAATGCCTGCCTTCATTTTCTACCCCTCATCAGGGGCAAATCAATCAGAATCACGATGGACAATGTAGTCTGCATGTTCTATATCAACAAGCATGGGAGAGCAGGATCCACCTCCCATCTCCTCTCCCAAAACACAAGTCAGTTAAGTGACCCCAACTTAGGGGGTCCTCCACCTCAGAGCATGGTTCCTTGATGGTGTTCTATGGAAGTACAAGTGTTACTGATCTATAGAAAGGAATCAACCTAAGTCACTTCCCTGTAGAAGTGGAAGAGATGCAGCCACTGGTATCAATGCCAGCAGCTCGTATCCAAATCCTCATCTCTCTCAGCTACCATGGGTTAACTTGTTGGACCTAAAGAAATCAGCATTATCAGTTAGCTCAGTCAAGGTTCATTTGATCTCAATGTGAGCTTTTCATGTTCCAGATAAAAGGGGTTTCTATATTTGCTTACCCTGTGTCTTCAAGCTTTATTAAAGATTTGGCGAACCTCTACCCCCAAGTCAAAGACCCCTCCCCAATGAAGTGAAATCTCAACTTGTAGTTAGATGCCTCACAAGACCTACATTCAAACTGATGGCAATGTATTCTTTGCTTTACTTATCCATGTAGACAGCTTTTATAGTGGCTACATGTTGGCCCATAGAGTCAGGGAAATTGAGGCCTTAATGGCAGATCCCCCTTTATGGTGTTCTTCAAAGACAAGGTTTCTTTATGATCCCATCCTGAATTTTTACCTAAGATGATATTGGACTTTCATCTTAACCAAACCATTTATCTACCGATGTTTTTCCCCAAACTACATAAGTCTCAGTAGGAGAACTCTTTTCATACATTCGATGTCAAACACTCCTTGACCCTCCTTTGTAGATAGAACCAAGCAATTTCAGAAGTCATCTAGACTGTTCGTTTCCATAGCAGACAGATCCAAAAGGTTCACAATCTCCACCCAGAAACTATCTGTTTGGCTCTCTGGGTCTGTTGTTGCTTGTTATGATGAAGCCAGTGCTCAACGCTCCCACAGGGTGATAGTGCACACTACCAGGTTGCAAGCAGCATCCATGGCATTACTCAAAAATATTCCAGTATCTGAGATATGTAAGGCCACTACATGGGCTTCAATAAATACATTTTCAAGGCAATGTGCCTTGATCCATGCTGCTAGATCTGATGTGGCACTGGGAATTCTGGTTCTATCATCAGTTCTGGACTCAATTCCGAAGCTCCCTCCTCCCTGTGGGATACTGCTTCGGAGTCAGCTGAAGTGGAGCACCCAGAGGGGACACGACTCAAAGAAGACAAGATTCCTCCCCCGTGCAGTAACTGTTTTTCTTCAAGATGTGTGTCTGTGTGGGTGCTCCACTACCTGCCCTCATTCCCCGCTGCTTTGGACTCTTCTCTGTGGGAGGTTTGGATAGAGAAGAAACTGACGGTGATTCACATATCATGTCGGTGCACAGTATGAGGATGTATAGGATGCATGTGCAGGCCCAGTACACACTCAACAAAAAAATCTGTAATCAAGGGCTTGAGAGGTGCATCTGCACCTGAAGTCAAGTTCCCCCAAGGACACAAGTTTTAAAGAACCACAGTTACTGCACAGGGCGAGTAACCTTTTCTTCTAGTTTATAGAAAACATAATGCAGTTTCAAAATAGGGATATTTTTTGTTTACCACCTAAAATGTCATCGAGTTGCACAGAGGTTTAGCTATACAATTCCCAAATTAAAGGCAAATGGAAATTATGTGGCTAAAATCCCATAAAGGTGCTTTGAAAATTTAATGTTTAACATTAAATTTTTTCTTTTACTATTAAATCCTCTTTAGTTTCTAGTAACTTTATGGTTAAACTATTACTGCTAGCATGCCCTTATGAAAATGTATTATTAATGCTTGTGCCAAATATTTCTTACACACTGTCACTACATTTGGGAATCCTATTTATGTACTTTAAAGAAGAGATGGTCCTGTGAGTTGCAAAGTTTGAATTTGGACTCAAAATGAAATTTCCCCCAGAATCTGGGAAGGGGGGAGGGAGTGGGACCTGGGGTTTTTGCTCCACCCATTACAGAGATGATAGCCAATTCTGCGAAGTGAGGACCAGAACTTACTCAAAATTCAAGGTTTTCAGATCTGGAGTTCTGATTTTTTCCATCTTTAGTTTAAGTAGAATTTCCCGGTAAGTATTCAAATGATATTAAAAGTACATATTGACTTGAGGTGTTTTTCACATAGTTCGTGAATATGATGATATTTTAAGAGGAGCATATTTAGTAAATTACAATACACTAGTTTGATAGTGTAGTGATAAAAGCCTTTTACAGTTAGATTAGACATACTTTGGGCCAAACTTGCTGGCATATTTGGTACCACTATTCAATATACTGCTTTACCCAATGTATTTATAGAATACTTACACCAAGGGTCTCAAACTCAATTTACCTTAGGGCCAGTGCCAGTCCTCAAATCCTCCCA
Organism: Terrapene triunguis; assembly: GCF_002925995.2. NCBI lineage: Eukaryota > Metazoa > Chordata > Testudines > Emydidae > Terrapene > Terrapene triunguis. The sequence continues at coordinate 10,225,498 of NW_020664490.1, forward strand.
GTGGGCCAATAATGTCACTGAGGATGGTGTTCAGAAAAGAAAACGTTTATATTATATTTTTTATTTTGAATTTCTTAGAAATAATAAAACTGTCATACAACTTTATACAATTCTTCGCCTGCCAGAGAGTTTTTAATATTTGCCAGACACCTGGCAATGCTTCAGTTCTGTCAGTTTGTTGATGTTTGGCCTCAGTGACTGAGCAGTTGAAACCTTCAGGATTGCAGCAAGGTGTGCATCAGATAGTTGTGTTCGGTGTTTTGATTTGTTTATATTCATTGTGGAAAAAAGTGATTCTGACTCTGCCTGGCAACTAATGATGCTGACTCTGCCCGGCGACTAGTGATGGTATCTCCTGTCCCTCTCCCCCAGCCAGTGGGAGCTGTGGTGGGCGGTGCCTGCAGCATACAGAACCAGCAGTGTGGCTTCATGGGTCTCAGCTGAAGTGGGGAGGTTCTTGGGCCGCAGATGGCCCGTGGGCCAGGACTTTGAGACCCCTGACTTACAGAAAGCCAATACTGCTACAGTACAAAACATGTCCTTAGGGTAAACAGTGTGTAAAAATTCCTTGTTATACAATATTGAGCTTCCTGGTCCAAAGACTTTGTCCAGTTCAATAGGAGGGCTTTTAATGAAGCCAAGTTATAAGATTAACATTATAATAGCTAACATATCACTGTATCAAAATTCCACCTTAAGTAGTCTGTTTTTCTTTCAGTTCTGTTACACAGATCTTATGGTTCTAGAGAAAAGAGTTTTTTATAGATGCTGAATAAAGCAACTGTTATGCTTTCATTGCTGGACAACTCATTACTTTAATTATGCAGACAAATTGCAGGAAGTACTGAGAAGAGCAGCAAAATGTTTAAGGAGCTGGACAAATTGATTTACAGAGAAAAATTAAAAGAAATGTATGTGGTTTGGCTAAGTGATTCTAAAGGGAGGGGCATAACATATACAAATACTTCAGATAAAGAGCGAAAACTTCAGAGAAAAAGAGGAATTTCTCATGGACAAAGAGATATAAGTAAGAGTAATGGGATGATATTTATAAAAGGAATCTTTGGGCAACATAATATGAGAACTTGCTGACAGTGAAATTTATTTGATTGTGCCACAGACTCTCAGTGGAAGTAGTACAAGGCCCTATTTCTTAAGAGACTGGGCAAAGCATTAGGAAATATATTCTAGAGCAATCATGACTTGGCAAGAGGATAGATCCTCTAGGACCTTTCCATCTCTAAAGTCTGTTTATTAGTGATAAATCAAGAGTGAATGTAGCAGCTAATTGTTGCTGTTTTTTATGGCTTAAGACCTTAATGAGGTGCATTTCTCAATGCCATGACATCAGGATGAATTTCTCGTGACGACTCAAGGTGTATTCTACGGAAAGAAAGGAAGCTGAACTGTTATTAATTCTAGAAATATCCCATTTCTTGAGATCTGTTTGTTACTGCTTGGATCTCTTTGCATACTTTTGGCCCATGTTGTCAAGTACTCCTGCAGAATTTTTATTCTTTAATTTAGATTGTTAGTCTTACTGTCACATTCTTAAGATGCTGTTTTTTAGTCTTCATATATTCCGGGGGGAAGATGGGAGGTGGAGATTTCTAGTAGAAGTAAACTAGGTTAATTAAAAGTAATTGGAGCTCTCTCAATTTGAAATATCTAAATATCCCCATTTTCTTGCTTCATAATTTCAACTCTTTACACAGTAGGTCTGAAAGTCATTGGACTGAGGTGGGATGATAATAAATAGCATGTAAAGAGGCAAAAATTCTTTGTGAATGTATCTGCATGTACAATAAATATGATGCTTAATGTGTGTACTATATCAGAGTTTGCAACAAATTTCTCTAAAACTTCATTCTAGCTCCACCTATGATCCCTGTAGTTCCATATGTGGCTCTTTGGAGGAGATTACTTGTTAATGTAATCCCACTTACCATACAATGGGCACACTATAAAAGTTTTACTAATTCTACTGATATTCACCATTATGTGTATTAGATATAAAATACCTCTCAAACCAGTAAAATCTTCGAAAATTGGTAGTAACGTTAAATGTAACTATAGTAAATGCACCGGTTTCATTTTTTTAAATGAATCTGAGCTGAAAACCTATTGGTCTGAGCAAATGAAAATGGCAGAGATTACAAAATTCTTCAAAAATAACGTATATATACATATATATCCTTTAAAATTAGTAGTATTACGTGCTGGAATGTTACCATAGCTTTGGCTTTCATGTAATGTATGTACATTCAGAAAAATACATGCGTTTAAAAATTCTTTATCACACTGTCTGATAAAAAGTCTAACAGCTTATATTATGAATATGTTGATAGGATATTGAGATTTATTTTGAGAGAGAGGATGAATCAGGTAATTTTTAATTGTCAGTGTAGGTTTGTAAATTGAAATTCTAAAGCAGAACAAACAAAGAAAGCCCACAACATTAGCCTGCTCTACTTTTCCAGGTGCAACCTTAATATTTTAAAATATATCTTAATCTCTTTTTAAAAATATAGTGCTTAAATCACACCAAATAGCCATCTGACATTTATTTGAAAAACTGCAGTTATGACACACTTTCTTTCTCGCAGTTTCTTCAATAGCTAAATTGTTTCACATTGAGATAATGAAAATAAGGCTGTGGTAGTTTGATCAGTTTGTAAAAAGCAAACAGTAATTTGCACTTAATGCTATCCCGTGGATTAGGTGCAATACCTTTGAAAAAGCTAACATATTGTAGAATTATGTGAAATGCATGATTAAAGATTTATTTACACATTTTTTGCTCAGTGTATTTGCACTGTTTGGGTTCATTTTCAAAGAGACCCATTCACCTGACTTGAATAGAACAGAATTAATACAGCGTGTGCTATATCAGCATGGTAACACACAAGGGAGAACCTGGATAAAATAGTTTATTTTATTGTGTCTCTCTTTATTAATGTCGACCTTCTCCTGTGGTAATCAGTGCAAGCTGGAAGAAGAATGAATGTTAGTAGAATGACCTTTCAGGAAACAAGTCACCCGGAAATGACCATAAGTTGGCCAGTCAACTTTCACATCTTTTTTTCCCCCTCCCTCCTCCCCTCCAGTTTTTGTTAACACTGACATCCAAAGAACTTACTGTTCAGACACTAACGTTTCCTACTGCCTCTCAAACTTGTTATATTACTTTTTGAATAGAGTATGTAGGTGTCAGGAAAGGTAGCTATGACAAAATGTCATTAAGGTGACATAGTGTAAATTAATACAGTTAATGGAGGTACTCCTGACTGACTCATTGACCCAATAAGAGGCGGTTGTGGAATTAATGGATGCCAGGGGATCAACCATTTAGGAAAAAAAGAAAGAAAGAAATAGCAGCTTAAAATCTTGAAGTGAATTATATTAGAAAAGTGAAAACGTCTGTGTTGGATTTGATTTTACTAGTAGGCCATAAAATGGTATACTCTTAGCAAAACATATTAAACTGAAATGTCAGATTTGATGCAAGTGGTATACAATTATGATAGTGTTAATAGTGGTCTTCTATCACCCAAGACATACTTTTAAAGTTTAATTCCTAAGCACCTTGGATTTGTCACATGCTAGTAAATTAGAAAATGTGTTTGGGGATGTTTTTTCATACAAAGACACAAGGCATATAATACTATTAAATATACCTCGGGGTTTTAGTATAGCTATTAAAATAAACTAGAGATCACATTTACAGACATGAAATGTCTGTTATAAAATTTATTTTACCATTTTTACACTCCTTCATAGCTTTACTGCATCATTCTTCATTTGAGAAAATCTAAGCTACTAGAGCTGCTTAAAAGGTAGCTGGCTATTAAGTGATAGAAAGCTAACCTGTCTTCTTAGATGTGTGAATGAAAGAGGAGCAGAGGAGGTTACCAGTTTCTGAGATGTCAAGGCGTACTAGATAGAAATGACCTCAAATGGATTTAGATCACTAGAATCCCTAGTTTTATTAACTCTTTGAACGCTAGATATTTATTTTGGCAAGAAGTAATACATGACAGATTATGCCATCTGAAAAATTTGTTTGGACCCTTTTACATTTTGGCAATAGTCAAGAAGCCAGTAACTATCCTGCATATGTTAGTCTATGCAAAAGTATATTTCAGTTGTACAAAATAAAAATAAAGAACATATTTGTAAAGGAAATCCATAGGTATATAAATACTTTTAATAAGTCAATTTTTATTTAATATTTATGATTTGTGAATGTTTTCCCCCCTATTGCCACATTTGATACCTACAAGCTGGTATAGGTGTTAGGGAAGCTTTTTGTGTTACAGTATATCATGTTTGCCATTTCATCCTGATCTATATAGGCTCATGTACTGTTTGAAGCTGCTTTGGTTTAGGAAGAAAATACTTTTAGATTTGGCTGTCATCAGCATTTTTATCCTATATTCGTGGCTTTTCTGAAAAGATCAACTTCTTAAACCATGGCCTCTTCGAACAGTGAGAAACTTCATAGCTTGGATTGAAGCAATCTGTTTATAGAAAGCATCAACAGACAACAGAGCCGTTGGTGCCAACTTCTGGTAGATACACCGTTGCTGATCTGCCAGATGCTTTTGACTGGTATTCCAAGATACTTTAAACATGAACTTCTTCCCCAGTGCTCCCTTTCTACTGGGCAGAAATAGGGGTTTGTAGCAGTCCATTATTTGATGGAAAATTACAGAATCCATACAAATGAATGAGAAGCAGGAGATACTGTTGGTTTAGCTAAGGTTTTAGTGTTCCATCTAAAGCCCCTTGAAGTCAATGAAAATGCTCGTATTTAGTTTCTTTCTGGGTGATATGTATTTGACAAAATGTAACAGGGCTCAATAGGTCCAAACCATGTGATTGTAAAGTTTGATATGCACATCTTGGAAATAATCTGCTTCCAGTATCCACATGTAATAAACTAAAAGGGTATATCCTGGTCTGACACTGGACAACTCAAGTAGATAGTATTCTGTACTACCACATGCAAGACTTGGGTTTAGTTACTCCTCTCCTGATCTCCATCCTAGCAGATTAGGGCATGTCCTTCAGGGTGATGTGCTCACCTTAATTGAATGGTATACTTGATTTTGCTTTCTGGCCATGATCTTGTTTAATCTTGACAGACTCCAAATGGAGTTTCTGTCTAGTCCTCAACAAGCAGAATTATAATCTCAAATGGGGAAGGACAGTTAAAAGCTTTTTACCAAGTATGACAATTAAATGCTCAAGTTGAATGTGTACAATATAACACGGAAGAACATTGTATTAAAATGGAACATATGATTGGTTCTGAAATAAAAATTCAAATGTTTCTTTGAGTTCCAAGTTGTGTTCTCCAGATGAAAACTATTTAGAAATTTGGGATGAAGCATTTGATAAATTTAGCTAGGTTTTATCTTTAGCTGCCAACAATATAGAAAGTAATTATCACAAAGGATAGAAGACTTTAGAATATGTCTAGTATCCAAATAACAAAGAACAGGACTGAAGTGTAACAAATGTTGCATCTGTCTTTAAAAAAGATGTTAGGGGTGACTTTGGGAATTACAGACCAGACTTCTCTATCAGGAAAATTGGTTGAAACAACATTTAAAAATGGAATTATAAAACATAAATGAACACGATATGATAAGGACAAACCAGCATTACATTTGTAAAGGAAAATGTTACCTCTCTAATCTACTAGAATTCTATAACCATGTCAACAAAATAGTGAGCAAAGGAAAACAAGGTAGCATTCATTTGGCCTTTCAAAGAGCCTTTAATAAAGTTCCTCAGAAGATGCTTTGAAGGAACTAAATAGTTATATGGTGAGAGGTAAAATATTGTCCTAAATAAATGGTCAGTTTTCAAAATGGCAGAAAGTTAAGAGTGGGATGCCACAAGGTAGTGGTCAAGAAAGCAAACAAAATAATGAATAGGAATGAAAATAATTCTGGAAATATCATACTGTTGTTACATACATGGATATTATTCCCTGACCTGAAATACTATGATCAGTCCGCTCACCTTGTTTCAAAAAAGAATTTATCAGGAATACAAGGTGTTTAGAGATGAGCAACAGAAAAGGATTAGCAGCCTGGAGAGACTGACATATGAAGAAAGATTAAAAGACTGTGACTGCTTAGTTTCCAGAGAAGATAAATAAGAGAGGTCATGCTAAATGACTACAAAATAATAAATTGTATTAAGGGTAAATAAGATGCTCCTGTTGACCCTTTCTCACCCTACAGGGACAAAGAGTCATTGAATTAATGTGAATGGCATCACATTTTAAATTGGTAATTTCATAGATTCTAGGACTGGAAGGGACCTCGAGAGGTCATCGAGTCCAGTCCCCTGCCCGCATGGCAGGACCAAATACTGTCTAGGCCATCCCTGATAGGCATTTATCTAACCTACTCTTAAATATCTCCAGAGATGGAGATTCCACAACCTCCCTAGGCAATTTATTCCAGTGTTTAACCACCCTGACAGTTAGGAACTTTTTCCTAATGTCCAACCTAGACCTCCCTTGCTGCAGTTTAAGCCCATTGCTTCTTGTTCTATCCTCAGAGGCTAAGGTGAACAAGTTTTCTCCCTCCTCCTTATGACACCCTTTTAGATACCTGAAAACTGCTATCATGTCCCCTCTCAGTCTTCTCTTTTCCAAACTAAACAAACCCAATTCTTTCAGCCTTGCTTCATAGGTCATGTTCTCAAGACCTTTAATCATTCTTGTTGCTCTTCTCTGGACCCTTTCCAATTTCTCCACATCTTTCTTGAAATGCGGTGCCCAGAACTGGACACAATACTCCAGTTGAGGCCTAACCAGAGCAGAGTAGAGCGGAAGAATGACTTCTCGTGTCTTGCTCACAACACACCTGTTAATACATCCCAGAATCATGTTTGCTTTTTTTGCAAGAGCATCACACTGTTGACTCATATTTAGCTTGTGGTCCACTATTTATTAATATATAATTGTGTAGAACTCTTTGCCACAAGGTATCATTGAGGGCCAGAGGTTAGTAGGGTTCAAAAAGAGATTGGACGTTCATTTGGATAATGCAAAATGTACAGTTACATCAGCTGCAAGAGTTTCCCAGTCTGGCTCTACGATTGAGAAGCTGCAGAGACTATAAGTCGTCTTATATTTTAATAGAACAGCGAACTATATAAAAATGTTATAGCCAGTCAAAAAATCAGCAATATGCACTGCATGGATTTTGTTCAAAATTTAAATGAAGACTTTTTTAAAATTAGAAGTCAGTTTTTCCATTGTTGTATTCCATTTCATTTTAATTATTTTGAGATGACATACTTTCACCACTCTTAGCCCAGCAGGCATCTGGAGGACCTCTGAGGGCTGTGATTTGCACTACAGCATGTGCTGCTTTGCGGCAACTCATTAGTCCACAGTTAGGAGTGGTTTTGCTGAGCTCTGGAAAGATAATCAGGCCTCGTGCTGTCCCTGTGAGAATGGACAAATATAGGGGTTCTTCAAGAATCTAAGAAATAATGGGATGAAAGTCAGAAGGAGAATAGAGAATTTGTTTTCAACCATATCAGAGTGAATTTTTAGAAAACTCTTCAAGTAAACAAACTAGAGGTGGTAATATAACAAGTTAGGATTCCCGGCCAAATAGTCTGTGTTTAACCCAGTATGATATTCAGGGTTTTTATCTTTTTTACGTTGTTTTACTGTTAACTGTGTGAAATATTTCTTTAAAATGTTATTGTTTTATGTAGTTACAAGCTATATAATGAGCATATTGCATGTTCAGGCATGTCTCATTTAATTACTATTTTACATTGGCTAAATATTAATTAGTGTTGTGGTTTTTAGTCTAATTTGAATCATACTGTTTGTCATACAGCATGAATGGTATAAGAGAACCAAATAAGTTGTTCTACTAAAAATACTTAAAATTTTTATGTAAATATTCATATATTTGTTTTTAATGGTAAAACTTGAAAGGGCCTTCAGTGCTTTAACTGCTCTATTCTCTGTAGAGTGGCGGATCAGATTTAATTAGATACTTCAGTGTCTGCAGTGATTTTTTTATGCTCTTGTGTCTGCAGCCTTTGAAAAGACCACAAAGAGATTAAGGTTTCAGGTGCTGTCTCATCAGTTTTGAACATGTTACACAACAGAATGCCCTAATGCTTTTAATAATGTAATTTAGTGATTTTAATCCCTATCTAGATATTAGAGAAAAGATGGTGGGGTTTAAAGCTGTAGCTTTTTCTATTATTGCAATTCAGCACCAGCTGCTTCAATAATAGGCACCTACAAATTGAGATATTTATGGTGTCAAAATCATTGAATTTCAGCTTAGGACTTCCTTCCAACTGTGATAAACTTCACAGTGGGCACTACCTAAATATTAATACCAGCTCAGATTTGCTTCCTGTTTACTGAGCTTTCATAATTCAAGTTGCATGTATTTAAATTTTAAAGACATTTTGCCATTCTAACAGCTTCCTTTCCATATTTGAATGTTGCTGACTATAGAAAAGTCCACTCACCTGAAACTGTTTTTGTTTATCATTATGCGCCATCTTTTTATCCATAAAATTGTGTTATATCTGTTAATGCAATGGATAATATGAAAAAAAAAGCAAAGAAAAATTAGGATTAAAATATAACCTTCTTTTCCACAAAGATTTCACAGGTTCTTCCTTTTTTAAATAGTTTTGTTAAACAGAAGTGGAAGATCTCTGATTACTTTTTAACCTATTTAATTTAACAAATGGTGACTCGTATCATTTATTGAAACAAGATTAAGGAAGACAAAAACTGTTCAATATATTATAACAAAATGTCTGCTCAAAGTTAAGTACAAGAAAAAATATTATAAAAATTCTTCCTTAAACATCTCTTGTCCACAGAAATATAAATAATGCAAGTATGATTTTGTGCAAATAGGAAAGATTGTTTTTCTTATAAGGTTATTGTATGAGAAACAGAAATTCTGAAAATTTTAAGTATCATGCAGCTGTTCTGTACATATGCAAGGTAACACGCTATGCTTTCTCTCTGCCAGGAGTTAATTCCAGAGTTTTACTACCTACCAGAGATGTTTGTCAACAGTAACGGATATAATCTAGGTGTCAGAGAGGATGAAGTTGTTGTAAATGATGTTGAGCTTCCCCCTTGGGCAAAGAAGCCTGAAGACTTTGTCCGGATCAACAGGATGGTAAGAGGGATTTTAGTTAAGCTTTAGTAACAAGTTCAGTGTTTTAACAAGCTAACATATCGTTGACTTTTCACCTCCGCAGAATTAGGGTTAAAATGCAAAAAGAAAAAGTCAGGGAGGAGTTTCCATTCAGCTCTTATTTAATAGGACTCTTTATTGTACAATGATTTTTCTTTAATGAGGACCAATAATGGAATTGTAAATTCAGTTATTTGCTCCCTCAGGAGAAAGCAATTTGATGGGCCTCAGTTGGACAATGTAAAATATCCTGAAGAGTTAAGAGCCCAGTCCTGCAAAATACTGAACATTTGCTGCAAATAAACACAAAGGGAGTTTGCAGGAAGTACTCAGCTCCTTGCATGATTGGACGCTGCTCAGTTTCCATTCAAAAGGAATTAATTGTTTATGCAGGAATACTGAGCTACTATGCCAAGTGCTATATTTTCTGAACGGGTTTTGCAAAAGTACCCTTCCAACACAAATCACTACCAAGTGTGCAGAATTGTAGCTATGAAATACCTTAATCTATAATGTATACTTTTTTTGCATAAATAAAGTATTTTTCAATAAATTAACATACTTTCAATGGAAAAGATATAGGGGTTTTAAGAGGAGACTGTTTATTCTCCTCTGTTTTCAGCCATGGTATTTCACCTTCTGGGTGTCTGTCAAATTATGTTGGTGACAAAGTGGCTTGATTAGTAGTATTGATATGTGTATTTATGCTTTTTCATGCAATAATAATAGAATTTTAGTGGTGCATATTCAGTAGTGTTTTCCATTACCTAGATCTGTGTTTTCTCTGCATACATGATCAACACTAGTTTATATTTTGCAAGGCTGTTCATAATAAACCGAGCCTTCGAAACGTAGTCTGACCTTTGACACACATTTTCTCCTAGAATTAAAATCTATGTTAAGTAAAATTATTTATATTTATTTCATCTGCCTATATTAGCAGGTTTTCTTACATATGTTACTATTTGTTAATGATAAAATTAATCATAAGATATATATTTTAACATTTTTTTAAAAAGGAAGGTATTTCATACACTATATCACAGTTCTCAACAACTTAATTCCTGACTATTTTCCTGAAATGGATTTGAATCAAAATACCCACTACTTACCTGTGCCTACAGATTCCCTCAATATATGCGTACCCAAGAGGTGTATAGATCTATCTGCTTGGAGACCATTGCCTAAAACACCTTTTAGCAGGAATGCCACTCCATCAGCTTATTGACGTTACCAATGTTGCAATTTAATTCCTAGAAATATATCTTTTAGGGAACAGTGCTTCTGGGATTCACATAAAAACAGCCCTCTAAAGTTCAAAAGAATAACTGAATATTAAAACACCTACCCTATCTTATTACAAAACACTAGACACATATGAAAGAGGACAGTCCTGCACTGTTAGGGAGACACTAAGTGGTATTTTCCTTCTAAAGTATCTGACTGTGAATTTTTTGTTTTATAGACATAGTTATTTTAACATTCTTTATAAAAGTTAATAGTTACCACAGACAATGGCAATATATGGGAACCCAATCTTAATCTCATCAAAGTCAAGAAGAGTTGAACTAATGACTTCAATGAGAGTAGCAGCAGCTCCGTTTTCTTTGATTCCTTACTGAAAGAAAATAAACAAACCGCCACCTTTTGGAGAAAATAATTAAACACACGCATTATTCAATTCCTACATGAAATTTTAGAAATAATTTTTATTCTTTTATATTAAAATCTGTCTCTCATTTTGTATGTTTAAAGGTGTAAAATTTTAAATGGGGACAAAGACAATATGTGATGAGAAACAGATTGAATGTATGCATGATGTGCTAAACTGTGATTTCTATGCTGCCATTTTGTTTCTGCTTTTGGAAAATTACCTTAAGGGTGCTCTCTGTAGAGGTTTTGTGCTGGGATATTAATGGTTGTTGGAGAAAACAGCTGTTTGCATGAATTTAAAGTATGGTATTTATGCCATTTACAATGCTATGCATTTAATAAAGGATTGGAGCTAAAAGTTGGAAACACCTTCCAAATGTTAGGCTTGCCGAGGAAAAAAATGAACTCTGTACATCCATAGGTATGCTCAGACTACTAGATAGGCTAATTTTAGGATTTATGGATTAGTTGAATTAGGGACTTAAATTGATTGAATACTTATCAGACTCTTAAATCCAAGAGTTATCCAATTCACATATGATCCTAACTTACCTGTCTCCCCTGACTTTAGCATCCTACTGTTTTTATCCAATTCTTGATGGGAGATATTTTCTGGATGACCTTTATTCATCCCAACATCTATTCCACTGTGAGTGGTTTAATAGCTGTTAAAGATTAAGTCCAGTCCTCCACAAATCCATACAGTTTTTCAGATAGGCCTTCCTCGTCCTTATTTGGCAATAGCATGGCAGGAAATAGTCTTGGCTTGCCAATGCTAATGGAGAAGAATCTTTAGTCAGCCTGGGTTTCTCAAGCCCCAACATATACAGTTTAGTGAACCAGAAGTAGCAGGACAGCATATTAATGAAATTTACAAATAATACTAAATTGGGAGATGTAAGAAAAGAATAAAAAGGGGGATAGAGAAGTTTGAATAATGGGCAGAAAATACATTTGACATTCATCTTGAAAGGGATAAACAGATATTCAACGGGAAGAAAAAATCTGGTAAGCAGTAATGCCAAAAGGGAGTTGGGGGTGATAATGAACAGCAAATTTGATATGCAATTCCATTCGGCACCAAAAAAGGCAAGTGCAATTTTGAGCCCTGTCTATGGAATCATTACAAATAGAGCACATAGATAGTCCCTTTATATGACTCTGGTGAGACTGCACCTGGAATATGGCATTCATTTCTGGGCAACTAAAAGGCAGAAGGATATTGACAAATTAGAGCGAGTTCAGAGAAGAGAAACAACGTGAATGAGGGTGGGACTATTTAAAGAGAATGAGGAGATTTTTTTTTTTAAAAGCTAAATGTGTGTAGTGGGCTAGCTAATAGTTAAGGCAGGGAAAACATCTGCAAAAATGGTATAAACACCAAGGAATTTGAAATAATAGGATTGAGCTTAGAAAGGAAAAAAGCAGATGGATTTATCAGAAAAACTTGATATTGAAATCTATTAGACTATGAAATAGATTTCTAATGCCCCTATCACTTCGCACTTATAAAACTGGATTAGACAGTGTACAAGAAAATGTACTGTAGAAAACATTTCTGAACTGTGAAGGAATGGAAGGAGACCCATCTTTATTGTCTGATTCTACATGTATTTGGATTGTTCAGCAGATTTATTATTCAAATTGCCCATCTCTAGCCCAAAACTTTGGCTTGTCTTACAAAAATCTGTCTAAAGAAAAATATAGCATGAGGGTGGCACCGATATCTCTGGTGAGTTTGCCCCAAGAGCTGGAATTTGTTCAGCAGGCTTAGCAAAATTGTTACTGTACATATTTACAGGGAAGCCACAGAAATCTGGAGGCTATTTCAAGACACTATGATCCTGATCCAGAGCCCATTGAAGTCAATGGGGAGTCTTTCCATTATGTTGGATTGATCCTTATGTGATACCACAAACCATAGTGTGGGTATTCAGTATTTTCTAGCTGACAGCATTATAGATATTCATATACATTTTGCTCACCATAGCCATATATAAATTATAATTCTATTATGTGGACAGAAACACTTATTTACAACTTGCTTATGCATTCATTTGTTTATTTCTATTAAAATAAATAGAAATAAACAAATCAACTATTTCAGCATTACACACAGAATTTGACTTAGAGAGATGGCTCCCATTTAATCTATTGGTTAATAGGCTTTTTAGAATTGGGAAATGAGGGGTTTTTGTAGGGTTTTTCATATTTACTAAATATGTGCACAGTGGTGGAAATGGCTTTCCATTGAAAGAAATGCCATGAAACTTGTGAAAATTGGTCTAATTAGAAAGCTTGGAAAAGTGATTGTCAGGTTACTTTTAAGAGCTGTTGTGGTACATTCTAAAAGCACTCGATTTATACATCAGGGATTGTTGTACCAGTTTAATTTATCCATACATAGCTAGACTGATTACTACTGACTTACTCATGAAACATTAATAAAGCATTGTGTTCAATGCTAACATGATTATGGTCTGACCTCAGTGATGTCACAGAGGACAGAAGCAGTAAGTGTCCCTGATAACATTACCCTAATGGTGGGTTCATCAATCATAATCTACCATTAAAAAAAAAAAAAAAAAAACTTCCACAGATGTGCATCTGTAGTCTTACTCAGCCTCTCAATCCCAGCAGACTTCTGGGGGTTCTGAGAGCCAGAAATAGAACATATTCAGCCAGTAAGTCAGGCATGTTAAATTGAGGCAAAGAACTCTACTGTGAAACAGTGAAGCAAAGCATTTCATAGTTTAAAAACAAAAGATGTGATCTGCTGTAATTTACATTAATTATAATGATATTTTGATGGTTGAACATGTATGTATTATATTACAAATTATAAATAGTCTTGCATAAAATGCACTTTCTATAAATGACATTTTTAGAAAGACCACTCGGTTTCTGGTTTTTGTAATTCATATTTTGATACTGTTCTATGTTTGTTATTAAGGATGAATCCTTTCTGTAGAATGATTTATATACACAATTTTTGGCCTATATTTACATTTATGAATCATTTCATGACTACTCAGAAGCTTGGGAACTATTTCATGGTTAACAAACATTTAATATATAAATTGAAACCTTGGTGCACTAGGGTTTTGGTAGGTAGGGTGATTCAGTGCCTATTTTTCATCTATTGATAGGAGTTGACAATATTTTGAACTGAGTAAATAGAACATGAACAAATTTCATTTTGCTGTGTTGGTAATTTTTTATATTATTTTGTATTATTGTCAGGATTCTTATTTAACACAAAATAATCACATCAGAGTTATTTAAATCTAAATATGACAGTTGCAGTTGCACACAATTATTATTGAAAAAACACATTTTACATAGCAAAAGAAGTCTAATTAACCTTACTATATAGAGAAACCCATTCAGGAAACATCCTCCTGTGGAAAGAGATGACCCCCAAAATATCCCAAATGCATTGAATACAATTCTGCTCAACCGTTATTAGAGAATCACCTTCCTTAAACAACCAATTCTTTTCAAATTGCAATATGTTTCATGTTTTAAGGCCAGAGAAGAGGTTATTATAGTAATCAAGACAGGAAATGTCTGGGGTCTGAACCTAGAGTGTTATCTGTGTTGAAGAGAGAAAAGTTTGGATCTTAGAAATGTTGACTAGGAGGAATCAGCACAATTTGTACACCATTTGGGTGTACCATCTTTTAAAAAAAAAATGAAAAAATATTTTACCAAAAAGAACAAAACATGAAGAAAAAAATGTGACTGGGCGGTAGACTGTCTCCATTTGAGGATGAAGCTTCCATCATATGTAGCAGAGCCCCAAACAAATTTAATTCCAGACCTCCCTCAAATAAAATCTTACTTTGTTTATGTGTATTTTTGAATTATGGACAGAGAATGCACTGGGCAATAGCTGGTTGCCATTTAAGAATAAACATCTATAATAGTTATTAATTATTGCTATGTTCCCGGTAGACAAAAATCATGAACATTTTATTTATTTATTTTTAAATTTATTTTCTTGTATTTCAGGCTGGAAACATGCATGGCAGTGCCAGCCATAAAAGAATGATTATGCTGAAATGGCCCTTGAAAATTGTGTTTTATAATAATAAGCATGATATATCTTAAAGATATTTTATTACTGTTGTGTGTGTTATGTTACAGTTGTACCTGGAGATTAATGATTACATTAACACAGAAAATTCCTTCACCCTGTTTTCCCTACACTATTTCACATATCCTCCAGGAAACTGGCACACACATTGTTGGTATTACATAAGTAGTGACTTTTCAAAAGAGAAAAGGGTTGTGGGTTTGGTAGACCAAATTAGGGAAAAGGAGTCTGTCATGAATAGCATTAGTAAAGGTACAGTACAAAGAGAGGTAGACAAACAGGACATCAAGACTGACAGTGGAAAAAGTCATACCTATGCCAAATCCTGATTGTAAAAGGTTGAAAGGATATCTGAGGTTTCCAAAGGATACCTCTGTTGCCTTGTCACAGCCATTTCAATAATCTGTACCAAAAAGGGAAGGCTGTAGTCAGGGCAATAACTGGTGAAATTGTCAGAGTCAATAGTACATTTGTTGAGCAAGGCCCTAACATCTGCTTGTTCAAGGAAAATTGAGACCCTGCCCTCCCAAAGGGAGGCATTACTAATGTCAATGAACAGTGGACCCAGTACTTTCCCACTTCATTATATTATACATGAATACAGGTTGAAGTTGCCACACAGCATCTCTAGAACTTCACTGAGAAAAACTGGACAGAATTCGGCCTTGTATTGTCGCTTCCAGATATTGATCTGCCACCAGAAAAATATCTAAATGAGCTACGTATGCAAGTGCTGACTTAGGGCACAGAAGTCCCCAAATTCTTCACACTGAAAATGTCATGTATTTGGAATTAATCTCTACTCATACTTTTCTAACTGAAAGGTATTAGTAGTAAAGCTGGATGTTTTTTTTTTTTTTTTTTTTTTTAATATTATTTTTTTTTTTTTTATTTTTTTTTTTTTTTTTTTTTTGAAAAAATAGTCTGTTTGCCAAAAAATCCAGTTTCAGTTTGATCACAATATTTGTGTATTCAGGTCAAATTCAGCAAATAGTTTCATCTGAATAAAAAAAAAATGGGGAGGAGAAGTAATTCTGAAAACACCTAACAATGTTTCATTTAAAAATTTAGCTATTTTGGATCAACACAAATTTTTGTTTCTAATTTTTCAGGTTAGCCACCAAACCAAAAAATCAATGTTTTGCCCATCTCTAACTAGTAGAAGAATTATATTATTATAATTCAAATTTATATAAGGTGTTGTAATATAGGGTCACAGATATATCCAATGCCAATAGTGTTAGGAATTGTTTGAAAACTTACAATCCTTTGGGAACTCTAAAGTCTCTAATTCAAAATAATGAAAGATTCAAGTCCTCACAAATCTCCCACAAGCTCCTATCACATTTAGTGATACAGCACTTTAATGGGATTTTTCACATACTCAGTATAATAACTATGCTTGTTGAATTTAAAAAAAGCAGACAAAAGATATAAAATTCTACTATTAAAAAGAAGCTCATGTGTGCTTTGTAAAATAGAGAAATTATTAAAGAACAGTTAATCCATGTGAAAATATGACCTCATCAAAACTGTCAGTGTTAGTAAGACTTACTCTGGAATGATGAGCTGCTGAGTAAGTACTGACCATGCGAGTTAAAACATACACACCCAACTCTTCCAACAATGGTGGGGGAGGGGAAAATAGTACAGATGGTAATATGTCAAATATGCTTATTTGGCCCAGTCCTTTCCATTTTATAATGTTACTGTCTCCTTTTTAAACAGCCTCTGCTGCTTTCTCAGACCTGGCCAATTCCCCTGAGATGATCACAGGGGCTTTGGAACAATTTGTATAGTGGGGATGCTGAGAGCCATTGAACAAAACTGTAAACCCTGTATATGATGGAAGCCACTTCAAGCTGCTGCATCTCCAGCACTCCTAGTTTCAGTACCCCGGGATAATCAGCTTCTTGTGACTAAAACAGACTCCTAGTATCACTATTTTGTTATTAAATAAGTAAGGTGCAGATACAGACACACCACAATCTTTTTGAAAAATGTAAATATGTAGAACTAGCAAATGGAAAAGAGAGAGGGAAATATGTGATTGAAATATAATTACACACAAAAAAGTTAAATGAATGTTATTTATGTTGCGAAGTCAAGCACTCAGACATTATGAAATGCCAGTTTTATGGATGCCTGTGCAACCTTAATTTTGTCCTGTTGTGAATCCATCCTGTGCACTGAGTAAGGCAAGGGACCTGTGGAAAAAATAGTGTGTTATCATACTGCCTACAAACAAGCGGATAGTTATTTGCAGCCTAAATAACATTCTTCTAATGTATTTTTCTATGTCACTTCCTAGGATTTTTTTTTTCAAATGAAAGAGGTAAAAACAAAATTCTCTTGTTTAGCTGCGTCACATCTTACATCATTAGCTTGGTTTGAACCCTGAACTTTCTGCACTGCAGCACATACTTCTGCAACGTGAGCTCCAGGATTAAGTACATTAACTGGCTGGAGTAGAACGTAGTTATCCTGTTAAAACAAACCTCGTTTATGCTTAGTATGATATAGAAGTTATTAAAGAACAAGCCATCCACATGAAAATAGTATCTCTTCAAAACTGCCATTGTCAGTAAGACCTGGTTTAGAATGCTGAACTGGTAGGGCGAAGTGCTGGGTTGGAGGAATTGGGGCCACCTCTCTCTCCTTTTCCCTCTCCCCAGGAGATGGGGGAGCTCCTGCCCCATGTGGTGCACCAGAGGGGAGATGGGCTATTAGGGCCATGTACTGAGTTTGTGGGGCGGTCAGGGAGAGCCTGGCCCAGATTTCTTCCCCTTCCCCCTGCTATAGTTGCTCTGGCCACTGCAGTTTGTGGTGGTGGGGCTGCTACAACTGGTTTGACAGAAGCACAAGCACAGCAGTTCAGAATGTTTGTATTCAGTTCTCATTTTGCAGGCTGCCACCATTTTCATGAGAAACGCAAGTGAGAGAAGAAAAGTGATGATTTTCAAAGGTTTCTCTCTCAGTAAAATGTGAATAAAATTTCTTAGGACAGACAAAAGGCAATTCTCTAGCCCAGGAACAGTCTCCCTGCTGAATATTAACACACAGCAGGTTAGAGACCTGTTAGGTTAAGAAAGGGTGGTTAGGCTTTAATGTCGCAACTCATTATGTAAGCTTGTGGGGGGATGGCAATTCGGCGGTGGGGGGTCCTTCCACGCTCCGGGTCTTCGGCGGCAATTCTGCGGCGGGTCCTTCACTCGCTCCGGGACCCGCCGCCGAAGTGCCCCGAAGACCAGGAGCGCGGAAGGACCCCCCTGCCGCAGAATTGCCGACAACGACCGGGAGCGCAGAAGGACCCCTGCCTAGGGCGCCAAAAACCCTGGCGCCGCTCCTGAGAGCAGGCAATCGTTGAGTGATCCATCCCCGTCATCCATTCCCTTCTTCTGGCAGTCAGGGGCTAGGGGCACCCAGAGCATAGGGTTGCATCCCTGACCATCTTGGATAATAGCCGTTGATTGGCCTATCCTCCATGAACTTAACTAATTCTTTTTTAAACCCCATTATAGTTTTGACCTTCACAATGTCCTCTGGCAACCAGTTCCACAGCTTGACTGTGCGTTGTGTGAAGAAATGCTTCCTTATCTTTGTTTTAAACCTGCTGCCTGTTAATTTCATTGAGTGACCCCTACTCCTTGTGTTATGTGAAGGAGTAAATAACACTTCCTTATTCACTTTCTCCACACCAGTCAGGATTTTATAGATCTCTACCTTATCTCCCCACTTTTCCAAGCTGAAAATTCCCAGTCTTTTTAATCGCCCTTGTCATAACTATAAAGGAAAGGGCAACAGCCCTCCTGTGTACAATACTATAAAATCCCTCCTGGCCAGAGACTCCAAAATCCTTTTACCTGTAAAGGGTTAAGAAGCTCAGGTAACCTGGCTGACACCTGACCCAAAGGATCAATAAGGGGACAAGATACTTTCAAATCTTGGTGAGGGGGAAGGCTTTTGTTTGTGCTCTTTGTTTTGGGGGAGTTCGCTCTTGGGACTAAGAGGGACCAGACATCAATCCATGCTTTCCAAATCTTTCTGAACAAGTCTCTCATATTTCAAACTTGTAAGTACAGCCAGGCAAGGCATGTTAGTTTTATCTTTGTTTTCTCAACTTGTAAATGTACCTTTTACTAGGGTGTTTACCTCTGTTTGCTGTAACTTTGAACCTAAGGCTAGAGGGGGTTCCTCTGGGCTCTTTAAGTTTGATTACCCTGTAAAGTTATTTTCCATCCTGATTTTACAGAGATGATTTTTACCTTTTTCTTTAATTAAAAACCTTCTTTTTAAGAACCTGATTGATTTTCCTTGTTTTTAGTTCCAAAGGGGTTGGATCTTGATCCACCAGGAGTTAGTGGGAGAAAGGAGGGAGGATGGTTAATTTCTCCTTGTTTTAAGATCCAAGGGGTTTGGATCTGTATTCACCAGGGAATTGGTGAAGAGTCTCTCAAGGCTACCCAGGGAAGGGAATTAGCACATTGGGAGTGGTGGCAGCGGACCAGATCTAAGCTGGTAGTTAAGCATAGAAGTTTACATGCAGGCCCCCACATCTGTACCCTAAAGTTCAGAGTGGGGAAGGAGCCTTGTCAGCCCTTCATATGGAAGCTGTTCCATACCCTTAATCATTTCTGTTGCCCGTCTCTGTATCTTTTTTGAGATGGGGTGACTGGAACTGCATGCAGTATTCAAAGTGTGAGTGTACCATGAAATTATATAGTGGCATTACGATATTTTATGCCTTATTATCTATCCCTTTCCTAATGGTTCCTAATATTCCATTAGCTTTTTTTGCTGCACATTGAGTGGATGTTTTCAGGGGACTATCCCCAATGACTCCAAGATTTCTTTCTTGAGCAGTAACAGCTAATTTAGATCCCATCATTTTGTATATATAGTTGGGATTATGTTTTCCAATGTGACTTACTTTGCATTTACCAACATTGAATTTCATCTATCATTTTCTTCCCCAGTCACCCAGTTTTGTGAGATCCCATTGTAACTCTTTGCAATCTGCTTTGGACTTGAGTAATTTTGTATTGTCTTCAAATTTTGCCACCTCACTGTTTACCCCTTTTTCCAGATCATTTATGAATATGTTGAACAGTACTGGACCCAGTACAGATCCCTGGGGGACACCACTATTTACCTCTCTCCATTATGAAAACTGACTATTTATTCCTACCCTTTGTTTCCTATCTTTACACCAGTTATTAATTCATGAGAGGACCTTCCTCTTATCCCATGACATCTTACCTTGCTTAAGAGCCTTTTGTGAGAGACTGTGTCAAAGGCTTTCTGAAAGTCTCAGTAGACTCTATCTACTGGATCACCCTTGTCCACATGCTATTTGACCCCCTCAAAGAATTCTCGTAGATTGGTGAGGCATGATTTCCCTTTACAAAAACCATGTTGACTCTTCCCCCAACAAATTGTGTTAATCTATGTGTCTGATAATTCTGTTCTTTACTATAGTTTCAACCATTTGCCTGGTACTGAAGTTAGGCTTACTGGCCTGTAAATGGCAGAATCACCTCTGGAGCCTTTTTTAAAAATCTGTGTCACATTAGCTATCCTCCAATCATCGGATATAGAGGCTGATTTAGATGATAGGTTACATCCCACAGTTGGTAGTTCTGCAATTTCATATTTAGTTCCTTCAGAACTCTTGGTAAATACCATCTGGTCCTAGTGATTTACACCTCTACCCCGATATAACACTGTCCTTGGGAGCCAAAAAATCTTACCGCGTTATCAGGAGTGGCGCCAGGGTTTTTGGCACCCTAGGCGGGGGTCCTTCCGCGCTCCCGGTCGTCATCGGCAATTCGGCGGCGGGGGGGTCCTTCTGCGCTCCGGGTCTTCGGGGCACTTCGGCGGCGGGTCCCGGAGCGAGTGAAGGACCCGCCACAGAATTGCCGCCGAAGATCCGGAGCGCAGAAGGACCCCCCCACCGCCGAATTGCCATCCCCCCAAATCCTGGCGCTCTAGGCGACCATCTACGTTGCCTAAATGGTAGCGCCGGCCCTGCGCGTTCTAGGTAAAACCACCTTATATCGAACTTGCTTTGATCCACCGGAGTGCGCAGCCCCGCCCCTCCGGAGCGCTACTTTATCACGTTATATCCGAATTCGTGTTATATCGGGTCACGTTATATCGGGGTAGAGGTGCATTACTGTTTGTTTTATCATTTTTTCTAAAACCTCCTCTATTGACACTTCAATCTTGGACAGTTCCTCAGATTTGTCACCTAAAAGAAATGGCTCAGATGTGGAAATGTCCCTCACCCTCTGCAGTGAAGACCGATGCAAAGAATTCATTTAGTTTCTCCGCAATGGCCTTGTCTTCCTTGAGTGCTCCTTTAGCATCTCGATCGTCCAGTGGCCCCAGTGATTGTTTGGCAGGCTTCCTGCTTCTGATGTACTTAAAAAATTCAAACACCCCTCTTTTATAGCTCCCCTAACCCTCATAAGGGAGGGAAGTAGTGGAAGGGTCCCAGCAGCAGGATGGGTGGGACCAGGATTGGAAAGAGAGAGGGCCGACAGCAGCCCCTTGAGTATATATAAATGTATGTGGAATTACCTGCACTGTGCACTTTTAGCTTCTGAGTACTCCCAGATTTTTAAGAATAAATTTGTGGCCTAATTAAAACCACATCTGGTGCTTCCTGTCTTTTTTCCGGCATAGCCAGACAAAGGAAAATGTTAAGCAACCTAAATATAGGGGGTTGCTGCCAGCTCCCCCTATAATTAGTGATTAACTGAAAACCTGATTTAAGTGTTTAGTTAACAAATTATGTTGATGCTGGTTTTATTTTCAAGAAATTAAAGATGATTATAGGTTATTTAGAACTGCTAATTTAAGAGCCTAATTCCTTTACTCCAGATAAGTAAATATCTTCACTTTTAAAGCTAGCCGGACACATTCAGCCAGATAATGACACAATTCATTGAGTTGCAGCTATATATTAAAAAATTGTTTAATGTGGCTATACTAATGTTGCATTTTGAGAAGCTGGGTCTAAAACTATTATGTTCTTGCCCTCTACATTATTTTCTTCTTCAGAAGAATTTTTCAAATTCATATTCTGTATGTGGAATAAGGAATAAAATATTCAAAATATTAAGCAAAAAGGAATAAAACATACAGTGAAAAACATCCTCAAGCCACTTTCAGATTATCAGCATAAATCAGTGCAGCATTTAATGTACGCGACAGCCTTATCACAATCGTTTATATTTTTAACTGCTCTAGAGCTCCATATCTAGGTTTGGGCAGAGAGAGAGAGAGAGAGAATGTATAGTGCCAACATGGAACACAACACTCATCATGAGACAGATGTGCTTGCTTGAATAAAAGAACCACCTTTGTCATATCGCTAATAATGTTAATTCCCATGTCCTGTAGATCTCCAGGGCTAACAAGAAGTTGCTTCAGATCAATGGGTCTCCAACACCCAAGCACAGTTTCTAGCACGGGATTGCTTGACCTGGACCAGGGCTATGACATTGCACAAAAGATTCCCGAGCACCAAATGACAGTAGCTAAGTTTGTTCAAACAGTGGCCCATTCTAGCATCAACCACTCTTTCACATATAGGCTTGTTGAGCTTTATAGTATGATTTTCACTTTCCTTTTGCGTTTAACCGATGTTTTGGCAGTTTTGGTAATGGATAACAATTTCATAAGACTATGTCCATTAACATTCTTGGCAAGGACAAGCCAATGGCCTTTACTGGAGCTACAGTAGTGAATGCAGATCACATATATAACGAAGAAGAATGGTTATGAACTGGATCGTCAGATCCAAATCTCCAAAAACTTTCCAGTTCTGGATTTTGTGGCTCAGGCATAGGGTTGCCAATTTTTGTTGGACATATTCTTGGAGGTTTCATCACATGACATAATCTTTAATTAAAGATTAATCTTTAATTCCTGGAGACTCCAGGGCAATCCTGGGGGGTTGGCAACCCTACTCAGGCATGTTCTCATAAGATGGGCCTGAAACAGAACACTTGATCTGAATTTTGTAGAAGTTTGTATCCAAACTTAACATTCTTCTTTGAGTTCTACGTGTATTCCACACGTAGGTGCGTGTGCGTGCCATGTGTGCAAGTCTGGAAATTCTAGCAAGCAGTGTCTGTTGGCCTGCACATGCACAGTAATTCACTTCATGCTCCAGACCGAGGGCATAAGAAGCAATGCACGCCGACACCTCTCCAGTTCCTTCTTACTGCCGTATGGTCTGAGTCAGAATCCCTGCATCCACATGTTTTTCCAGCTTTTTTTATTATTACTCTCTAAACAAATTTGTAAATAGTTTATTGTACATATTAGCATAGTTAAAGTTTTAGTATAATTAATATAGGTAGTTTTTCTCCCCATACCGGCGACTTGGGCATTCTGCCAGCAACGCCCAGCCAACTTCCTGTGTAAACTACAAAGGATTCAGAGGCCTCTGTTTTCAGCCACCTCTGCTGCCATGAACTCTTCCCGTTCCCAGCCACTTGCTAAGGGCTGCTTTTTGATGTCGTGGTCAAGATCCACCCACTGATATTGGTGACATCCAATATACCCACATTATTCTGGGGGATGCCCTGCAGGTTTTGCAGACAGTTGGGACTCCATAACGACAGACTGTTGGGTCTTATAAATTATCCATCAAGGATACTACATAGAGTTTCTTTCCCTCCCTCCATCCATGCAAGCTTCCATACTGGATCCCCTTCAGGGATCACTGTCATGAGGTGATTCTTCGCCAGGAGGCAGACTCCATCCTCCTGTGAGTGGCAATAGAGTGAATGCCACCTCAATATCAAGGAAGAGGTTTCTGTTCCCCTTACTACTTGGTCCCCCAAAAAGACAGAGACCCCTTCTGGACCTTCAACAACTGAACATTTTATTCTGAAGTCAAAGTTCAGGATGGTTACACTAGTATTGATGATACCAAACTATAACTCCAAGGAGGCACCATGGCAGGATATCCAAATTGAAATATTTCACTTTTTGACTGTTTCTGACAAAAATAAATCAAATTTTTGACAGAAAGGAGGCAACTATTGCAAAACCATTTGTTTAGTTGAAAACAATTTTCCCTCAAAAATAATTTTACTGGAAAATTTTCAACCAGTCCTAGTAACTGGTATAACAAATCCATTAATGTAACCTTTTAATGCTTACATACACACTAAGAACCTGTAGAAGAGAACTGTATATGTTGCCTGTGGGCAAGCAAGGTAAGTGGTTTGCTAGGGGAAGGAAGTTAAGGGCACCCTATGTCTTCTCTGAGCCTTTCAAAGTTCCAAGGCAGGCAGTGACATCTAAAGGTAAATAGATATTTCTCTGTAATGGAGAGGCCAAGCTCAACCTTTATTGCTATCATCACTTCTATGGCTGCAATTTAGTACCTTCTCCTCACCACTTGTGTTGCACAGAGGGGTTACCAATCATAACCCATCTTTCTTATGTTGGACAAACATTGGTGAGTGGGTGTGATTTTTTTCTTTGAGACTACTTAGAAAAGAGGGCCCTTGCTCAGTGAGTCACAACCCCAACTTGGAGTTCAAAAACATCTTATTTTCTCTATAGAGCTGTTTAAAACTAATACTGTATTCCTGTCTTTTCCATTATAGGTTTAAAATTAATTAGAGCTGGTTGGAAAATGAGCTGTGGGTCAGGATATCTTTGCTCATTTCCCCCGTTTTCCATCAATTTTTTAGACGGATTATGCAAGAAATTTATTGGACAGCTGTAGAATTAATTAAAACAATCATAGTTAGCCAAACCCTGTTTTTGAAAAGGAAATTAACAACTGAACAAATAAGAGTAATGTCCTTTAATTTTTTTCACAATATAATTCATTGAGTGGTTGTTTAATGTTTGTTTGAAGGACTTCAGATATATACTGTAAATATGAACAAGAATTGTAGTGCTGTACAGTACAGTTTCTTCAGGCAATAAGAAAAGTGAAAACAGAATTTAAGCATGTAAATGTGAGAAACAGTATTTTTCCCTGACTTTGAATTTCATTTCCAGGCGCTGGAAAGTGAGTTTGTATCATGCCAGCTTCATCAATGGATTGACCTTATTTTTGGCTACAAGCAACGAGGACCAGAAGCAGTGCGTGCACTCAATGTTTTCCACTATCTAACATATGAAGGCTCTGTGAATCTGGACAGTATCACTGATCCTGTCCTCAGGGAGGTAAGCATTTACTATCATGTCATTCTAAAAACTGCCGTCATCTCCCAGGCATCATTAATGTATCATCTTTTTTTAGTTTAAAAAAAAATCCTTTTTGGTTTGATTTTATTGACTTTATTCAGAACTTGGGATCCTAGGTGATTCCAAAAAAGGAAAGTCAAGTATGTTTAAATGTCAAAGAGGTGTAGATGCTGGGCAGTATTTTCTTTGCTAAGAAGCACTATCATATACAATACAGTTAATATGCAATCCATTTATTATAGTGCAAGTTCTGCTCTACAAAATGAACCATCTTTACAATTAGCATCTGATAGAATCACTTAGTAAAACTGAAAAGTTGAAATAAAAAGATTACTTTGCATTGTGGTCATGAGTCAGAGGAAAACGCCTAACATTTCCAGATAATGCAATACCAATTATGTGCATCAATAGAATTATACTTTACAGGCTGACAAATAGAATTAGTTCAAATTACTTTAGTTTTTCTTTCTGTAATGTACAATCAAATGTTGCCATTAAAGGATGTTTTTAGGTTTATTTTTTTGTGTGTGTTGGGTTGTTTTGTGGGATTTTTTGTGCGGGTGTTTTGTTCAAATATGTTTACACTAGCCATCTGGGCAGAATCATGTTGCTATCCTCATATGTGTTTTATTTACAGTCAATGTGCTTGTTTTTAGTAAAATTATTAAGAATTATTGCTATAAATATCATTCATGCATTGGGTAAAATGATTAAAAATTAGGTGAAAAGTGTGAAGATACAACAGCTGCTAGATGAGTGCTGCTGTGATGAAGCTATACACACAATCGTCCATTCCCCCAGATATCTACCATCTGTTGTATGCAAAACAGTAATAATTTATACACTACCAGGCTTTGGAATTGTTTTTTTCAGGGGCGGGGGGGAGATGAGATGTTTTTGTTTTGTTTTGTGTTTTTTTGTTTTAATCTTGAAGACAGAAAACTAGTAGATTGTGAAAAAGAAACAGCCATCAAAGAAACATTTGGATTCAGTGAGGCTAATTTTTTGGAATAATGCATTTTAATGTCTTTTTACCATTTAGATTGTTAACCAAGAATAGAGACATTTAAAAAATCTGATCATTAGATTCTTAGAGCTAGAACTTCAGAAGGTGTATTTTAAGGACCAGATCCTGCAAACATTTATTCTAATACCCCATTTTAAGCACTTGATGAGACCCATTGACTCCAATGGGACTACTCAAGTGCTTAAAATTAAGTACGTGCATAATTTTGTTTGCAGATTCCAGAGACTTAGAGCATAATTAGAGGCAATAAAATGCAGATCTGCATGCACAAAAGAACAATAATTTTTGAAAGTATAAATAAGATGCTTATGCAATGAAAGCAAAGGAGTGCAATACTTAGTAGTTCAATATGACTAGTAACTGTGCAATAATAGAGGTAATGCAATACTTAAGGCCCTGATTTGCATGGACAGACCTATGTGTCTGACTTCAAGGGCCTCCCCACAAAGGGTGGCTTGTAGGATTGAGGTCAGTGTGCTTTGCTTAACATCTTGTGACATGATGAGCATCTTCAACTCTCTTGTGAGCTTAGTTACATGCACAATTTATTGTCAGGATTTTTTTTTAAAAATCAGGGAGATGTTTTTGTGCTCCCACATGCATGTCTAACCCATGCCCCCTTAGTCATTAACATATATGTCTCTTCTTTCTTGTGCTTCCCTGTGCACTCTAAACCGCTTCTCACAGCTCCATTTTCTTCTTCATTCCACACACAAGAAGAAAATTTTCACGTGAAAGGTTATTTTTAGTGATACTGAGAGCAAAATGTTCAATTTAAAATAGAAAAGAAATCTGAATGCCCTTCAGTTCCTCATAAATAGTTTGTCATATCTAGACACATAACATACTTGTTCCTCTAAAAGACTTCAAATACTAATCCTGCTCTGTATTCTTTGCTGAGTAAAAATACCTTCTTGTTCAATTTTTGCCCATATGTGATCATACATACAAGATCATATGGATTTATACAGGCAGATTTGGAGGCTTTTCAGATTTATTTGAACTATAAGTATAAATGGTATATAGGTTCTCTGTCCAATAAAACGGTGTTTGATATCTGGATCAGTATTTATTAGTGGTTCAGGCATGGATAATATGTTTTTATTACAACTGCACATTTTAGTTATGATTTGCTTTCTTCTGTAAAAAAATGGACTTTTTATGTTTCTAAATACTTTTTTCTTATTTTAACAATTGATTTTAGCAGATAGTCCACCAAACAATATATAAGCAAGAAGGTCATTTTAAATGTGCTTTAAACCCCATAAAATATAAATATATAAACACTAGAAAATCAAATTCCTTTTTGTCATATGTATTATATCACAGCAGGTTGTGAACTGTTGTGTTTGATATTTTAACTTGGTAATAGTTGAATATAAAAGATCTTTTTAAAAAAAAGTTGACCATTTTCTCAATACAATATCTGCTGTTAAAAGTCAGGCTATACCTGTAATCCCGACCCCACAATGTCGGAGATACTCTAGTTATTTCATTTTCTAAATAAAGGGAAATACTGAGTTTTTCTGCTGCAACGAGGAGGTTGGTGAACAGACTTCAGCATCGGCTATGGTTTAAGCAAATGACCATTACTTTTAGCTTGAAATCCCGTCACCTGTTATCAGGGAAACAGACTAGATTATTGTGGTTGCCTCCTAAAACAGTGGCCATCACAGGTCTCAAAACAGACAGGGAACCCAGCAGTTTTTTCACAATGAAATGTGGCTCCAAATAAGTGTCCCTTAGCAAGCTCCCAACTCATGGGAAGAATTGGGCATGAATCTCTAATCTTTATCATTGTAAAAGTCAAGTCCCCATCCAACCACATAGAAACAGTTCCTCACGCCAGGTGGTGATCAGCCAAAACCAGAGCATGAAAGGATGCATGGTGGATGCCTTGGACCTCAGGTCAACCAGAAACTTTAGCCCAGTGGAGCTGCCATTGATCACAAAGCAACATAACACAGGTTGGCTGAATAAAAGATCATTCGTTACTGCCTTCCCCACCCCCTGATGTCAATTTGTCCACAAATGAAAGGTGAGAACAGCAAATCAGCAGATCGGTGGGGTGAGATAAAAACCTCCCAATCATTCTTCCCCTCCATCCCAGCTGGGGGTTTAAATCATGATTTGCCCTGCATCCCCGGCTCCTGCCTTTGTTTAGGGAAAAAAATATCTTCTAGGTAAAAACACTTTTGTGTTCAGCAAGAGAGAACCAGATCCCCACACCTAACTAATTATTTTTGTGCTATCTTTCAGTATAGATGGCCCAATGCCTCAAATTTGAACACCCCCCCCAATTTTAGAGGAGGGTTCAAGATCCAGATCCAAATCCATGACCCTCTCTGTCATTTGGGAACACAACAAAGTTAGCACTCTGTCACCTTTTGATAATGTTCACTCTTATGAAAGTACATTAATGTCCCAACTGACCATATAGTTGCCAGTTTGTGCACACAACTGAGCACACTATTTTCACATATTTGCTATTTTGCAGAAATCCTGGCTTAGCACCCAGCTTGAGTGCCTCAGTTGAACGCTGGGGGTGGCATTCACAAGGGGGACTTGGGTGCTGCCATGTTCCGCATTGCAGTGTCTAACTTTTAGGTGCCTTGTCACCAAGTGGAATTCACAAACTGAGATGCCCAGGCCCCCTATACAAGCAGGGGTGCTGGAACAATTTTTATAGTGGGGGTGCTGATAGCCATTGAACCAAACTGTAAACCCTGTATATGATGGAAACCACTTCAAGCCAGGCAGCGTGGCAGCACACACACACCCTAGGTTCCAGCACCTATGTATGCAAGGCAAGAGGAGAGTTAGGTGCCTAAGAATGGGATTCACAAAAAACGTCATGCTGAGAGGAGAGCTGCCTGAGCTAACCTATAGGAAATGCCAAGGAGAGGGGTGAGGCCTATACCCCATCCATCAAAGGATGCCAGGTGCCTAACTCTGGGCCAAAGAGAGGTGCTTTTCTTCACTTGGGATTCAGCCATGAACCCTTTCCTGGAGTTAGGTGCCTAAGACAGGTCAGCACTTTTTCAAGAAAAGCAAAGGATGGGGAGCTGTAATAATAGCCCTTTAATAACTTTTAGCCTAGTGGTTAGACCACTTACTCAGGACTTGGAAGACCTGTGTTCAGTTCCCCTTTTGCAGAGCAGGGATTAGAACTTGGATCTCCCTTTTCCTAAGGGAGGGGTCTATGGGGAATTTTATGACAGGGCTCTCTAAATCTCTCCAGCTGAATTTTTTCCACTGTGTATAAATACTCCAGTAATAACTGCGCCAGAGAGAAAATTAAAATGCATCTGTAGCCTAGCTCTAGCCTCTGCTGGAAGGTGAAAGAACCAATGTTTAAATCTCTGCTGTACATCAGGCAAAGGGGTGAACTGAACCCCAGGTCTCCTAGGTAAATTTTCTAAGTACTGGGCCACCACCACTTCTTATTCCTCATTCTGGACATTTTATGTAAATTTAAGTATGTTCTGAGCACATCTACCAGATGGGGCCCCAGAGGTAAACTAGGAGGGGAGTGCCTAGTTTGTGAATCACAATTGGGCGGAGGTGTGAGTTAGGCACTGAGCTGCTGGGGAGCATCAAAACTGAGGTGACTGTGTGCATATCCAGCTGCTGAAATTTAGCCTCCTCAGGGGCTTTATAGCAGAAACATAGATCCCTAGGGATGTTGGGCAGCTGCTCAGCAGGGGTTTTGTGAATCCCAGTGTCAACTAAATGACTTAGGTGCCAAAAGTGGCAGTTAGATACCTAAATACTGGTATCCTTGTATATACCAACTGGGCAATCCTGTGGAGTTATTTGAAGGCGGTCATGCTTCAGCCTTCTCTAGAGAGTAGCTTTAGCACTCCTCTATCTGGGTGAAAAAAAACCAGAGGATACATGCAATGAGAAAACCATGGCCCATCCTTGTCTTTAAGCGACCCTTTTTCCCACAGACAAATATGGCTACACTCGGAGCCCCTTGAAAGTTGTGCTCCATGCAGCACAGGGAGAAGGCACATGCTTATGCATCTTCCTCATACTCTATCACCATCTAGTGCAGAAGAACCTCCCTGGCCCCGTTATTAGTGGTCCCTCCATCTGCCCCTTTATGAATATCATGTAGGGTGACCACCCATCCCGAATTGGGTGGGACAGTCCCGAAGTGCAGAGTTCAAATCCTGGTCCTGGGCTAAATGACTTCAGGACAGCATTTGTCCTGGATTCCCTGCGGCACTGCTCAGTACTTGCCCGAGGCTCAGGGGGGCGAGCTGAGGTGGGCCTTAGCCCTGCCTCGCCATGATGCTCCACCCCCTGCTCCTCCTTTCTTCCTGAGGCCTTGACCCTGGCCAGGCCAGAAGCCAGAGCTGGGCAGTAGTAAGAGCCACCCAGAAAGCCCGGACTGCTGTGGGGAGCCCTCGAGTCCTGGACCCTCCACCTGCCCTGGGCTGTGCACCCCGGGGGGCGAGGACATGGGCTGGGGCTACTCTTGGGCACCCCGTCACCCCATCCAGGGCAAGTGGAGGCTCCAGGGCTCGCCAGAGCAGCCCAGGCTCCCTGGGCAGCTCTTACCAGGACTCTAGCTTCCAGCATGGCCAAGGGGTGAGGCCTTGAGTGGAAGAGGAGGAGCTGGGGGAAGGCCACGGGAGAAGAGGAGGAGCAGAAGGTGGGGTCACAGAGGGGGCAGGGCTCCTGCATTTGTCCCGCTTTTGCCTTTTGAAAAGATGGTCACCCTAATATCATGATGGGTGTGGCCCACCTCTGATTTTTAAAATTTAAATTAACAATAACTATGTCAAGATGTGTCTCTTCATTTAAATAAGCCTTTGAGAACTTGAGATCTGCACTGAATTAGAGGAATTACTATTCAATAATATACTTGCATTTACTGAAACTTATTCTTCAGATTTCATGGTGCCACCAAATAAATATAAATATATATATATATATATATATATATATATATAAAGAGAGAGAGAGAGAAATCACCCTAATGCATTACAAGTAGTAATTAGTTCAAACCAAAACTGTGTCCCTGGATGCCCCAAAGTGAATCCAAGTCCTAAATTTCTGGCTTAGGCCCTGTTGAATTTGAAGTGGGAAGTCTTCCACTTTTAAAATATAAAAATACTTGAAAGAGAGTCTCTTTAGCAATTTGAGTAACTTCTCTTTTATTCTGCACATTGCAAAATTGTATTCATATTATAATAAAAGGAGAAGAGGAAGAACTATGTAGTAAAAATTAACATTGTCAGGCCCAAATTAAGGGGAAATTTTTTTGTTGTTGTAATCTTAATATTTCTCAGTTTCAGGTGTGCCTGTATATCACTGATCTCTATTGTATTAAAAAAAACCTTAAATTGTGAAATAAATGCTAAAATTTGAGGAACAGCTTAAGGATATTGATTCATTCTTACTTGACAGGTGAAATCATGGTTGCAGCACTAACCACAGCAATTATGGCATTAAAATGTCAAGAAATTAGGGGTCAGAATAACAGATAATTTTCTTCCTTGTGTCAGATTAAAAATTGACATTCTTTGACAGCACAGGATCTCTGTCTGAGAAAATTATGACAGCTTAACTCATCTTGTACGTGTAAAGCTGTAATTGATAATGAACTTTACTATCACAGCCTTCTCCTGTGGAGAAACATGACAGAACATCTCCGGTACAAAGTCTGTATCTCTTTTTAATATGTAAACAGCAGTTATATTGGACATTAGATGTTATTTGGAATTGTCTTTACTGTTGGTTTAGATCATAATCCAAACCCTTTTTTCTGGACAGGTTCAGCTGACTTCAAAGAGCTGATGTTAAAAATGCTAATGCATAAAACAATGATACCTAAAGCACACTAATTAAAATTGTTACTGTATTATTTGTACTTGTATATTCTCCTAGGAATGACCATTTCACAGGCTAATCAATATAAATCTCATGGCCTAAATTTTCAAAAGTGACTAGGGATTTTCGGTGCCTCTGTTTTTGGGTGCCCAACTTGAGAAACTTTGAAAGGACATGATTTTTCAGAAGTTCCAAGCACCCATTCTTTTGAAAATATGTGTCTCAAGTTTGGTACCCAGACGTGGGAGAACTCAAACTCACTAGTTATTTTTGAAAAGCCAAGGCCTTATTCTTCCACTTCATAAATTATTGTGTGATTGAAGCGTGAACAGCACACTAATATACATTTCATTAAAAAAAATAAATAAAAACATTGAACATAACCATGTGAATAATTTTTCAGTACTGCCTTGTGGATTAAACTGAAAATGATTAAGTGGAGATACTCATTTTGATGACTAAAAATGTAATTAAACTAGTCACATGTAACATCGAAAGCACATTTTTTGTAGAAACTCACAGAAAGTTAATATTTTTGGCTTACTGTTTATTTTTTTTGTTTAAAATTATTGCCAGATCTCCATCTACTTTGATAGCACACAATTTGTTCTTCATTAGTAGTGTTTAAAAAACCAAGTGAAGCATTATACTGTACGGTTTTTGGTTTGTATGCACATTCTAGCTGGGTTTTTTTCTTTTTTCTTTTTTTTTCATACTCAGTCGCAAATGTAGATAGGTAGTGCATTACAACTGCTAGCCTTTATGTGTACGGCACGTTCAGCAAAAGATGAATTGTACATTTGCAGAAAAAACAAACGAATATGAAGAAGTTACTGGGTTCAGATATTTGTTCTGAGCAGTCACCTGTCAAAATACCTGAGCATACCTGCAGCCCACACAGCCAAATTGAAAAATGATTAAAATGACTAGCATTTGACAGTCAGTTTCCATGCCCATAAACTAATCCTAGAAGGACAGTTTTGCTGGCAGCTAGTAGAGCATACGGCCTATACAATATTTATTTCTTTACTGTGGACTTTATAGTTAGCGTATTTAAATGATTAAAAAAGTCATAATGATGTGGTGGTCTTGCAGTGCTTTTCAGTTACCCTCCTTTCTGGGTTTTATATTTTAGATGATATTTTCTTCTCTTATCTCTTTCTTTGATCTGACAGGAACAACAAAGCATCCCTCTGGATCTGCTATAGTGAAATATGCCCACAGGAAGCAGAGTAGAGCATGTCAGTTTTCACTTTTTTTTTTCTTGCTGAAACTCTCTTTGCTACTACAGAGAGCTGACATGATAGGGTTGTCAAGAACCATCAAGATAGATATATCTTTAACAAAGAGTTGGAATGGTAGCCTTTCCTGCTGGCTGAACCTAGAAAAATTATGAGGAAAAAATTAACACACTTACCATTTGAATAAAATAAAAGACTTACATAACGACACCCACTGCTAACCCTTGCAAGCATGTGCTTGTTCTTGCTCTTGTTCTGAGTTATTCTTATTTCTTTTCTTTTTTCTTCTGTGATCTCTTTCTTTGATCTGACAGAATATCAAAACCACCCCTCTGGATCTGCTTCATTGAATTGTACCCACAATATTGTTCACTTACATGTTCAGTGTTGCCTAATTGCCTCCATACAAGGGATGCTCCTGGCTTCCTCTCTGGGAGCAGTCATTGTATGAAACGATTATGGATAGTTGTGAAGTAACCGAGAGATTGTCAGTGGTGTCAATATCCACTTATTTCCAACTTAATTGAAGGAAGATGTACAGGAAAAACCCTTATACATGCAAAAGCCATAATGATAATGGCAATTATTTTGTTATGCACTAAGGCAGGGGTGGGCAAATTTTTTGGCCTGAGGGCCACAACTGGGTGGGGAAATTGCGTGCAGGGCCATGAATGTAGGGCTGGGGCAGGGGGTTGGGGTGTGGGAGGGAGTGCGGAGTGTAGGAGGGGGTGCGGTGTGCAGGAAGGGGCTAAGGGCAAGGGGTTGGGGCACAGGAGGGGTGCGGGGTGAGGGAGGGGGCTCAGGGCAGGGGGTTGGGGTGTAGGGTGCAGGAGGAGTTCGAGTTGCGGGCTCCAGCCCGGTGCCGCTTACCTGGAGTGGCTCCAGGGTGGCAGCGGCACGCAGCAGGGCTAAGACAGGCTCCCTGCCTGCCCTGGCCCCGTGCCGTGCCCCTCACGGAAGCGGCCGGCACCATGTCCCTGCATCTCCTGGGGGAGGGGGGACAGAGGGCTCCGCATGCTGTTCTTGCCTGCGGGTACCTCCCCCAAAGCTCCCATTGGCCATGGTTCCCCATTCCCGGCCAATGGGATCTGCGGGGGGTGGTGTCTGCAGGCGACGGCAGCACACAGAGCCCTCTGCCCCCCCACTCCCTCAGGGGCTGCAGGGTCATGGTGCCGGCTGCTTCCAGGAGCGGCGCAGGGCCAGTGCCACGGGGGTTGCAATCCCGTGGGTCGGATCCAGCCTGCGGGCCATAGTTTGTCCACCCCTGCACTAAGGGCTAAGCTCTGCTTTGGGAAATGTATACGTGGATCCTGTTGACTTTAGCAAGAGCTCCACATCCAAATCACTGTGAATTTGTGTCTTCCAAGCACCTGAAATAGACCTTCCTTCTTTCACCATACATCCAGATTGTAGGAGAAATACCTTTATTAGTTCAGAGTGTTTTTTGTGTGTTTGCATGTGAGTGTGAAGAAATTATCCAGGGAAAGCCAAATTGAACAAATGAGTTTTGCATTTAGTTATGAAAGTGGTTGTGTCTGTGATCATTCTTATCTCTTCAGGGAGTGCGTTCCAAAGTTTAGGTCCAGCTCCAGTGAAAGATCTGCTTCCTGCACTTATGAGCCTTTTCTTATCAATCCATAGTTACGTTGTTCTGGTGGAACTTCACTGGTTAAAGGGATCGTGGTCTCAGAAGGAGTGGTATTTGCTCTTGTTGCTAGGCACAGTCCCATAGAAGACTTTGAATTCAGGACAGATTTCTGAAACCAGTCTCTGTATTCAATGGGGAGTCAGTATAAGTAACACATAGGCCATTTACACCAGTGAATCAGAAATCAGAA
Organism: Terrapene triunguis; assembly: GCF_002925995.2. NCBI lineage: Eukaryota > Metazoa > Chordata > Testudines > Emydidae > Terrapene > Terrapene triunguis. The sequence goes on from NW_020664490.1 coordinate 10,260,645, forward strand.
TCTGATCCATAGAGTTCAGAACACAAAATAACCTTAAAACCAAAATATTATTCTAGTATGAATACATTAATTCACACTAATTAGTGACTCTCCATTGTGCCTTTATTGAGTACATTAGAAATGGTCAAATAATGAAAAATACTGATTTGTGAATATTTTCGCGAATAAAAGCACTGAGCCCAATTCACCGTAATTCCTGAATCCTATTACCTGTTGTTCCTGAGTATTCAAAGAACTGAGGTAGTCATGAAAATATATGATTCCTAATAATTTCACAAATTGTAGCACACATGATTTTATCCAAAAAGTTAAACCAAAAGTATGGAGTTTATTTGCTACTCATTATTCCCCTGTTTAAAAAGTTTGTCATCCACACAGAAGAGGAAAGTGAGCAATGCTATCTGACTTAGATGACCCACCACACAACACAAATAACACAGAAATGTTCCAAGTGAAGAATTTGCACATAAGTCATGTAGTTATTTGCAGATGAATTAATGCAGAAAATCAGGAAGAGTTCTTGAATTAAGAAGTGAAGAAAAGAGTTCTTCACTAACCAAAAAGAGGGCTTAATTTATAATGAATATTATTTGTAATGAATAGTCATGTAACAAATGACCACTTCTAGAGAGCATCATTGACCTTTACTTCTTATTCCTCTCTGGAGCCATCTTAGAGTGTTATCTCAAAATTAGATTTATAATCAGTACAATCCATGTGAAACAGATAATTCCACTATTGTCCAGCTTTTACTACAAAAATATGAACAATTCAGATCTTATATATATAAAAACTGTTTCTTCATCTTTAGATTTTTTATTACATGCTGTTGAGAGGTACTAATTATTGATTTGAGAAATTAGCAGCAAATACTTTACCAGACACTTCAAGTCATATTTTACTCAAGGTGGGCGGGGTGAAAATTACTGGCTGATGATTGTAGTGGAAATAGCTAGAAGGGGCTCCTTTTTCTTGATTAGCACAGATTTCAGATATATTACACAGTCATTACCACAGCATAAATTAACTATTATTCAACACATTTTGCATATATTAATTTGTTGCAGTAGATATTACTCAGTCTAAGTGTATAGCAATTTCAGTTACGGAGCTGTAAAACCGAACTTTTAAAATATTTTAAACATATTGATAATGTGCCTTTTTAATGCCATTTTGAAGCCTGAGTAGAGCATATCTATATTATAGTTTTCAATTTATGTCAAGAACAGAGAGTGGATTTTCTGAAGAATGTTTTGTTGGAAATAATCCAAATGTAATTATTTCTTTAAGCTCCCTGAAAATTACTGTGTGCTTTTATTTTTAAAATAACAGTATAGCCTACGTTAAAAAATGAAACCATAAAACTATAATAAATATACAGAAAAGTTACAATTCTGGTCTCACAGATCGAATATTTAAGACTGACCTTTCAGTATTTGTAACTCTGTAGCACTTCCCAAGTAGTCCCTTTTTGGCTTTTTGTTTTGAAGGTTTGCCTATTTTCTAAGATTGCTTTTATGGCCTGTGATACATGAATTTAAGGCTGGGGGCTGACTCATGCCTTACCAGCACTACCAGATTTGGGTGTTTCTGCCAGTATAACATGAAACAGTAGGATCTGACACAGTCTCAGCACTTTGGTCAGAGAGAAAGGCGAAGGCAAGATTTAAGGGATGTGTTAGGAAAGATTGATGAGACTTGTGGGAGGAAAACACTAGTGCAGGGGTAGGCAACCTATGGCACGTGAGCCGAAGGAGGCACGTGAGCTGATTTTCAGTGGCACTCACACTGCCCAGGTCCTGGCCACCGATCCGGGGGGCTCTGCATTTTAATTTAATTTTAAATGAAGCTTCTTAAACATTTTAAAAACCTTATTTACTTGACATACAATAGTTTAGTTATATATAGAAAGAGACCTTCTAAAAACGTTAAAATGTATTACTGGCACGCAAAACCTTAAATTAGAGTGAATAAATGAAGACTCAGCACACCACTTATGAAAGATTGCCGACTCCTGCACTAGTGAGAGGATGGGACCCACAAGAATGCCCTAATATTCTCCTTCCCTTCAGTTTATACCATATGCCTACAGCAAATATTGATACTCCAAAACTATAGACTATCTTCACTCCGGTTTACTGTCACCAAAATGGAGAGGAAAGATTAGCAAAACAGTAGAGTAGGAGAGCCACATTTTTTATCGTGATTTACTGGATTTTATTAGCAAGAAAAAGTTTTCAGTCATGGGTTTTACTACTATTCTTTCAACAAGCAACTAGAAGCAGTTGAACATTAAATCACATTTTAATTTTTTATATAATTTTATTTTATAAACCAAAAAAATACTAAAATATGGCTATTATATACTTTGATTTACTAACTGTGTCTGTTTGTGTATTCCAAGCATTAAAAAATAATGCCTTTGGTGATCATGTTTTATTTCAATAATAAACCAGAAGAGAAAAAATCACAGTTAAAATACATTCCTTCATGAATAAGTACCATTTCTTTTGTATTACTGCAAACTCTCAAAAGGCCAGCTCTCTTATTTGCTTCTCTGTTTTCTTGGCTTTCCCCACAGAGTATGTTCTTAATTGTAAAGCAAGTGGAATAAAATATAGTGTATATCTCATACGATACAGCTTTCCAAAGTATATATAAGTTACGTAACTCATGACGGGAGACATTACTCATTAGTTTAGATATTAGATTAATCTCTTATCCCATAAGGAAGTATTCTCTAGATTTGACACTGTATCCTCATTTATTTATATATCTACATCTAAAGATTATAATATACCAAAAATTCAAAGATGTACTTGGCCTGTGACCACCTGAAGTAAAATTAAACTGTGTAAAATAATATTATTCTGATTTGAACAAAATATTCCCTTCCCTATAGAAATTACCAGAAAAGCTCTAGCACAAAAATCAGTCCCATCGTTTACTCACAATTGTGGCTCTATTATCCTCTCTGCTGGGACTCCATGCAAACTCTACCAACAGGGCTCTCTAAAGAGAGCTGTTGTATTCATGCCCTCTTTGGCTGCCCTAGCCAATGGAGGTGAATAAATCCCTATTAGTTAATAGTCCATCTCTCTCTTCTGCTGTGGTGCAACAGCATCTGTAATATTTTATTAAGTTCTGGATGTAATCTTATTAGAAAGATTGGAAGGAGTTCATTGATGAGCATCAAAATGATGAGAGGACAGGAAAGATTGATTTATGGGAAAGATTTAAAGAGCTTGACAAGTGGTGACTGAGTAAAGGGGGGGCATAGTAAAAATCTAGAAATATCTGAAGGTTGCTATAACCAAGTAAGGTAGAGGAATTATTTATTGTACCACCAGAAGTATATATCACCATCTGGAAAGATATTCAAAAAAGGAAAATGTAGGCTGAACTTCAGGAAAAAACTTCCTGACAGTTAGATGTAATTAGGCTGTAAAATAGTTTCCAAAGTAAATTGTGGAATCCCCATTATTTGGGTCTTTTAAAACTAGAATGAACAAACACTAGAAAATATAGGGAACAATCTTGCATTGGCAGGAAGATAGACTGGATGATCTAAAACTTTTCCATCAATAACATCTATTTTGCTGTGTTCCACTGCCAAGCCTGTAATGACCATAATGTGAATCCAAATGTATTGGCAGTAACTCTGTCACAATGTCAGTCTGTGTGATGAGTTTACCATTGTAATTAGATTGGCTCCCATCATGATCCATTGCATTTTTAGAATTGTTTTTTTCTTTTTTTATAGGTTGTCCTTAGCTTTCAGGCCAATGACTTTTTTGTGTATAAATTTAAATTAGCGGTTTATTTATAGGACTGCGTTAAAAAACTGAATTCATTATCAGGGGAAAATTTTCATTATGGCCTGATTGTTTCCTTAGAAGATCATCATTGTTGTAGTCTGTCTGGAAAATCTGATACATTCAGGTTCCTCTACTTATTTGAATGGACTGGAATCCATAAAAATATGATGCAAATGATGTTAATAGGTATGCTCAGCAATCATTATTTATATATTATTATCAGGGCCTTAGTTTATTGCAGTTTTGCTACCACAACAACTGGCATGGAATTTAGAGCTAGTCACAGATGTTAAACAAGTAATAGCAGCAATACTCACCCATCTCTTTTTTTTCTTATGTCCCCTACACTTGTCCTGTCTTTTATTCTTTTTTGAAAAACTAATTAGTGCATATAAACTCAGGTTCATGACCATCTTCAAAAGTGGGGAGGGGAGAGGAAAGGATGGGCAAGAGAGGAAAGAAGATTGAAAGAGAAATAGAACATTGAAATGGCATGGGGGAAATTGAATTGGAGACATAGTGGAAAAGGAAAAGGAGAATGAAGAATAGAGTTGATGGAGATAAGATCAAAGAAAGGGGCAAAGGTATGGAGACATTTAATTTGTTTTAATTAAAAAAAGAAAGTGACTTCCTCTCCAAATTTGTCCTGCAGAAACTTTTCATATTTTTATTGTTAATTTTAAATAATTTTTAAAGCTCACATTTATGCTTTTAAAATAAAAAAATAGCACAGCTATGAGCAAGCACTGTTAAACCTCACAGCCACTGAAAAACATTTTTAATTAGAAAAGAGTGGGTAAAGTTTCAAAGTCTAATTGAAACCTCCTGCTGGTATCACTATAATAATATTGTGGTTTTTTTGGGTAGGGTGCCCCTTCCCAAAGGCCTCTGAGCTCCTAAAAAAAAGTCTTAAGCAAAACCAAAGGCAATAGGGTCTATTAAATGGAACTAAAGTTGGTGCAGACACCAAAACAAAACTCCTCCCTCTAACTCAGCCCCAAACATACAATTAAATAGCTTTCGGACAGCATACAGAAAAACCTCACTAATCTGCAGCATGGGGAGGGATCCCTGGTTCAGTTTAATACAAATCTAGGGGCATAGACACTTTTGGTAACATCACACTCCATTCAAATTGGCAGAGACAACACCATGCCAGAGCCTTGGCTTCACTCCCACCATTCATTAAGGGCCTGAAACAAGATCAGGGCACTTAGAGTTCTTCGTCTTCCTGGCTCTTGCTGATGCAACAATTGAGGGAACAGCAGGGCTAGGCTTTCACTGCTCCTGTGACCTTTTTGGCCTCAGGAGTGCAGAGGCATTCAGTCACCCATCTTGCAGGATCTGGGAGGTCTTTAGAAAGACTGTCACTCTCCCATTTCATCTGTGGCCATCTTTTCCGCTTCTTGCAGCATTTGGACCAGCATCCAGCAACATGAAAGTAAAGATGAATGCTGCTGCTTTCTAAAGTGAGTGGAGAAGGGAAAGTGGCACTCAGTTCTGCTCCTTCCTCTTTCTCTTCCAAAAGTGTGAGGGGAAGATGGAACAAGTGGGGAGGAGGCAGCTCCAGCACAGCCATTTTTTTAGACTACACCGACCTGCAAGTCCACCTCTTGGAAGACAAATAGGAGGAGGTGGCTTTGAGAAAAATGTGGCAGCAGACATTTTTTAGACCTCCTCACCCCATTCCAGACTATTAGCCATTTATCTCTTCAGTCGTTCAGCAAATAGAAGCAGGTGAAAAGGGTGTCACTAGGAGTAAGTACTGTTGGGTATGTCTATACTACCCGCCGGATCTGAAGTTGCGTATCTTAGTTCGAACCCCCGTGCTAGTGTAGCCCAGGCCTAAGAAGTTAAGGGGGAGAAAGGGAGAAAATGAAAGAGGAGAGAGATAGGCAGGGACAATGTTATGCAGGACTTTGGAATTAAAGATGAGGAACTTGAATTTGATGTGGAATTGCAGAAAAGCCAGGAAAGGCAGAAGTAATCAGAGCATCCAGGGAGGATGATGTTCCAAGTATCATCTTTTAATGAACAAGGGACTCAAGTAGTAACTCGCAGGAATTGTACAGCAGGGAGGACACAGAGAATATTTTTATTTTATTTTATTTTGATTTCTGTAGTTCTAGGAGCCTTCTGCCATTCATTACAGTCACAAAAAGTAATAAGCCCCATTCTCAATCCACATCAGTGAAACAATGTCCACGCGTGTAGATTGCATTGAAGGATGAGGACTTTTAAGAGGAGTTGATTCATAGAATTAAACACCTGAAGGGAAAGATCATATAGTCTGACACCTGCACAACATGGAACATAGAGCTTCCCCTAGTAATTCCTGCATCGAGCCCTGGGAATATAACCATAAGTTTTGGAGCCAGGGCAATGAGGAGGACTTTGAAGTCTGTTGTCTGATGAGGGTGCAGGCTGGGTGATGAGAAACTGCCACCTACATTCATCTAAAATCAAATTTCAAGGTAATCCTCCCTTTCTGATTTGAATAACAAGAGGAAAGTGATTTTTGGGCAAAATTATCGATTATCTGAAAATGGAATATTCTGATTGACCAACTTTCACAGTCTTACCTGTTCTTGACACTAGGATATACCATTAATGAATTCTTTTATCTAGCTTGTATTAGAGTTAGCAGAGAAATCCTCCGCTAATGTACTGTACTCAGCCATTGAATGGTCAAAGAAAGTAGGGTTTTCCTTTATAAACTTAACACACATTCGAGTGGATGTTGAAAGATCAGGTTTTTTTTCATTTGGCACAGCAGCAATGAACAGAAAAGTGTTTCAGTAAATTTTATCATGGGACAGGAATTATACATGAGCATAATATAAATTATGGCTTCAGATTTTTTTATAGCACCCACTAAGTGTATAATTCTGTAACATTTTAGAAAATCATATTATAGAAAATTACAATAAGAAGCAAATTGCTTTTGCTTTGGAGAGGAATTTTTAAAAAAAAATTGAATAGAATTCTTCAAAATTTTGAACAACTTTTTCTGAAAAGGGGGCTGAAGGTGACGGCTAGTGGTGTTCTATTAATTTCTTTGTTGGGCCTCTCCTGTAGTAGGTAACTTCTGGGTACTCTTCTGGCTCTGTCAATCTGATTCTTCACTTCAAAAGCTTATGCTCAAATAAATTTGTTAGTCTCTAAGGTGCCACAAGTACTCCTCGTTCTTTTTTCTGATACAGACTAACACGGCTACCACTCTGAAACCTATCTTCTGTACAGTCAGCCAGCCAGGGAAGAAAATGGGAAGTGTTCATGCTCAGACATGGTGGAGCCTAGCTCTTCCTCCTGTCTCAAAGTGTGTGTAGTAGTGATCCTCAAGGATGGAGAGTTGGGAGAGCTAAATGGCTCTCACACAGCCTCACCCTGTCAATTAAAAGCCGTCCTGGGTGTCCAGGGGGCATCTTGCTGCCATTGCTGCCTCACTCTCTCTCCTTGTAGTTCAGGTATGCTGACCTGTGTTTCTAGGATGCTGTGGATCTGACCAATCGCTGTTCTTCTGGATTAGGAGGGAATATTTTCCAGTGGGCCAAACTGCAGGGTGTCCAGAAGGTTTTTCACCACCTTTGCAGCATCATGAAGGCACCTTCTAGTTTAAAAAGAGTAAGAATGGAAATTTTAATGGTAGGAAAGACATATAGGAATGTTAACTTTGTTGTAACTTGCCACCAATATCCACAGGCAGCTGGTGAAAATATTTTTGGGGGGAGTTGAGCCTGCCCCCCCACTCACCCCACAGCCATTTCTTCTGTCCTGTGGGTCTGCACCGCTCCCTGCTCCAACCTGTGGACTCTCACTGCTCACAGATTTGGAGGAACCCACCACATCTATGTGCATGCAGACAGCGCCCCATCCTGTTTCTTGCCGGAGGCTGATGGGGTGAACAGAGGGCTGATGGGAACATGGTTTGGTGGAAGCAGAGGGGTTGATGGAGCAGGGGACATGATAGGATGATAGGGTCTGAGGAAGCAGGGGGATGATGTGGTGGAGGAAATAGTGGGACATCATTATTATCAGAGTATGAACATGCCATTTCTTCTGAAGGGGAGTCCTCATGGAGTAGTCAGGAAGAAGAGCACCTCCATGGAACTATTCCCACCCCCTTAGAGCTGTCAGGAAGAGGAACCCTCTCCCAAGTCCCCCTCTCATGAGGTTGCCTTCCCTCCCCATGGAGCGATCAGAATGAAGAGGGCTGTCCCATTGGGGGCAGATAATGACTTATTCACCTGAGAGCTCAGCACACTCCTATTGGCCTCACTCAGGGTTTCCAGCATCACATGGAGGGGGAGGAAGAGTGACGTTGAGCATTTTAAGGTGGTGTTCTAGCCTTACCCTTTACCTTGTTGGCAAGTTAGCATGAGGGAGAGGGAGAAACGTCTCTGGGCTTGACTGCCCGTGTGTGTGTGTGTTGTGGGGAATGGCCACTTCCTGAAGTGCCAGGGCATAGCGCCATCCTGGGTTCCAAGTGCAGGAGTGGCACTCCAGAACACTCTGGTAGCAATGTTCCTGAGACTGGAGGGTCTGAGCCCCCCATAACCTTAGCCACCCACCGCCTATGCCAGTATCCAGTGCAGATAAAGGTGGTAAGAGCCAGCTTCCAGAGACCCAGGATGTGGCTGATGGACTTTTTGCCTGTAAGGAGAAGGGAAGACTTTAATCTCACAGACTGAGGTCCGTCTTTGTACCCTCTTTTCCACTCACAAAGGGATGGCAAGGGGATTTAGTCATGGACTGAGCAGTACAGGTTAGGCTGAAATGGCTCAATCCCAAATTATTGGTTATTTGGTTTGAGGCCATTTAATCTCACACTATATCCAATAAAATATCTGATTTGGAGGAAGAGTGGAGGGCCAGATAATGCCCCTTCCCACTGTTAAATTATTAAAGTTGTGGCCTGTCACTTAAATCCACCCCTGTGGCCATGTTTCATTCACTTGATCAAATAACCAACTGCACTGAAGAATCCAGACTAGCTGAGTCACTGCTTGTTTGTAAAATGCAACCCTTCTTCCCCTCCAAATGTGCAATAATAAAACAGAAATCAATATTCTTAACCTAATTTATCAAACGTCCTGAAGATACTGATGCCATTTAACAGCTGTAGACGCAAATAAAAAAGCAATATCTCACACCATTAGTACAAAACAATAACATTTTCAGGCTGTGTATGCTATCCACCAATGGGCTGTCAATCATGTTTGCTCTGAAGAACAGAGTGCTTAGGGGCTGTTAATCATGCTGGCTGTGTGAGAGAACACATTAAGAAATACTGTGCCACTATTCACTGAATACAAAAATAAACGTGTATGAAAACAAATACATATTAAAACAATGAGGAGTCCGGTGGCACCTTAAAGACTAACAGATTTATTTAGGCATAAGCTTTCGTGGGTAAAAAACTCACTTCTTCAGATGCATGAAGTGAAAATTACAGATGCAGGCATTATTATACATGAAGAAAAGGGAGTTACCTTACAAGTGGAGAACCAGTGTTGACAGGGCCAATTCAGTCAGGGTGGATGTAGCCCACTCCCAATAATTGATGAGAAGGTGTCAATACCAAGGGAGGGAAAGTTGCTTTTGTAGTGAGCCAGCCACTCCCAGTCCCTATTCAAGCCCAAAGTAATGGTGTTAAATTTGCAAATGAATTTTAGTTCTGCATTTTCTCTTTGAAGTCTGTTTTTGAAGTTTTTTTGTTACTTTTAAAGCTACTTTTAAATCTCTTATGGAATGTCCAGGGAGCTTGAAGTGTTCTCCTACTGGCTTTTGTATGTTACCATTCCTGATGTCTGATTTGTGTCCATTTATTCTTTTACGTAGAGACCGTCCGGTTTGGCCAATGTACATGGCAGAGGGGCGTTGCTGGCACATGATGGCGTATATCACATTAGTAGATGTGAAAGTGAATGAGTCCCTAATGGTGTGGCTCATGCAGTTGGGTCCTCTGATGGTGTCGCCAGAGTAGATATGGGGACAGAGTAGGCAATGAGTTTTGTTACAGGTATTGGTTCCTGGATTAGTGTTTCTGTGGTGTGTAGTTGCTGGTGAGTATTTGCTTCAGGTTGGGGGGCTGTCTGTAAGCGAGGACTGGCCTGCCTCCCAAGGTCTGTGAGAGTGCGGGATTGTTTTCCAGGATAGGTTCTAGATTGTTGATGTGCTGGAGAGGTTTTAGCTGGCGCCTGTATGTGATGGCCAGAGGTGTTCTGTTATTTTCCTTGTTGGGCCTGTCCTGTAGTAGGTGACTTCTGGGTACCCGTCTCGCTCTGTCAATCTGTTTCCTCACTTCCATAGGTGGGTATTGTAGTTTTAAGAATGCTTGATAAAGATCTTGTAGGTGTTTGTCTCTGTCTGAGGGATTGGAACAAATGTGGTTGTATCTTAGGGCTTGGCTGTAGACATTGGATCGTGTGATGTGTCCTGGATGGAAGCTGGAGGCACATCGTTAATTGGTCAGTAGGTTTAGGTATAGGGTGGTGTTTATGTGACGGTCACTTATTTGCACTGTAGTCTCCAGGAAGTGGATCTCTTGTGGAGACTGTTCCAGGCTGAGATTGATGGTGGGGTGGAAATTGTTGAAATCCTGGTGGAATTCTTCAAGGGCCTCCTTCCCGTGGGTCCATATGATGAAGGTGTCATCAATGTAGCGCAAGTAGAGTAGGGGTGCTAGGGGATGAGAGCTGAGGAAGTGTTGTTCTAAGTCAGCCATAAAAATGTTGGCATACTGTGGGGCCATGCGGGTACCCATAGCAGTGACGCTGACTTGAAGGTATGAGTTGTCCCCAAATCTGAAATGGTTGTGGGTGAGGACAAAGTCACAAAGCTCAGCCACCAGGTGTGCCATGGCCTCATCGGGGATACTGTTCATGACAGCTTGTAGTCCATCCTCATGTGGAATATTGCTGTAAAGAGCTTCTACATCCATGGTGGCCAGGATGGTGTTTTCAGGAAGATCACCAATGCATTGTAGTTTCGTCAGTAAGTCGGTGGTGTCTCGAAGATAGCTAGGAGTGCTGGTAGCGTAGGATCTGAGGAGAAAGTCCAAATAGCCAGATAATACTGCTGTAAGAGTGCCAATGCCTGAGATGATGGGGCGTCCAGGGTTTCCAGGTTTATGGATCTTGGGTACCAGATAGAATACCCCTGGTCGGGGCTCTAGGGGTGTGTCCATGTAGACTTGTTCCTGTGCTATAGCAGGGAGTTTCTTGAGCAAATGGTGTAGTTTCTTTTGGTACCCCTCAGTGGGATCAGAGGATAGTGGCCTGTAGAATGTGGTGTTGGAGAGTTGCCTGGCAGCCTCCTGTTCATAATTCGACCTGTTCATTCTGACCACAACACCTCCTTTGTTGGCCCCTTTGATTATAATATCAGAGTTGTTTCTGAGGCTGTGGATGGCATTGCGTTCTGTACAGCTGAGGTTATGGGACAAGTTATGCTGGCTGTTCACAATTTCAGCCTGTGCACGTCTGCAGAAGCACTCTATGTAGAAGTCCAGTCTGTCATTTCGACCGTCAGGAGGAGTCCACGCTGAATTCTTCTTCTTGTAGTGTTGGTAGGATTAATTTCAGATTCCAGATTAATTCCACTGCATTATTAGTGGTTTGCTCAAATGTATTAGCTGAAGTCCCAGTCATTCCATCGGATGCCACTTTATTAACATAATACCTACCCAACAAACTGTGCCTAAGGACAAGTAGCCTTTTCAAGTTACCTTTGGGACAGATATCCTTCCCTTTCTCTATGCAATAGATGGGCACTGGATTTTGGCATAAGCGAAGGTACTTTGCAACAGGATCATGTAGGACAAAATTTCTGTGGACTCACCAGTATCATGGGAATTAACAATTAAATAAGTGCAGAAAAATTAGGTGAAACATAATGAAGTTTTGGTGAAATAATATATCCTAGAAAGCTTAACTGAACATGGCAGTAATCTTTTCTGACATTAGAATAATTGACAAATGGGAAGAAAATGAAGTGGCTCTGTAGCCAGTAACGTCATTGTTTTATTATTTGTAAATAAAAATATAAGTAATTTTAAGAAATACTCCCACTCCTTCCATGCTATTTAGTTATCCGTAATTACATGCATTAAAGTGATTTATGCTTCATGTTTTACATAGGCAGCGTTGGTCATTATTATCAAAGAGGGGCTAGTTGACTAGATGGACCAGTGACTTCTTCCTCAATAATAGTCCCTGTGTTTCTCCATGTTCATCTTAAAAATATATAGGAGGAAAATAACTAATAAAAAGCCATTATACCATAAAATGTTTCTGTTTGTGTTTACAAGTTCAGTCAGTAATGAAGAAACCACTGTCAAAGAAAAACTTGAGTTTTTGGGTTTTTTGACGTTTAATAAATGTGCCCTTTTTACCTATTACACCTGAAGAAACAAAGATTCCCTCTGTCATTTAATGGAAGAATTGATTTCTGCTTCTTTTATGTGAAAATAAAATACTCACCCAAAATGCCAAAGTCAGCGGCCACACTAAGAGAGAGACAAACATAGTTGCATGTTCATTCTTCAGGAAGGTGACAATAGGGCTTGATCCTGAAAGGTGCAGAGCACCTTCAGCTTCCCAGTGCCCTGGCAGATGTCAAGTATGTCTGTAAATGTGAAAATATAAACACAAGCATCTATTGCTCATGAGCAAAATACATAATTTTTAGAGTATTACTTATTGTAACTAAGATGTATCTATATTGTTGTACAATATATGTACAGCATGTTTATCCATTAGCTACTTTATGAGAAGCAATATTTTTATTTTGAACGTTATAAAGTTGTATTTTTCCTGGTTACATAAATGAGGGTGTTTGAGCTGGATGTCCTTTTCAACTTGCAAATTGCATGTAATTTAGCAGATTCATTTTGTTTCCTGTGAAATACAACTAACAGCTTTGGGACAGGTATCCCCTAATTCCTTCCTTTAAGACCTTGTTTTCTTTGATATAAGACCTTGCTTTCTGTGATATAAAAGCTTGGCCATACACTACCAAATACTCCCTGAAGTGTTTGAGTACAAATCTTGTTTTATGTGTGGAAAAACAGCAGGGAGTCTCAATTCAGTTCCTCAAATTGCTTTCCTGCAATGCCTTACTAAGTAAGCTAACACTAATATAATTGTAGTTTTGCTGTTTCAAAGACGTTAAATTTGGTAAGCTAGTGCTTTCAGAGCTAATGCTCTTTCTACATTGAGGACATTTTGAAGGTGAAATAAAAGTAAATGTAATTCTATAAGAAAAATATTAAATTAGCTAGAATGATTGTGTGTTTCAAGGAGTGATGGTAGTGCTTTGTACATTGGTACTGAGGACTTGGTGGATGGTAGAAAGGAAAATGATGCATTGGAATAGAATTTTAAGGAACATTATACAAAGCAAGAGATGTGATTATTAAGAAAAAACAATTCTATGCCTGTACAGGTCCTGTGATTAATTTGAAATACTGTAAGTGCCTCGCCAGTTATACAAAAATTGTTTATAATAGCTATTTCCTATTCCTGCCTGTTGCTTGAGTTACTAGAGATGTTCTAGGGAATCTGCTTTTGATCTGTGTATGCTATGATCTAGTACAGTGTTTCCCAAACTTGGGACACCGTTTGTGCAGGGAAAGGCCCTGGCGGGTCGGGCCGGTTTGTTTACTTGCCCCGTCCGCATGTCCGGCCAATCGCGGCTCCCACTGGCCGCAGTTCGCTGCTCCAGGCCAATGGGAGCTGCTGGAAGCGGCAGCCAGTATGTTCCTCGGCCCGCGCCGCTTCCAGCAGCTCCCATTGGCCTGGAGCAGCGAACCGCGGCCAGTGGGAGCCGCGATCGGCTGGACCTGCGGATGGGGCCGGTAAACAAACCGGTCCGGCCCTTCAAGGGCTTTCCCTACACAAGCGGCGTCCCAAGTTTGGGAAACACTGATCTCGTAAACTGAGCCCAGGGCTAGGAATCAAGAGAACTGTGGTCTATTCCCAAATTTGCTGCAGATATGCTGTGTATCCTTAGGCAAGTCATTTAACCTCTCTGTGTCTGTTTTCACCGCATATATAAAATGGGGATGATAAGACTTGTTTACCTTTCTAAAGTATTTTGAGCTGTGTAGAAGAACAAGAGCTACAGACCTGCAAATTCTTATTATTTATGGTGCCCCTTGTGCAGTAGCATAGTAATGTTCCATACATTTTAAATAAAGCTATTTATATAGTTTCATTTCCTTAAAAAGTTCCAAATGTTTTTTAAAAAGACATTTTCACAAGAAAAAGATAATACTTATTATTCATAGAGGAATTTAGGATTGTTTTGGGTTTTTGTACTTAATATCTTTGTGAGTAGAAGCTGACAACAATACCCAGTATTGCCTGTTTACAGATTAAGGTCCTGATCCCGGTACTCATTCAGTTCACTGCCAGGATTACCAGTAACTTCATTGTTCTCAAGATCAGTAGCATAAAGTAAAGGTAGTGAGCATTTACTAGGATATCTTTAGTTGTAAAATAATGGATACTGTTGACAGGTAAATTTTAAGTGTCCATCTCTTGTCATCTGAACAAGTCATCCTGGTTTTCCTTTCTCCATCCTTTGCTATCATAAATCTTTGTCTTAGATTCTTATTTCATCAGTATTTTATTTGTCATAATTCATTGAATATTAGCAAATATATTGTAATATATTTTTTAAATATTACCGACATTTTAGGAAGTGACCTATGGCATCTATTACAACCTCTTTTTTGAGAAATGGGGAGAGGCCAGCAGTTGTTTTGTGTGGATTATAAAGAGTATATTTAATCAGACTGCACATTGAAGAGGTTCTACTGCCTCTTAAATTGTTTTAGAAGAAATAATATAATTTATCAATGTGGTTTATATTTTAGGGGGCTTTTTCATGTGCTGTTTTCTTTACATGCTAAGGTGAGAAACTCATTGACACAAACAAGAAAATTATTTATGGCACAGTCCTTTCGAATATATGGGTATATACTACTTAGTATTTTTTTAAAATCAGCTGCTTAAATTAAAGTGTAGTTCTGGATTTTCTGAAATCCACTGAAATGCAGCCTGGGTATCTGAAAGGTGCATAGAGTTCTTAAATAGTATCATTAGTGGAGGCAGTAATAAAAAAAAATGCCAGCAATTGTTTTAAATAGATCATAAAAACACTTAGATGTCTGAGTGGGTTGTGTAGGTGGTTGAAACATCTCAGTCTGTGGGCCAATTTCTACTATTTGTGGAGTTACTCTGTGTCGTACACTGAGAGCAGAATTTGGTCCTGAAATTTAAAGTTGAAATTACTAATTACCGGTATATATTTCATGGTTTTACAACAGTCGGTATTCTGTCGTGTGAAAACTCATCCAAAATAAACCGAAAACTAAATATTGTCTTATCTGGTAAAAGAATACTACCTAGAAGTTAGATCATTATCTAAAGACTTTTATTGTAACTCCTGTAGCTATAGTGTATCTTGAAATGATATATTTCCAGTATTTTTTATTTTTTACTGCTGTGTTAGTGAAATTGTGATTATTTTTTTTCTTATACATTATCCATGAATTTTATTTCTCAATTTGCTTCCCCCCATTTAAGATCCCAGAGGCGTATTTTATTAGAGATCCTCATACTTTCCTCCTTACAAAGGACTTTATTAAGGTATATGTGTTGTATTTGGTGCAAAGAAATCTCTCAAGACCTTAACTGCATGTCCTCACAGGTTAACATTTTCACATGTAACCCCAGCTATTGGAAATAAGAACGGTTATTTGGTTAACTGAAGCATGCTTGAAAGGAGAAGCAAAGCTTGTCTACAAAATACTAACACTTGGATGAGTCTGCAGCCTGAGAGAAGAGCACCCGGTGAATTTTCTGGACTTTTTTCATGGCTGACTTAGGATTTGCTTGCATTGTCAAATAGTGTGTTGACCTATCTCTTTGATGCATATTGATTATGACAATCACTCTCCTTTCCCTGCAGGCCATGGAGGCACAGATACAGAACTTTGGACAGACGCCATCTCAGTTGCTTATTGAGCCACATCCGCCTCGGAGCTCTGCCATGCACCTGGTGAGATATAACTGCTGGTTGAGAATTTATTTCCTTTCAACCTGAGGATCCTTTATAGGTCATAAAATACCTATTTAAGTAACACTTTCTTTTCATGCCCTGAGTTGCCTACAATGCCATAGCCCTTACTCTGTGCAGAAATTGCATGCAGGCTCTTAAACAGCACAGTGGAAGTTGGAATAGCTCTAACTTCCTACAGTCACTGACTTCTGTTGCCCAATCTTGGATTTAAAAACTATCTTCATAAATATGTATTTGCTGAGTATAACTGCATGATATAAAAATGACTGCATGCTTTTCTCATATTGAACATTTTGTTTCAAAAAAAGGGGGAAACGTTCCAGGGTGATTTATGAACCTTGGCTGCTTGTCAGGAATGAAGAAATGTAGTTCAAATCATGCTGGAACCCTTCTGTCCATTCCTGTGAAAGAACACATCATGTCCTTGTAATTTCAATTTGAACTTCAGCATTAATTACCAACGCACTCTTTTATGTGCTCATTACAAAGAATTATATTATGTAGCCAAAGTGAAAAATACTGATATCTGTCCCTATTAGTGTCTTTGGTTTAAACATCTGAGGGCAAGAAACTTCCTATGAAGTTTCAGTAAACAGATCATAATATTTTCATTAGCTTTCATAGTTTCCATTACCCATAAGGAAAATCACATTGTGCAAATGGCAATTCCTCTGAAATTTCAGTTTTGCTCTTTTTTTAATTAAACAGTATCTGCAAATTTACATGATAGCTAGATATTTTAGATCTTAAAAATGTAGATAATGTATTTTAGACAGCAGTTTAAATCAGTAGATTCAGAAAATTCCTAGAATTCATCCTAGTTGATACAGCAGTTAATTTATGAAGACATCTAATACATGCAAATTGGGCTTCACGAAGCAGTGGACTTAAATTGCAGCAAGGGAGGTTTAGATTGGACATTAAGAAAAACTTCCTAACTGTCAGGGTGGTTAAGCACTGGAATAAATTGCCTGGGAAGGTTGTGGAATCTCCATCATTGGAGATTTTTAAGAACAGGTTAGACAAACACCTGTCAGGAATGGTCTAGATAATTAGTCCTGCTACCAGTGCAGGGGACTGAACTAGATGACCTCTCGAGGTCCCTTCCAGTTCTGTGATTCATATAATCTCACTGATGATAAAAATGTTACTAGCCATGAGAAAAAATTCTGTTTTACAAACAGAATTATCACCCTGATTTTATAATCATTTATATCTTTTAATATGATTTGTAAGGCATAAAAAGTAAAGTCAATTCATGTAGTATTCTCTAAAGGATTAACTTAAATCTACAATGCACTAGAAAAATAACTAGTCATCTGTGCGATTTCTGAGTTCCTCCTCTAAAAATTCTTGTTTCAGCCATTGGACTTTATACAATTTTATGTTTTTGATGTAATATTGGGTTAACTGACTCTTCTATTTGACTCCTCTCTACAGTGTATGAATATTAACTGTTCTGATCATTTTGTATTTTGATTTTTTGAATTAATGCTGATTTATCACTTTACAACCTGCAATGATAACCTAATGGACCTTAACCAAACCTTTTCTCTATTTGTCCTCATGTAATGATCCAGCAATAGTTTTCCCTCCTATATTGCTAGTGCAGATAGCATTGTTTTCCCTGTATGTACACGTTTGCCTACTCATTTTAACCTTGTTTTCCCTCAGACCGCCTCACTAATTGTGTTATCCCTTCTGTTTTCTTCTGCTCTCTTCTCCTTTCTACTCAACAGTGTTTCCTTCCACAGAGTCCACTCATGTTTAAAGATCAGATGCAGCAGGATGTTATAATGGTGCTGAAATTTCCATCAAATTCTCCTGTCACACACGTGGCAGCCAACACGCTTCCCCACCTTACCATTCCTGCAGTGGTAACTGTGACTTGCAGCAGACTTTTTGCAGTGAATAGATGGCACAACACAGTAGGTATGTGCTCATAGATAGATCTCTTATTTAAACATTCTGTAAGCAGTGCATCTTTTAAGTTTCAAGTAGAGTAGCTGGGTTAATCCCACTCGCCTACAGATAGGCAACAAATTTTTACCCACTTATCCCTCTGTATATTGAGTACTCACGGTGTCCATTTTCCATGGTATCACTCCAAGAAGCACCCTCCCTAAATCCACCACATCAGCTTGGCAGCCAATTGCTTTGTTGCTACATCGGTATCAGTCTTTAATGTAACATTTTTGGGACAGTACTATTATTCTTGACATCACATATATAATATGCCACAATTTTCAGGAATACATAGTGCTGGGCTAGCTAGTATGTGTATATCACTGTTCACTATTTGAGGGAGTGTCAGCTATATTCAGATGTCTGTCACAAGAGCCAATAGTACAAGCAAAAACTAAAGGACTATGTTCCTTGGCTCCACTTACAGAGTGTCCAGTATGGATGAAGTAGAAGAACTTAATCATTACCCCTGTGAACAACTAAGTGGTCATCAATCTATTTCAACATTCCCTTCTATTCTAAATGTTTCTGTGCTCTGACACTGTGCAATACACATGTAAATGGTGTTGCACAGCTATCTGGTTAGAGGTAGTTTAAGCAAATCCAGGTATCTGACTTATTATTACCTTTGAGTATTATATCAGGTACCTCCACATTCAGAGGTACCCAAAGTTTATCCAGAGTTTTACACATCTCTTTTTAAAAGAGAATTATATTAATTTTGCTCAGCCCTATAGCGTAAAAGTTTGAAGGGTAAGAAGTAGTCATTGATGTATATAAATTGTCAAATGGAAATGTATTTAAAAGATGTTTTCTGTTCAGAATTAGTAATCTAAGCCTGCTACAGGTGGTGGCCATGTGGCTAAAAGAGTCATTTGCTTACAATCATTTGTGACACTGGCAGTTGAGAAACCCAGTGTAAGAGACCATAAACAAGTCAGTCTCCTACAGTACTTTAATACTAATTTTAATAACATTGTTCTGTTAGTCTTCTGTAAGTTTTTCAAGTCTTCTGGGGACATTGGCTAACCACCCTTGCCCATTAGCAGGCCCCTTGGGGAACCTCCTAGTATGTGTTACTGACTCCTCCATTTCTTAAAAGGATCTTTTAGTGGGCAGTAGAACAGTGGGAGTAGTGAAATGCACCCGCTCCCACCACATTAGTGAGACAAAGGTAAATAATAGCTGGTGCGGTAGCTAAGGAAACCTCAGGTGTTCCCTAGCAACCATGCTTTAGTTAAGAAAAGCCTCATAGGCCTTGATTTTTCCTTGAGGTTCATGTAACTATTTTGTTCACTTACATCCACGTAAAACATGAACCTCTTTGCTAACATGCAGAATTCAGTTCACAAACCATATGTGAACTAAACCATGCATCCTTTGTGCGACCCTGGTACTTATCTAAAATACCACAATGCTTTTTGAATAAATAAGGCAAAATAGAAGGGTACACAAAACAGTCAAGAAATCCAAAATAAATCCTACACTGTTCTTAGCTTTTACACTGTATGTGCCATTTTCTGTTACTTCACAACTGCATAATTTAGGACAGAGTATCAGTCTTAATGCTGAATTTTCTAATTCTTGCTGGTTTGGTTTACAATCTTAAAAAGTCTCTCTTGCCTACTTAGATTTAAATTATAAAAGAACTTTTAAAGGTGTGTATTCTATTATAAAACTGTGACATCATTTAATTGTAGTGTTTTTTACTTAATTATTCCAACAATAATAATCCAACAATCTAGCATTTAGAATAGGTTCATGAACATAAAACTGCACAGAGATACTCAGGTACCATCATAAGATGTAAACACAGCTTAATTTTTCCATAATAGCTTGTGCATTGTGCATTAATACTAAGTCTCTAGCTTTCTAAGGTGAGGTGTTAAACTACTGATTTGTGAAACTGATTTTACAAGGTTAATTGAGAACCCTCTTACTTTTATGACATGCTACTCTAGAGATTTATTTCATTAGTAGAAACTGACTATATTATTACTAAATATAAGGATTGTCAGTGGAAGATTCTTAATTTAAAAGGTATGGTGATAGTAAGTTTCAAATGTCTGTTGATATTACAGAAGATTGGGTTTGTCTTCTGACCTTGGAAAGAGTCATTTGCCTTCCCCCCACCAACTATCCTGCACCCAAATTGTGCTACCTCCCTCACAAGTGTCTTGCTCCACCAATTTTGCCTCTCCATCCCACCCCTTTTGTGAGGATTATTTGCAGTGATAAATAGGGCCTAAAAGTTGTGGCTCAGTAATATAGAAAAGAAAAAATCATTAATGTTTGCAGCCTGGTATAGCAAACTCCTGTATAAGAAAGGAGGATGATTTGTCTGACGTTGATATACCATGCTCCTGGATACACACATCACAACACCAGCAGATTTTTTCTGCCATCTTTGGTTGACCAGGAGACTTTTCCTCTCTCTATCAGATTAGGACTTTACCACTGAAGTGTCCTCAGGACTAGACCATTGCAACTCACTCTATATTAAGAGACTGTATATTAAGAGACTCCACAGCAATACTACTACTGGTATATTATCTCTTACCTCACCATATCTAATTCACCAAGGCAGATACACTTCAGAATGCATCTAAAGAAACCCAAGCTAAAACACTCAGGGGCTTGGGGCACAATATTCTAAGTCTTGTATAGAATCATAGAAATGTAGGGATGGAAGGGTAATTAGGAGGTGACTCAGTCCAATCCCCCATGCTAAAACAGGATTAAGTATACCTGGACCAGGGGCAGGCAACCTATGGCACGCGTGCCGCTTTCAGCATGCGAGCTGATTTTCAGTGGCACTCACACTGCCCGCCAGTCCGAGGGGCTCTGCATTTTAATTTAATTTTAAATGAAGCTCCTTAAACATTTTAAAAACCTTATTTACTTTACATACAACAATTGTTTAGTTATATATTATAGACTTATAGAAAGAGACCTTCTAAAAATGTTAACATGTATTACTGGCACGCAAAACCTTAAATGAGAGTGAATAAATGAAGACTCGGCACACCACTTCTGAAAGGTTGCTGACCCCTGCCTAGACCATAAGAACATAAGAATGGCTATACTGGATCAGACCAAAGGTCCATCAAGCCCAGTATCCTCTCCTCTGACAGTGGCCAATGCCAGGTGCCCCAAAGGGAATGAACAGGTTATCATCAAGTGATCCATGCCCTGTCACCCAATCCCAGCTTCTGGCAAACAGAGGCTAGGGACACCATTCCTGCCCATCCTGGCTAATAGCCATTAATGGACTTATCTTCCATGAATCTATCTAGCTCCCTTTTGAACCCCGTTATAGTATGTGTGTATATTCATATTCTGCAGTAGTCTCCATTTCCTCTTATGAAGACTTGGGAAGAAAAGGAAATAAATATATATATATTTATACGTCACTTTCCAGACATTTTATATATATATAAATATAAATTACATACACTGTAAGGGCAAACAGTCTAGTGATCTGGCATGGAAAAGATCGTCATGTTATGTCCCAATTTAAATCTCTTAGTCCCCTCTCCCAATCAATTGTGGATACCAAGCTTGAGATCTTGCAACATGACTGATTCGCTGGGTCCAGAGTTGTACTTGTTAGAGGATTTGATAAATGTATTTTCAGTAAATTGGCCACAAATAGTAGAAAAATCTGAAATGTCAATTCTGATTAAAACATCACAGATTATAGATGATAAGTGCTGCTTTCTTTACACAATTTCAGTTTGCAGCACAAAGCAAATTAGATATCATTTTCTTTTTAATTATAGTTTTCTTTTAAGTAAACTGAAAAAATAATGAAGCAGTTTCAATGAGCAGAACATTTCCACCCAACATGGGTTTAGAATGTTATTCCCCAAACGGATGGAATTTATGCACTTGTACTTTTATACTGCCATTTAAGATAGATCTACTCTGTCAGAATAATATGTTAATATAAACTATCCATGTGTGATGGGAGAGGGGCTTCATCTTATTACTAGCTCCATCACTCACTATTGAACAATCAGTTCAGAGAAATGTGTAAATGTTATCTTCTTCACACACATATAGGGGTCATCATTGTAAAAGCCAAGAACTACCAACAGTTAACCACACATATTCAAGATATGTATTTCTAAGCATAGGAGGAAACTCTGGTCCAATACACTGTATGGTGACGCTTGGCAAATAATGACTTTTTAATTATAGCTCTACATTGCACCAACAGTAATGACTCTCTAGTAGCACTTGTGTGGACTAGGTTTGCTAAATGCGGCACTCCCTGGCTAGGCCCCTGAAATATCTCTTATACTAGCAGTGGCTGGAATAGAGGTAGCTATGCCAGTTTTACACCACTCATGGATTTCCCTCCAGAAAAGGAATCTCCAGTTGGCTGTTTAAGCCAGTTTCCCTCCCCTTTTGTACCACTGTGATGCTCTGTCCCAGTATTTATATATAACATAATGGTCGATTACACCATTGTAAATCAGGAGTTGATTTGCTGAAGTGAGCAACAGCAGATGTTGGCTCAAAGTTAGCATATATATATATATGTATTTAATTTTATTTATTTATTTGAGTAAATAACTTATATATTTTGTCACATGGAAAAAGGAATCTTAAAAATTGATATAACAAGAATTGTTAGGCGATTAAGCATTTTTATGGGGTATAATCATTTTACAATTCTAATACTGGAAAAACAATGTGAAAATTTCGTAAGCAAGTTCCATATTTGTTTTATTCCTCCTTTCATCTGTAGGCCTCAGGGGAGCCCCAGGATATTCTTTGGATCAAGCCCATCATCTTCCCATTGAAATGGATCCATTGATTGGTATGTCAAAAATAAAAGTATGGTTATATATTTGAAAACAGTGTTTTCAAGAATTGTTGATTAAGCTATATTTGTATGTTGTGCTTCATTTTACACAGAAAACAGGCAAATATTAATTCTTTTTCGAGTGTTTGCACATGTGCATTCTACTATTGGTGTGTGCGCACCCCATGCACAATCACCAGAAATATTTATTTCTCAGTGGTACCCATTAGGGTAGATTTTCTGTGTTTATCTGCTTTTTTGTCAATCCCCGGTGCCAAGGGATGCCTCAGTCACTGGGCTTCAAGCCCTGCGTTTCCTGTAATAAAGCTATGCCCCTGAGTGACTCGCGCTCAAGTGCGTTGGGGAAGCTCATACTGGGGACCATTGCCAAATTTGCGAGGACTTAAGCCTCACATAGAAAAAGATGGGAAAGCCAGGTTAAACTTTCTGCTCATGAAGGTGGGACTGAGATCTCCATCTGAGCCAGGCTGGTCACACTTAGCACTGAATGCCCCAGTGTCAGTAAGGAGTGCTGCTTCTACTGTGTCAGAGTCCCAGCACTGATCCAGATCCCCCGGTGCCTAGGAAGAGTCATAAAAAGCAGACTACCAAAAGAGGGTGATCCACAACACTCCTCTGCCTCATTACCGCAGAAGCTGGCAACGTTGACTCCAGCACCTACACGGGTACCATCGAGTCCAGAGCCAGAAGAAGCTCTCATATCTGCGACACTGCATTGTACCAACACTATGCTTGAGGCATTTGCGGCTGCCAGGGATTTCCTCTCGCTGTTGGTACTGGTTTGGCTGGCAGTAAAACAGCTATTGCTATTGGTGTCAGCGGGCACAGGGGAACCAGCTGGATCATTACAACTCTCAGTACTGGACAAACTTCACCTACCCATGACAGCTCGCCCAACAGTACCATCAGAGGGGAAACCTGCGATGCTGGCCTCACTATGAACCTCTCCACCTGGGCACCAATCACCGGCACCATCAGGGGCTGCACCCCCGTGGTCATTAGAAAAAGAGTCATCCTCTTCTGAGAAGGAGATTGGGTCTCTTGTCCTCAAATCTGCACTCATTACACCTCCAAACGTTCCCACCCTTCCATGGATCCAGTCACAGGAGTACCATCAAGTGGTGGGCCAGGAGGTCACTGGGGTCTTACACTGATCCTGTGGCCCTTTTGGAATTTGTGGTATTTTTCCCCAGTTTCCAGAGCATATGCCAGGTGCTCCTATTCAGTGGCTTCAAAAAAAGGCATCCTTCACCTTCCCACCAGGTGGGCACTTCTTCCCAACTCCGGTACTGAGCTGCCACCAGACTTCAGGAGCAGGCACAACAGGATTCCATAGATCAAGAAGGGGAGGAAGAGCATCAGAAACCAGTGCTGGCCTCCTCCTCCTCCTCCCTTGACACGGCAGTCTCAGGAGGTGGCATGTTGCCTCCTCCAGATGACTATAAGGCTCACCAGGAATTGTTCAAATGGGATGGCCTTAAATCTGGGCATACAGATGGAGGTAGTAAAACAGTCCTCCCACAGCCTGCTCGTTATTTTAGCCACTGCAGGTCCTTCTAAAGTCATTCCTCTCAATGAGGCCATTATGGATCTTGTTTAAGAGTCTATGTCAGATCCCTGCATCCCCTCCCCCAACTTCAAAAAGGGCTGAGCAAAAGTGCTATGTACCTGCCCAAAGTTATCAGCTCCTTTACACCCATCCCCTCACCTCCAGGTCCCTAATACTATCAGCAGCCAACGAGAGAGAGAGGCTGGGACATCAGGGTGCAACCCCAAAATCAAAGGACTCAATAAGATTAGACCTCTTTGATAGGGAAGTTTATTCTGTGGGTGGGGGTTACAACTCAGAATTGCAAATTAGCAGATGTTGTTGGGCAGACATGACTTTAATACATGGGACTCCATGCAGAAATGTAAAGACTTGCTGCCACAAGATGCTAGGCAATAGTTCTCCTCCCTAGTGGACGAGGGAAAATCGGTGGCAAAGGTCTCATTATAAGCTGCTCTGGATGCGGCTCATATGGCTGCTAGGTACATGGCTTCCATGCATAGGAGTTCCTTGTTACAGTCCTTGGGCTTCTGCACAAGGTCCAACAGACTGTCCAGGACCTGCCCTTTGAGTGATCCTCATTCTTTTCGGAACAGAGAGAGACAAAGCTCCATGGGCTAAAGGACTCAAGGATGACTCTAAAGTCCCTTGAGTTGTACACCCCAGTCCCTTCCAGGAAACACTACAGGCCTCAATAATCCCTCTATTACTCTGCCATGTCTACCTGTCAGGACCTACAGAGAAAAAGGAATAGGGGTTATAGGCGTAGACCATCTTCCCCTTCTGCAACTGCACCAATGCCCATCCCACCTAGCTATCCAGGGTGTGGAAGTGTGGTTTACATCAAGGCCACACAACACAAGATGAGATGTTCACCGCAGAGGATACACCACCAAGAATTGGTTGAAACTATCGTAACGAACAAAATTGTCAGACACATAGATGAACATAATTTGTTGGGAAATAGTCAACATGGTTTTTGTAAAGGGAAATCATGCCTCACCAATCTACTAGAATTCTCTGAGGAGGTCAACAAGCATGTGGATATAGTGTATTTAGATTTTCAGAAAGCCTTTGACAAGGTCCCTCACCAAAGGCTCTTAAGCAAAATAAGCAGTCATGGGATAAGAGGGAAGGTTCTCTCATGCATTGGTAACTGGTTAAAAGATAGGAAACAAAGGGTAGGAATAAATGGTCAGTTTTCAGAATGGAGAGAGGTAAATAGTGGTGGTCCCCAGGGATCTGTACTGGGCCCAGTCCTATTCAACATATTCATAAACGATCTGGAAAAAGGGGTAAACAGTGAGGTGGTAAAATTTGCAGATAATACAAAACTACTCAAGATAGTTAAGTCCCAGGCAAACTGCGAAGAGCTACAAAAGGATCTCACAAAACTGGGTGACTGGGCAACAAAATGGCAGATGAAATTTAATGTTGATAAATGCAAAGTAATGCACATTGGAAAACATATTCCTAACTATACATATACAATGATGGGGTCTAAATTAGCTGTTACCACTCAAGAAAGAGATAGTTGTGGATAGTTCTCTGAAATCATCCACTCAATGTGCAGCAGCAGTCAAAAGAACGAACAGAATGTTGGGAATCATCAAAAAAGGGATAGATAATAAGACAGAAAATATCATATTGCCTCTATATAAATCCATGGTACGCCCACACCTTGAATACTGCGTGCAGATGTTGTCACCCCATCCCCCCCAAAAATATATTGGAATTGGAAAAAGTTCAGAAAAGGGCAACAAAAATTATTAGGGTTATGGAACGGCTTCCGTATGAGGAGAGATTAATAAGACTGGGACTTTTCTGCTTGGAAAAGAGATGACTAAGGGGGGATATGATAGAAGTCTATAAAATCATGAGTGGTATAGAGAAAGTAAATAAGGAAGTGTTATTTACTCCTCCTCATAATACAAGAACAAGGGGCCACCAAATGAAATTAATAGGGAGCAGGTTTAAAACAAACACAAGAAAGTATTTTTTCACGCAACACACTGTCAACCTCTGGAACTCCGTGCCAGAGGGTGTTGTGAAGGCCAATACTCTAACGGGGTTCAAAAGGGAGCTAGATAGATTCATGGAAGATAGGTCCATCAATGGCTATTAGCCAGGATGGGCAGGAATGGTGTCCCTAGCCTCTGTTTGCCAGAAGCTGGGATTGGGTGACAGGGCATGGATCACTTGATGATAACCTGTCTGTTCATTCCCTTTGGGGCAACTGCCATTGGCCACTGTCAGAGGACAGGATACTGGTCTTGATAGACCTTTGGTCTGACCCAGTATGGCCGTTCTTATGTAAGAATTGACTCCATACATTTTCTTTGTTAGGATTGGGATTATAAATGGACCGCCTTCATTTTCCCATAGTTCAGTGTGTAGCTGTTTTATCGGAGAATACTTCTGCAACTTACTTAAAATATTAGCACATATTATACAATGTGTTAGTCAGTTTATCAAGAATTTTCACAGCATATAAAATCTTTTGTCTTATTCAAAGGGAAACCCGAAGACTCACAATAATTTTATATTTCTGACATCCAGTATAGACAGCTCCAAATGTTTATATTCAAAATGCTTACTGAACAACAGATTCACAGTTCATTGAAAGTTAAATGTATTCATTTTCTCCCTTAAGTGCATGACAGGAAGGTGTTGGAATGGCTTATTCATAAATGTGTTTTGCATTTCTTTACAGCCAATAACTCTGGTGTGAACAAACGGCAGATCACAGACCTTGTGGATCAGAGCATCCAGATCAATGCACATTGTTTCGTGGTCACAGCAGATAATCGCTACATTCTTATCTGTGGGTTCTGGGACAAGAGCTTTCGGGTTTATTCTACAGAAACAGGTGACTGTAAACACAATATCCTGTTTCTTATGGGCTCCTATGTCACTATATGGCTGTTAGTCACAGTACCAGTATTTAATGTACAGTGCTTACCACCCAAGAAATTATAGAAACTCTTCTTTATAAAGATCTGCTTGTAATAGCTTACGGATATTATTTTGAAGATAATGGATGTAATAGAAAAGCAAAAAGTTTACTGTTTTGCTAATGAAAGCTATACAAACCATTGTGATATCAATTAATTGTTTCCTTGTGTAAAAAGGTGAACCAAAGCTATTTATTATATTACAATATTATTTTGATTGGGTGGGTTGATTTGTTTTACATGGACTCTACATTCAGTTGTTTGGTTTTAGTAATAGTGAGTGGTTCTTTGTTTCGTTGATCTAATGTAAAAGCAAATTTACACAATATACTACTCATAGTCAGTAGAATTTTTTGTTTCTTTGTTTTTGTTTTGTGTTCTGATCAGATTTCCACTGTAAGATATTTGGAGCCCGTATTACTTAAAAACTGATTGGAGTATTAGAAAAAGATGACTAACGTTGTAGGCCTGCAGCTGATGTTAATGTGCAACAAATATAGGTTCTTTCAATATAATATTGTAATATCGTTATGGAACAGTTCATTTGATTATATATATTGACAATCATTCATGAGACTGTGTAAAATCATTTTGCACAGCAGGAAGTTAAAAGCTCATGGAACAATGACTGTTGGGCAGGGATGGTGTCCCTAGCCTCTGTTTGCCAGCAGCTGGGAATGAGCAACAGGAAATGGATCACTTGATGATTACCTGTTCTGTTCATTCCCTCCGGGGCACTTGGCATTGGCCACTGTCGGAATACAGGATACTGGGCTAGATGGATCTTTGGTCTGACCCAGTATGGCCGCTCTTATGTTTTTATGTTCTTTTAACATTTAAGATCAGGGCTTGGGGTGTGGCTGATCTGCACAGAACAAAGGTCCAGGAAGTGCAAAGGTGAATAGTTTAAAGCTCACCTTTGCACTTTCCTGATCCTTGAGCAGCCTCTGTACAGAGCCATCCATCCTGCATCAAGTTAGAGCAGCCTTTGGGCTGTTGAAATTACTGCTGGCTACAAATGTCCAAAAGGGCCAAAAACATGGTTGAATTAAATTTATTTGGTTTCACTGTTATTTAAATGTGCTTGTTGTCAGTTGTATAAAAAAGAATACGAATACACACAGAAACCAAACTTGTAATTTCTTTACTGCAGGAAAATTAACTCAGATTGTTTTTGGCCACTGGGATGTAGTTACTTGCCTTGCCAGATCAGAATCCTATATTGGTGGTGATTGCTATATTGTCTCTGGATCTCGTGATGCTACCTTGCTTCTTTGGTACTGGAGTGGCCGACACCATATTATAGGAGATAATCCAAATAGCAGTAAGTATATATTGTGATAAACACCTGCTAACTTTATATTCTGTACCTTGATTTTTAAATCTGTTCCATTAACATCAATAAAAATTATAAAATATATATGTTATTCTTGTGAATTGCAAGTACAGTATAATAGTGATGAGAAATTAGTTCAGAAAAAAGTGAATATAGATATTTAAAGGACTTGTGTGTAGTAAAAATATTTCTGATAAATCATTTCAAGGCCTAATCATAACTTGAGAGCATTTTCTTAAATTCATAATTATTCCTATCACCTCTATCATCCTGTTGCAACATACTGGAACAAAAAGAGTTGGCTTTGTACCCTCAAGAGGCAGGACATGTATCTCCATATTTTGATTTCTCCTTCCCCGTAACTGTTTCCATTCCATTTTAATTAATTAACTTTTGTTATTTTGTAAGGTCATCTCCTCCCCCACCCTTTTTTTCTTTTTACGCCGTATTGCAGATATTAACCTGCACAAACAAAGGTGTCACACATATTGGGGAATCAAATGAGTAACTCTGAGGAACAGTCTTAAAGGGGAGTACAATATTGTTATAGAAGTGGTGTGTTTGAATAAAAATAGGGAAAAATAAAATGTCAGTAAAAGTTTCCATGTGATTTGTGAGGGAAGGCTAGATTTATTATTATTATTATGTTATTCCTCTGTGGTGGAAAAGGGCAGTTTTTTGACAGTGCACCAGAACAGCTTGGGACAAGAGTAAATCAGACAGAGATAAATATTCAGTAATCATTTGCTGAGTCCCTATTGAGAAAATAGATAATAAAAGGCTAAAATGTATACTAAGAATGCAATTAGAGGAATTTTCTGTTGATCATTCAGATAATCAAGATGTTTCAATATGGGAGCAAAAATGTTTACTGTTCTGTCAGCTAAAAACTAATGGACTCCAAGATGCAATTTGTAAAATTGTAGAACAGTTCTGTGAGTGTTCTATAGAATTTCATAGACATTTTGTTGAATATGGTAAGAGCCCAAAGTGAAAATATTTACAATATTTGTGCATTTCCCAGACTTTTATTCTGCTTGTGTTACTTGCTGAGTTTTTAAAAAGTTTTACACAGTTATGTTAAATAAAAGGAATGAATTAATTATCTCAGATTTGGAACTATAGTGGAGGCTAGTATGTACATATATAATATACACACATTCTCATCCAGGGAATGTCACTGTAGAGGTCTGATAGCAGAGATAAAAATGGAAGGGACAAATCTGTGAAGATGTCTATGGCATTATCTATATAATACTATTCGAGGATTGTCACTCTGTGTGTCACTGAAATGTAGAATGTTGAGTTATTGTGCAGCGATGGAAAGAGCTACAAGTGTGGTTGAGAATTGTTTTTGTTCAAATATCATCAGGTTCAACCATCACTGGAATTCAGAGTCTATTACCATCCAGTTTTAAGTTCTCAGTCATTTTGACTTTATGAATTAAACGCATGCAGTGTACAGCTACAGTAAGGCATGTCTTTAGTCCTAGACCATTCAGATATCATAGATAACTCAACCAACCACCACCCCTACTCCATAGCTAATTTGAATACAACAGTATCATTGGATGTATGAAAGAGACTGCACAGATGGTAAAATACTTGGCCTAACTGCCAAACCTGTGAGACACTAGAGGAGGCCAAAATCTAAATCTAATATGATTCAGCTAATGGAAATCCTTTCTTGGGGGAAAAAATTGATTGCCTTCTACATCTTTTCCTATATGGGTTACAGGCAACTTCCCTAAGAGTCCATTTGACAGTTGTTTTGGTTTTTCCTGAACGTATGTCGGTAAGCGATAAATCAGTTTCTGCCCTTTGGTAAAGGGCTTATTGCATTTTAAAACTCTATACACAGTCCCTGAATCCTTCTTTTAACCATCCAGATGTCAATGTCACATTCCAGGGTGCAATCCAGACAAGTGAGGGGTTGTATCACCACCTGCTATGCAACCTTGGGTGCCTCACAATGCTTTGCTGTTTTAGCTCCCAACCTGGGCCACTCACAAACAGCCTAACAGCATTCAGGTCACACCCTGAGTGTCTGTGTATAGCTACAGCTCTGGCCCAGCAACTCTGACTTCAGCAGCCCGTCAGCAACATTCCAGTCACACTCTGGCTTCCAGCAATCTTGGTTATTACCTGCAGGGTGACCCCAACACACTCCTAGTTTCAAATTGTCCCCCCAAATGTATGTTCTGCACTGTCCAGCCCTCTCCTGGACAACCCAGATACTGGAGCTCCATTGCCCCATAAGAGGTCAATGTACAACTGTTTGCTAACTCAAATGGAGTTACCAAGCAATTCAGATTAACACTGGATTAGTTTTGATTAAAGAATGAGACAAGGTTTATTTAACTACAAAGCGAGAGGCTATAAGTGAGTACAAGTATAAGGCATTAAATTCAAAAATGGTTACAAGAGAAATAAAGATAGAATGCTTTCTACTAGCTAAACTTAACAAGCTAGACTTGGTTCAAGGTAAAATCCTTACTACACGTTCCCAGCAATATTGTTGACCAAATTCTTAGGTCAGAATCTCCCATGAAGTCAAAGAGCTGGTTCTTTTGTCTTCTTAGGTGAAAGAGTGATAGGAAAAGAGCCCTCAAGGTGGTTTTGCCCCTCGTTTTTATAGTCCAGTCACCCTTTGAAGTAGAGTCTTCTGAGGATTAACCCTCAAAGGATTACCCCTGTTTTTTTCAAACAGTAAAGAAGGTGAAATGGAGTCTGGTGGTGAAGGTGTCTCCATGCTTTTTCTTCTCCCTTGTGTATGCTGACCAGTTCTTTTTCTCACTACCCAGAACGCACAAGTTCACAGACAGACTCTTGAGCTGAAGTAGTAAATGTTGTTTATTTGCTGCTTCAGTGAGTGATCAGTCCACCAATAGGGTTAAATGCAAGTGCGCCCCCACATTCGGCTGCTTACCTAAAATACATTGTTACAAAGTTATTCATTATATACTGTATAAACACTTTTCTGCCTACCACTAAGATTAGTTTGCTAACTCAGTTGTTTACCTGATTGGACTGCTGGCCAAATTGTTTATCTGATCCCATTGCTGATCAAGTTGTTTACCTGGCTGTTCTCTTTCCTTGACAGACAAGCAGGCATCTTTTCACATGTTCCAACACCTAAAATATATATATTTTACATATCAAATCCTACAGCTAAAGTGCAGATTTGGCTTGTCTGCTGCCATTTTCCCCTCTTGCTGTCTCAAGGACCCTGTTTACTAATTCCATGTAAATTGAGGTAAACACACATTCCTTTGTCCAGATTAGACCTGTTTAATAATTTTTGCCTAGTCGGGGCTGTGTCGGTTTTGCCATGATATTATTGACCAGCAAGTTATTAGCTTTCAAATGATACCTCACAAGGCATATTTTGTACAAATAGTGTATAGAATGTGAATGCAGGGTGCTTTCATTCACAATCATATATTCAGGTCTCTAGCAAGAAAGATTTTATCCCTTATAGCCATGACTTCAAGTTGTCAAATAAGTGACTGTTTCACACTAATAATTTTCACAAGGCTGAAATGGTGTTTTATACACATTTTACGATCCTCTCAAAGATTCTTGTTATTGGAGGTACAAGAGTTAAGTTAATGAAATAATTCTGTTAGGAAATATTTCTTTGTTGCATCAACATTTCTTATACATTTATTGCTAGTAGATTAGGACTTATCTTGTAGGAAAAATGAAAGTAAGATGTTCAGTGTAGGTTAAATCCAATTAGTTAATATCTTTAGAATGGCTCCCTAGAAAGATGTAGATGATATTTTCAGAAAAGGATTAGTTTCTTAAGAGCTGTCATCTGGAGACACAGATAAGATATTTTATATCACAGACTGTAAGGAGGTGAAGAATTCAAAGAAAAATGTCAGGTTATAGTAATTATGTGGGCTAGGTGCTTGACTTTATAACGATCTCTTAAACTGAAAGACAGTTAATTATCAATTTCAGCTTCAGTGCATCCAATTACCAAAAGGAACTTTAGTTGTTTCAAAAAACATTCTTTTCTAAAGCACCATACTTTATTAAATATTTTCAATTACATATTTTAAAACATTGTATGTGTATTTATATATAAAACATAAACCATGTTTTGACTTAAAGAAAACATATCTATGGCAATTAATAGATTATTTCCAAATGTATTGTGAGAATAGATTGTCAGGATGAACTCCTTACTGGTTTGGCTACAGTTCATAAGAATCTAATGTATTAGTTGGAATCCTGAGTAAACATCACATATGTCAATAGTCAAACCTGTCAAACTCGTGCAGAACTCTTTACTAAACAATCTATATAGACATTGTGCTTAGCAGATGACCTCAGTTCATGATTGTCTGTGTGGGAACTAGTAGATCAGCTCTGGTTTAAATCAGAGGAATGGGAAATAATTGGTTTGGGTAAAGAGTCTTGAAATGTGCTGCTCCAGCTCAGTGGTTAAGAACTTGCTCACTTGGAAAGAGGGATGGGGATCTCTGTTACAATTTTACAAGGATTTCACTACACAAAATGTATTAAGTAATTTATAACTTAGAATATGTTGCTGCAATCCATAACAAAAAGGCTTTTTTTTTTTTTTTGCTTTAAATTTGCATTTGTCACAGTTATTTTCTGTGTTGTCAGGAAAATGAAATTTTACAAAGTTTTAAATGCAGTGATTTCCCATAAAAATAGAAATAATAAATATAATTGCCTCAGTATCTGCATTATTCCCTATCCCTCCCTAAAATTACTATAGTGAATACTATAAATACTAAGTAACTTTATTTAGTTATCTGAGGCAAGTAGCAAGTTTTTAAGGATCATCACATTATATATGTCTGTGGGTAGAAGAAAATTGTTTCAGGACAGTCTGAAATATTTCCAAACTGTTTTCAAATGGGTCTGAAACACTCATTATGGGCTATCCAGCTGCCACTGAACTCAGTGGGAGTCTGTCTATGGGTTTGAGTGAGAGCCAACTCTGGTCCAATATGGGCCAAATTATTCATACACTTACTCCAAGGTAAGTGGTGCAATCTCAGTGACCTCATAAAATTACTCATTACTACACTGAGGGCTTGTCTACATTACCTGCAGGATTGACGGGCAGCGATCAATCCAGCGGGGATTGATTTATCACGTCTAATCTAAACGCAATAAATCGACCGCCGACCGCTCTCCTGTCGACTCTGGTACTCCACTGGAGTGAGAGGTGCAGGCGGAGTCGATGAGGGAGCATCAGCTGTCGACTCACTGCAGTGAAGACACCGCAGTGAGTAGATCTAAGTACATCGACTTCAGCTACGCTATTTACGTAGCTGAAGTTGTGTAACTTAGATCGATTCCCTCCCCCCCACAGTGTAGACCAAGCCTGAGTGTTAAGTATGTGCAAGATCAGGCCCTATATACGTCAAATAGATTAAGGAGAGAAGGTACAATTGTGAGGTGGACACCTAACTGCCTTTGAAAATCTTCTCCATTAATGTTTAGTATTAGGGTTGAGAAATCTATTAGTTAAGTTTTCATTTGTAAAGGTACAGTTAATTTAATGGTAAAGGTTTGTTTACATGTACAATTCATAATACAGCAGAGATATTCATGTTTTAAAAACATAAAGAACAAATGTGAACCTCTTGTGTTTAGTCTCTCATAACTGCAGAGTTGTTGTAGGACAGCATTAAATCCAATTACCAGTTTGTTCTTTTTTTCTTTTTTATGATTTTTTGGGAACTTGTTTGGCTTATTGCTACTGTAACTGTATTATTCCTCATAAAAGGCATACCAAAGACTATGTGATACACTCTAATGTTCAATATGTATTGTTACCGCTGTTTTATTTGTATATGCTATGATGACTTTATTGAATGTCTCTTTCAAACAGGTGATTTTGAAAATAGAAAATTATCTGTCTTTGAATAGAGACCTAAGTAGATGATAGAATTTCAGAAAAGTGAGGGACAGATGATTTCATCTGAAACGGACACAAATTCAGACACTAATTTGGAAGTGATAAAAATTAATTTGCACACTTTAATTGGAACCACACTCCTGCATGAAAGAAAGGAGAGCAGAGCAGGCAGCTAGTGCTAAAAGCTGATTGAATTTTTTGTCAGGTAGGTAGGTAGGTTGGACTTGGCCGCTTATCCTCCTGAGCCTCTCTGTGCAATATATTACATTCAGCCTCTGACTGGTGTTCTTTAAAGGGATCAATGCTATTCCTAGTTTGTCCCTAGGGCCTGAAATTTCATTGATCTTGGGACTTGACATTTCTCATTACATACCGTAGCTTCCAACAGGATAGTTACAAGAAGTGTGAGTTAACCCAGCTTTTTTTAACTCTGCTTGCACTGACCATTATAAATACATTGTGTCTATCAGCCCAGAGCTCAATTTGTGCACCTCTTATAATGTATACTTCTTAAAAGTGTTAAGTATACATTGTATCTGTACATATGCTTGAAAGGGATGCTGGGAACTTCAATAAAGGAGCCTAGGCAAATTAGCCTGCACTCTTATTTAGCTCTATAGAGAATTCCTCAAGCTATAATCTTTGACTTTAGAACTAACGTTTCTGCAACAATTTTAAACTTCTTCATATGGCTGATGTAGAGCAGCAACTATAATTTCACATTTAGGTGGTTAAGCCAGATAATTGCGTCAGGAATAGTGGAGTGTATCGCTGTGATGTTTCCTTCGTATTTGTGAATTGGGCACTGAGTTGTTATATGTTCCATAGTCTGTTCTGGGTGACCACAGTCGCACACTGGAGAGTTTTAAATTTTCTGTTTGTGCACCAAATTGATTTGATTTAATGCACAAATGAAAATTTTAAACTCTTTCTAGATGAACGTTCCAGATTTAAAAGGTTCTGTGAACTTATATCTGAAAGAGGAATTATTTTAGACTCCGAAGAGCCACTAAAACTTTCCTTTATATTTTGATTCTTTTAATACCCTATATTTGCAATGTTTAAATCTTGAAAGGGCAGAATTTTAAAAACATATCCCAAAACATCTTGCACCATGTGGACACAAATAGATAGATGCCTGCACAGATATGTTTGTATATGTATTATCTGCTTGCAAGTGTAAATGTTTATTTAAATTATTACATATTAGTGCAATTTAAATCCCAGTTTTTGAACTTGGCTTTTTGCTTCTGTTCATCCAAAATGTGGCTATAACAGAAACTAGGCTTCAGAACCTCATTGTAAATCAGGCCCCTTCAGTGTTCCACTGTGTCAATCCAAAGAAGGTTGGCATGAAGCTATTTGCTTACCTTCACCTAGTCTCATCTTCGCATGGTGACCAAAATATGCCTCCACCATTGTCCTATATACTATGGTAAGTGAACCCTTTTGGGGCTCTGATGTTGAGATAAGACACTAATTTCAGTGCTCCATCTCACACATCGGAAGTAATGCAATAAAAAGTACTTAGCATTTATATAATATTTGTATCAATAGATCTCAAAGCAAGGTATCACTACCTGTCATTTTAAAGATGGGGACAGTAAAGCACAGTGAAGTTAAGTGATTTGCCCTAATTCACCTATCAAGTTAGTGGCACAGCCAGGATCAGAAGCCATCTGTCCTGACTCCGAGACCTGTGCTCTCTGTATTGGAGCACACTACATTCCTCTTTTTAGCTTTCTTCCACCTATGCAATATTCACAGTCCATTGCCTATGGTGATTTTTGTGGGTGTCTAAAGCTCTACAATATTCATGTTTCTGAACAAGTAATGGAACAGTTCTGCCAAGACGAGATACTGTGAAGCTTGTCTTGAACTTAATACTATCAAAAATCTTTCTTCCTAAAACATCAACTCGCTGTAATTGGGCAACTTTCCCTAACTTGATAGCTGCATCATTTTCAGATGTAGCCTGGTAATTTTGTCAAAATGTGTGCATCTTTTGTGACTAAAAAAACTAAAGATGATTATTTTTATCAACTTCCAAAACAGCACCTTTGATGCATTTATTTTATGTGGTTTGTTTCTACAAAGGCATCAGCGATAAGATGCTTCTGTATCATACGCGTATTTATTGAATTCAACATCTATAGCTCGGTTATAGGCCTGGTCTTGTTCCCATCAAAGTCAGTGATGAAATGTGAACAGAATTTGACCCTATCTCTAAATCAGGCCTTTTTTCCAAAAGAAGAGTAGGAGACATTTCCCCATAGCAATAGGTATATATTACTTCCTGTAAGTGGCATTATAATGGCGAGAAAACCCAGTGCATCAGAACAAATAATGACATTGTTCATATTTCTTTTTTTTACTATAAGAGCATGGCATCTTCCACAGAAGAGCTTTACAGATGCATTATGCATTGCATTTTTGTCATAGAGAACAGAAGATGTCTTTTATTTTAAACCTTGCTGAAGAACTCAGTTGCCTGAAGAGAGTACTCAGTCTTATGTGCATTTTATCTTTGTTTACCCCATAATGATTCTTTTGCAGAGGTGCCACATTGGGAAAATTACTATGAGCTTATAGTGATGGTGTTTCAATTCATAGTGGGGTAGTTTCAACTTCAGCTCCCTCTGTGCCATAGCCTTTAACCTCTAGCTGCATCTATCAGTTGTGATGTGACAGTGACAGAATATTTTCCTAGATTTTGAATGATTGCTGAGGTTCATGACATCTGTTTTTTGCAATGAAATGTAATGTGGGTGAGGTTCTCTTCCCCATGTTGCAGTTTTCCCAGTAGAAAATATCACTGACTATAATTTTATTTTCTTTCTTTGAGCCCAAAGGGGAAATATTGTAGTTTTTGTAACCATTTAACTGTTACTCCAAATAATCAAATTCTGTGACTTCATTTTACAGATTTATGAAGTATATTCAAAAATAGGATTTTTTAAATCTGCAGTTAAGGACACTATCAGTCTGTTTTTTGCTTTAATGTTTGCAAATCAAAAGGATCATAGATCATATCCAGTTTAATTATAAAAATGTTTGTTTTTCTACATTTAATTCTGTCTTGCTGATTTAAAATTAAATGTTTGTAGCTTCAGTGTGTTCTTACGTTTTGCTATTCCAGAATAACATGTTACAGATAATATACTGCTGTCTTTGGCAAAGTATGAGGAAAAAATCTTGTTACAAATTGTGTTCTGCTTTTCTTTCAGAATTTAAAAGCACATGAGATCATTTAACTTAATCATTTATTAGTTTGGTCACAGTCTAATGATATTGTGTAGTTCCCCTTACCTTTAATACTTTATAATAATTTGATCAAGAGATCAAAAATCATGAGTCAGATCCCCAAAAAAACCATGAGATTGGCCCCATAAATCATAAAACATTTTAAAAACATCATCAAGCCATATTTTTAGTCTGTCTTTTGACTTTTTAACTTTCCTCTGCTCTTCTGGCTATGTGTGTGTGATAATTTCAGGTTGAAAGTCAACCTTTAATGCACACAAACTGCAAACCTCTCCCTGGTTTTTCAGATGGAGACTCCACTTACCCTCGCCTCACCCCTAAGACAGGGGGACTGCCATACACTTCCTGTTGCTGTCTTGACTCCCCCGATCCCTTGTCTTGCTGCCCCCAAGTGCTTCTCCCTTTCCCCAGACCCAGTAGCACTTCCCTCTTCACTGCTCCCTGGGGCTTCATCTCTACCTGGATCCCAAGTAGAGGAGAAATCGAGGGATCAGAGCTGCTTCTTGTACCATTGCAAGAGCTCCTCTTGCAGGTGCCAAAATCCTGTGACTCTCAGTTTGTTCCAGACTGCCTACCCTGGCTGCTCAGAGGGGAATCCCTTTACTCACCACTACCCCATGACTTGGGGAACTGTCATCTGCATCCTCCTGCCTCCCACATCCTCAACCTCCCTTCTGCACCTCCTAAATCTGCCTTCTGCTCCCCCTGGGTCCTGCTCTCCCTCACTCTCCTCATCTACCTTTCATAGTGTCTCCGCAGCTCCTCACAGTCCATGACCTCTATATCCTCCTGAATCATAGCATGGAAGCCATGTGGGCATGGCTTCAATTTCATTGAAAATAGTAGAAAGTAGCAGCCAACTTTATTAAAGGCAGCCGGACTCCCACATGCACATAAACTGTCGGGAAATGGTGGGCATCTTGCTGGCTTTAGCCCCATTGACAGTAATAGGAGATGGTGGCCATCTTGAATAAGGGAAAATTCATGAGTTGGCATCTTTTCCTCATGTTTTCATGAGACGGGTAAAAAACACCTGAAATCACTAGAGTCATAATGAAATCGCAAAAGTTGGCAATACTGAATCACAGTAACTTTTCAACCAAATAAACACTTGGGCCTAGATTGCGGGACACTCACCAGGCTGCTGTGTGTGGGTCCCACACGCCGGGCCCGCATGCTTTTAAACTTTCCTTGATCTTGGTAGGCTCCAGCTGCTGTGTCTTTAGCTCCATGGCACACTTCATGGGCACAGACTCTGTCTGTTTCCCCTCACAGATGTGGGACCTTGCACCCAGGACAAGTGCTGATCTCTCAGACTCTCCGGTAGTTTAAGCACACCCTTTTGCAGAGTTCCATCCCTGTGAGCGCTCTGGTTTACATTTAATGATGGTTGAAGCACATAATAGACAGACTTTGCTAAAAGAATTCTAAAGCAATTACTCTATCCTTTAGAGAGCACAAGAGATGAACAGGTCCAGAAATAAATATGCTATGTGCCCTTCCCTGCTTTAGTTTCCTCACCGCTGTTGGGTGTTCTTTGGGATTTGGTCAGAGTCCTCGAGAGTGTCCAGGATCTCATCTCCTTCACTTGACTTCTCCTTTGAATCATTGGGTTGTGCGCATGGATGCAGTTGCTTGTTCTTTTCTCTCTCAGCTTCCTTTTATACAGTTCCAATACCCACTTGTCAGGTAATCAAAGTCATCCTCTAGGTGATCTGTTGCTCAGTTACCATCTACCTGGGTGGACCAGTTTTCTTGGTAAGGCCACCTTCTTTGTCTAAGTGTGCTTGCACTGGAATAGAAGACTATCAAGATTTAATGACTTTTTTGTGGTTAGCCCTTTGTCACCATCCCTTAGAAGTCCAGTCCAACCTGGAGGTACAAAGACAGAAGGCAGACAAAGCCCAAATTCATAATAGAGTTTGCAGTCTGACACAACTATATATACAGAAGTCCAGATTGTCAAATATATTTATGCTTCTAACTTCCATTTAAATCAATCTATGGAAGTTAGGAGCTATTGAAATCAGTGGAAGTTAGGAACCTAAATACCTTTGAAAATCTGGGCCGCAGTTCATAATCTCAGACAAAATTATTGAATTGTACATATACTGATTACCCAAATTGTCACAGTCCTCTTTCACAGAAGAACCCACAGAAGGGGAAAACAGACTGGAAAATCCATAAGATTGTTGCATCATCTCCTCAGATTATTCCACCCCACACATCATACCCTTGGAGATATAAAAGCCACATAGACAAAGAAACCACTGAAACTCAACCTCAAACTCTAGCAAATCCCTGGTCAGATACACCCAGCACATGCCTCTTTCTGCTTCTCGCAGATAACTGCTCTCCCTAGCTGAAAAGCCAGATCACCTGCCAGTTTTGTACACCTCCCCCTTTGATAGGAGAGGTTAATGCTGTGGAGGGTGAGTTTATACCTTACTTGCAGCTTTTTTTTCACTTTAAACCCATTTCACAAAGAATCACATTACAGACACTGGCTGCTTCCAGGCTTTGTCCCCAGTTTCAACCAGCATGCCTCACCTCTTCCATTTCCAGCCAAGGAAGAAAAGCGCATTCCCGGTTCCCGAGAAAAAAGGAGGTTGAAGACCAGTCCTGGACCTCAGGCTCTGAACACCTATATCTTTACACAGCAATTCAGGATGGTAAAGAAATCTCCAGGATTTCACAGCCCAAGGCAATTGGACTCCCTAATTGTTGTCACTCCACATCATCATTCTCAAACTCAGGGCAGTTTGCTGTGCATTTGATCACTTCCTACCCAGCGTCAGGGGCCACTCAGCCAAAATAATGTTGGACAACAGAGTGGCCATGTACTATATAAATCATCAAGGAGGAGCAAGATACCAGTGCCTACATTCAGAGTTAATAAGGCTATGGAACTGTTGCATGTCCCAGCACATAGACATCTCAGCAGTTTATCTGATGGGACTGCAAAACAACATGGCAGACTCCCTGAGCAAACACTTTTGCCATGACTGTGAGTGGGAACTCAGCAATTTGGTCTTCCAGATGATTTGTTAGTTTTGGAGCATCCCAGAGATAGCTCTCTTTGTAGTGCCATCCAACACAAAGTGCCAATGCTTCTGCTCGAGGGGAGATTACAGTCGCAACCTGATGGGGGACAGCCTCCTCGTTCCTTGACATTGCACCTTGCAGTACGCTTACCCTCCAACACCATTGATCCTCATGGCTCTGAACAAGGTAAAACAAGAGGCAGCATTAGCTATCCTCATAGCACCATCAAGCTTGAGGCAAGCCTCTTCATCTTCCTCTGACAGCAGATCTCCTAGCACAAGAATCAAGCACCATAACCCACCCCAGCCTCTCATCACTGCACCTCAAGGTTTGGCTCCTCAGTGGTTCTCAGGCATAGAATTAGACTGTTCTCTCAAGGTTAAAACTGTACTCCTGAGCAGTAGCAACATCCACCAGGAGGAAAAGCTACCTGCAAAAGTGGAGGCGTTTCCAAGCCTGATGTGCCAATTGATCTATATATCCTTCACGAGTTTCTCCTCAGGAACATACTCAATTACCAGCTGAATTAAAAAAACAACAACACAGGGTTTGTTAATGAGCTCCATTAAGGTGCATTTAGCTGTCATTACTTTCATCCA
Organism: Terrapene triunguis; assembly: GCF_002925995.2. Lineage (NCBI taxonomy): Eukaryota > Metazoa > Chordata > Testudines > Emydidae > Terrapene > Terrapene triunguis. Next base: position 10,302,007 of record NW_020664490.1, read on the forward strand.
CAGCCATTTTCATCCACAGGTCAAGGGGTTTCAGTTTTTGCACACCCTACCACTCTTCGGTTCCTTAAGAGTTTGTCTAACCTTTTTCCTCACCTCAAGCAGCCTATTCCACCTTGGGATCTTAGCCTAGTTCTCAGTGCCTTAAGAAAACCTCAATCTGAACCCCTGGGGAGCTGTTCATTCCTTCATTTATCCTTCAAGAAGTCATTCCTTATAACCATAATTTTGTCCAGGAGGGTGAAAGAGCTTGAGGCATTCATGGCTGACCCTCCTTACACAATTTTCTACTATGATGAAGTAACTCTATGTCCCCATCCTCATTTCTTGCATAAGGTCTCATCAGAATTCCACATCAGTCAGGACATTCAATTGACAGTATTTTACCCCAAGCTTCACTCTTCAAGAAAGGAGGCTCGTCTTCATACCCTGGATGCATGTAGGTCTCTTGCCTTCTACCTTGATAGCACTCAGTCTTTCACGGCTTTCCCAGACTGTCTCTTTCACAGAAAGAATGATGGAACAGCCCATTTCTACTCAAAATGGGTTTCAGGGTGCATTTTAGCTTGTTATGAAGCTTCTGGACTGCATCCCCCACTTAAAGTGACTGCTCATTCCACTAGGGCTCAATCCAACTCCAGAGCCCTACTTCAGAATATACCCATCATGGACATATGCACACCCACCACCTGGTCATCTGTTCACATGTTTTCCCAGCACTACACTATCGTACCTGCTTCCAGGGTGGATGTGACCTGTAGCAAAGCTGTTCTTCGATCTACTGAATCTGCCTCCTCTGTTTAGGAGTCTTATGAGGTGGAGCACCTATTGGGACAACAACTGGAAGAAGAAAGAGAGGTTACTTAACCAGTTCAGTAACAGGAGTTCTTTAAGATGTTTTGTCCCTATGGGTGCTCCTCATCTGCTCCTCTTCCCCTCTGCTGCAGAGTCTTATTTCTGGACTTCATGATTGAGAAGAAACTTGAGCAGCAGTGGGTCTGCCCATCCCTATATACCCTCTCACTGGAGCATGAGGATATGCAGGGGGCAGGCATGAACTTGTGGGCACTGCTGATAAAAAATCTTTGCACATCCTGAGGTGTAGCTCCCACAGAGACAAAACATCTCAAAGAACTCCAGTTACTGTACAGGTAAGTAACCTCTTTTTTAATATGTGTAGCTGACTGTCAGTGTGTGAAGTACTTGTGTCATATATATATATATACATACACACACACACAAAAACACACGTCTGTAAATAAATTCATAATTACACGTCCAGCTGTTTGTTTTCCTGTATTTTAAATCTTGATGTAATAGGCATTCAGAAATACGTATATTACAAAATCATGAAGGGATTCAGAAATCCACCATAATTTTTCTAAGTTTCTTTTTTCTAGAAGCATGTGCTTTGTTACATTGCATGTCATTGTGTTACTATTACCTTTAATAGTGCCATACTCCATGTGTCTCTGGAATGCATTTCTCTTTTCAGTATAGTTAGAATACATAGCACAGATTTCCAGTACCTTATCGTCATCCTGTGCAGCATACACAGCGCACATCCCACTGTTACTAAATAATAGAGGTATATTATGTGAACAAATGAGCACTGGAGTGTTGCTTTATGAGAGTCTTGATGAGGTTTAAATGCAATTCTGCACAGAAAACCCAAGAATTAGACGCTTATGCAGATTGCACCTTCCTCTGATGCTTAATGATTTAAAACAAATTGCAGCAAAACTCCTCCTTTGTTGCTGAAACATTTATGGTTTGTAATTCCTTACTATTGTTTCTTTACAGGTGATTATCCTGCTCCTAGAGCTGTTCTAACTGGTCATGACCATGAAGTTGTCTGTGTATCGGTCTGTGCAGAGCTGGGACTTGTTATCAGTGGTGCTAAAGGTCAGAAGTCATTTTACAGTTTAAGTTTTAAAAATTTCAAAGTCTCCTTCAGTGAGTGTTTTTCAGTGTTCCCTTAAGCCAAGTGCAATTTAATTATTTTAAGTCTCCTCAACCAAGACATTTTAATTCTGATAGTCTCAGCAGTTGCTAACTCTGAACATAATATTTTCTAGCGATACATATGACACTTAGACACAAACACACTTAGTATATCAGAAAACATTACTCTCCAGCCATCATCCCCTATTCCAGTGCACAGACTTAGAATACTAGTAGGTAGAAACTCATATAGTAGCACTGTACACAATGGTATAATGATAAAAACCATCAGATGGAAACGTAGGATTGTGGGGAGAGCCAGCTAGGAATGCCCCTATCCCCAAGTTAGTTGACATATTTTAAATAAAAGTTAGGCATATTTGGGTTGTCCCCATTCTCCTGGGCAAGAGAAGTAGAGCCTGTTGGATTGTGCATGGGTCCATGCATAGATGCCAACATGTAGAATGTTCTTTTTTTCAGTGGGCAGTTCTCCAAAGAAGCAGGAGCCTGGGCATTCCTATTTGCCCTCTTACACTAGAAAGTTTTGAGCCATCTACTGAATTATCAGTTGTTTGCCTATTTCTCCAATTACTTGTCTGTAGAATCCGGAATATAAATTCTCAAAATAGCCATCCCATCCTTTTCCCCCATCCCCGAAGAGATGTCTGCCAAAGAACTACAGTAATCAAATTGAATAAACATTCTAATCTAAATGTTGAGTGTTTTCGCTTGACAATTCATTATTGCAGTGATTCCCAAACTTGGGACGCCGCTTGTGTAGGGAAAGCCCCTGGCGGGCCGGGCCAGTTTGTTTACCTGCCGCGTCCGCAGGTCCGGCCGATTGCGGCTCCCACTGGCCGCGGTTCGCTGCTCCAGGCCAATGGGAGCTGCTGGAAGCGGCGGCCAGTACGTCCCTCGGCCCGCGCCGCTTCCAG
>NW_020664490.1:10304982-10312506 GCF_002925995.2 Terrapene triunguis
GGGAGCCGCGATCGGCCAAACCTGCGGATGCGGCAGGTAAACAAACTGGCCCAGCCTGCCAGGGGCTTTCCCTAAACAAGTGGCGTCCAAAGTTTGGGAAACACTGTATTATTGCATTCCTTTATTTTTCACTCTTTCCATTTGGTTCATTCCATTTATCTCAGTTCCTTTTCTTGCTTTCTCATTTCCATCTACAAACTTTTTTGCATGGCTCGCTCTCATTTATCTCCTTTTCTTGACTTGAAAAGCAGCATATTTTTTCTTCTTATCCTTTCCTATTCACCTCTGTTATTTTATGTGTTCTCCCTTACTTCCCTTTTTTTGTTCTTTCTTCTTCTTCTCTCCACATTATTTTATTGATTCTTCATGATCCCTTCTCCCTCATTTCTCTTTCTGTCCCATCGGCTCCTCCTCGAATTCCTATATTCCTTCTCCCGCAGATCCAACCCTCTTCCTCTTCGCCTTATGATGATGCCTCTTTCATCCATGTCTCCTCATAGGAATTTATTCTTCCACTAATTCCTAAGAAGGGTTGTTGCTTCTGAGGGCGAAAAGGCCAGGTTGATTATTCTGCCCCATACATTCACAATTAAGCTTGTTGGACTGATACATTTTTTGACAACTTTGAGCTCAACATTTATGTTCATAGCTGACTTTGAAACCTCTGAATACTGTAGATTCTAACAGGAAATGCTAATGGGTCATTAATGATAATAATGACTTATTATATAAGAAGGGTAGGCTAGGTCAATAAATTCATGAGATAAAGCACAGTAGCTAGGAACCTACCCTGAAGTTTTTTCTTGCTGATATAAATGATATGATGTAAATTCTTAGCCCATAAGCCAGCTTCATATTGCTTTAATGCCATAGGACTGTACCCTTTTGAACTGTATTGTTGCAAACCTCCTATTATTATGGCTGAGGTCTGTGGTAGACTATCCGCAGCTTCATTAGACACTAATGGAAATGTAAGGCTTTAGTAATTCAGCTCTTTATAGAGGCACTGGATGTTGGACAACTAAAGACCTACATATCAAATAAAGAATACATCCCTCATTGATTAAGAGGAATTGGGGCCTACACTGTTAGTCCCAGAAACCCACCATCAAATTCTGCTCTCCTGAGCGCTCTCTCTCATGGTCTTCCCTTAGTTACGCCAGCCCCTATGGTATGTACATTCAAGTTCTCCCATCTATGTTTTCTCACTGATTCCTCTTCTCAAGCTTCCCCTGCAGTTTCCCTCCTTTCCAGTTTCTCCGCTTCCATTTTCACAACAACACTACATGGACTCAGCTCTCTCGCTAAATCTCACATGTCCCTGTCTCGCACTCCATTTCACTATAGTAACAGACACACAGCCCTAGAGAATAATGCACTAGGGCATGACTAGGCAAGGAGGCAGAGTTAATGGGAGTCTAGCAACCAAAGTCCTCCACATCAAGTTGAGAGAATTTCCCTATATCTGCTTATGTTCTTATTCAAGCATAGACATGAGTGGTCTGTCTGCATTTCTTTAGGCCAGATTCCTGAATCACATGATTTCCTTCTTTTCTTTCTTCTCCTTCCCTGATGGGTCATGTGGGCCAAGGAAACAGCCAGTTTGTCAGTTTGTTTAAATGTTAATGTATTACTCTTTTCTTTTGAGTAATCTAGTTTTTAATTGTTCTAAAACTGGCTCTGTCTGCATCTCACAACTTTCCTGCATTTCATTTACTGTTTCTGAAGTTGACAAACAGCAGTTTGAGACTATTATTTTTTCTATTGAGGTAGTGTCTAATGGCCTCAGTAAGGATTGGACTTTCATTGTATTAGACCCTATACAAAAATCGAGGAAAACATAGTCCCTTTCCCAAAGAATTCACAAACGAGGTCCCAGATTCTGCAACTGGATCTAAATGGGCAGACCCATGGGCCCATGTGTTGGAGCTCACTGAAGTTAGTGGGGCTCATGAATCCAGCTGCTGTATCAGGGCCCAAGTTCTTTAAGAGAAAGATTGTGCTCCTTTTAAGGAGTATGGCTTGTTACACTTGTCACAGAAGAGACTATTTCTCTTAGCGCAGAACCGATATCTAGATTCCCAAAGAGATTTTCACCACCTCACTTGGAAAAAAATTGCTTAAATGGAAATTGATGAGCCCAGCACTTAAAAAGTATGTTCTTGCTTTTATACTTTTCTTTTTGTTACCAACAACAGTAAAAAATGGCATACAAATTAAATAAAATTTACCTGAAGAAAATGCATATTTAGTGCACACCATTAAAAATTCTTTAGAAAATACCATCTACCACCATCACTAGGGAGTCACAAATGTTGACTTTTTTATTACATCCACTGTAATAATAAATCAGTATTAAAATCTGTGCATGTTATACATCCATGCAGGGAGGAGACCTACAGGAACTGCCAGATACTGCAGGAGGAACATGTGGTGACGTGGCTACCTTGTCCCCAGGGAGCCTTCTCTACCTTACACTGATAGGGCCCCATCTGTTTGGCTGTTTGATGGAGGTGGGATGGAATGAGTTCACATTAACAAGGGGGAATGCAGCTTAACAGACTTCTGAACAGCTAGGAGGAGGAAGGGATGAGTTTGCAAAGATTAATTATTAGAAAAGGGGTAAAAATACTCACAATTGAAAGTAGTTAACAGGTAAAGTAAATTAAAAAAATAGCACTCTGCTGATATGCTGTATCTTTTTCCTCCATCTGCTGCCACCTGCTTTGTTGTTGTTGTTGTAGACTGTAATCTTTTTAGGTCAAGGACTATGTCTTCCTATGTCTGTACATATTGTCTGTATGCATACTGCATATAGTTTGTGACATGAGCATCTGTATAATATATTTTATTGTTTTCAATGTACAGAAGGTCCTTGTCTGGTACACACAATTACTGGAGATTTGCTGAGAGCACTTGAAGGGACTGAAAACTGCTTGTACCCTCGCTTAATTTCAGTATCTAGTGAAGGCCACTGCATCATCTACTATGAGCGAGGACGGTTCAGCAATTTCAGCATTAATGGCAAACTCTTAGCTCAGATGGAGATCAGTGACTCAACCAGGGTAAATCTAAATGCAAACAACCATTTGACACAGCAGTTCTTTTTTAAAATAAATGGAATGTATTTGCAATGTTACTTAGAGAAAATACAGAGGTGAAAGTGGGCCGGTATGGGCTGGTACGGCATACCAGTAAGAAGTGGCCGCCGGTACCGGCCCACACACAGCCCACGTTAAAGCACCGACGGGTAGGCACCCTACCAGCAGGGTTGCCGACAGGGGGGCACAAAAGGGGCAGCTGCCCTGGGGCCTGGCGATTTAAAAGGGCTCGGGGCTCCCGGCCGCTGTTGCCCCTACCGTGGCAGTGGCCGGAGCCCCGGGCCCTTTAAATCACCGCCAGAGCCCCAGTCGGCACAGACCGGGCAGCGTGGAAGGGCTGGCTTAGGGAGGCTGACCCCAGCCCCACCCCTTCTGCCCGAGGCCCCGCCCCTTCCGGGGGCCCATGTCGGTAAGTCTTTTATCTTACTTTCACCCCTGAGAAAATAACGCGTGTAAAATTGCTGTTCTCAGAAAATGTAATGTTCAAATAGATATCCTTTTATGTCCATCTCAAGTCAGCAGTGAACTCATGCTTTTTCAAAATAAGTAAGAACAAATTGTTTTTGATACCAGATGATTCCTGGAATTTAAGTTCAGACTTAAATTTCAGCGGGAAATATGTCTTTAAAACAAAATTGTTTGAAATTAATTCCTTCTTTACTTATTAGCAAAGACATGAATTCAGGCCCTGTTCTATCAGTAGCACTTGAAGCAGTGTAAGGAATGCAGATCTCTACTCTGCCTTAGGTGTTAGTGATGGCATCAAATACTGCAGGGCAAACACAAGTTTTGCATGCTGAACTCAAGTCTTGGCACTTAAAAGCTTTGTAGGTCGCAGGTGAAATTTATTTATTTTTCATTTTAAAGGCACACAGGTAATTTATTGAAGATTTGGGGTCCCTAAACAGTTGTTATTTTTAAGTATTTCTCTTCACCTTTAAATGTGGGTAGAAACATAAACATACACTCCATTAGTGAAAGCTATTTGTGGGGCTGTTTGTCAGTTTTCCCCAATATTACCTGAAGTTACCGGTTTTGTTTGTCTCTTCTGAAGGCCATCCTCCTGAGCAGTGATGGACAGAACCTCGTGACTGGGGGGGACAATGGAGTAGTGGAAGTGTGGCAGGCTTGTGATTTTAAACAGCTCTATATTTACCCTGGCTGTGATGCTGGCATTAGAGCAATGGACTTGTCTCATGATCAGAGGTGAGTTGCTGCATTAGAATTAAAATCATCCAGTAAATATTAAACAAAACTATTAAATACTGTTTCCTTGATGTTAGCATGTTAAACTACTGTTATACTTAATTTAAAATATGTGATACAACTAAGCTCTCAGTTATTTCCTGTTGATCTAGCTGAATTGACATTTTAGGCTCTGATCCTATAGGCACTTCTACATCTGCTTAACTTTAAGCAGACACATAGTCCCATGCACCATTTCCTCCCTTAGTGTAAATCAGGAAAATTACATTGACTTCATCTGAGATACACTGATTTATGGCAGCTAAGGATCTGGCTTGATTGCATATGCATAAGTGTTTGCAGGATCAGGGCCTGAGTGAGTATTGTATTATCATTGGCCAGTGCAGGGATGTATGAGCCTGATCTCTGAATCTCCTATTTTAGTGTGATTAAAATGTAAGTCTTAATGATGTATTTATACCGGGTTGTAAGTGGGTTTAGTTTTTGCATCATTTGCCAGTATGGTGTTTGTCAGCAAAACTCACACTCATGAAATGTGAAGAATACATAGATTTTTAAAAATCCTATAGTATTCATTTCAGCTTATTTTTCTTACACTTTTTAGAATTTTTATACTATGTGCCACTGTTTGATACAACACCAAAAATATCCATACATCAAATACCTACTCAATTTATTTGTGTTTCATTTGATGATCTGAAAGAAGATTTCTGTCTCAGCCAAATCAAAACTAACTTACAAAATGAGGCTTATTTACTCTTGGAATTCTGCCAGTTTATGTTACAGTGCTGTACAGCGTTCTATAGCTTCTTGTTTACAATAAGCAAATATAGCAGATTCTTTTTACTAGACTAATTTCTCTATCTTCTGATTCTAATGCTGGGTTCTGAAATCCCATTTCAGCAATGCACATAAGCACAGGCTTACTTTCAGCACGATTTAAGTGGGACGGATAGAATGCATTTTGTATTGTTTGGTATCAGCAATTGGTTGACATCCAAGATCCAGTTGTAGGAGGCAGATAAGAAAAACTCAGACGCACAATTAAAGGAGTCAGTTGTAACTAGAAACTCATCACAATTACTTCTGCTAAAGAAAGAAACTAGGAGTATATTCAGTATGAAACTTTTTAAGAGCACCTAATTAGCGCAATATGCATTTATATATAACTGTCAAAGAGAAGCCCCTGTTCTGTTGCTATTTTTAATATTCAGCGTAACCTGCAGTTTTTGAAAGTTAAAAGATGACTAATATATGGGTAAAAAATGTAACAAGTTCAGTATCTATCTTTTTACCTTTTTCAGAACTCTGATTACTGGCATGGCTTCTGGTAGCATTGTAGCTTTTAATATAGATTTCAATCGGTGGCATTATGAGCATCAGAACAGATACTGAAGCTGAATGAAGAACTGAAAGCCAAGGTAAAGCTGAGAGCACAAGTGCTACAATGAAAGGCGTAATCTCTGGTGGAAAAACACGTCTGCATTGACCTCCGTTGTACATTCCATTACACCCAGCAATAGCTGTACATTGTAGTCAGCAACCATTTTATTTTGTGTGTTTTTTCACAACTGAACACCAGCTGCTGAAAAGCAAGCTTGTATCATGTAAATTATATGAATTAGGAGATGTTTTGGTAATTATTTCATATATCTTTGTTTATTGAGAAAAGGTAGTAGGATGCGCCACAAGAGACTTTCGAAAATTCTGAGGAACCTTGTGTCCAGTTGTTACGATGTTTAGTCTGTGAATCTAACATGCATCCCATTTCCAGTCTCTTTTCAAGCTGAGAAAAAAAAAATATGTTTGATACTTTGTACATCAGATGCACATCTTAACTTTGAAGGGATACTTTTGTAAAAGTAAAACCTTGTATAAAGAACAAAAATGTTTCTTAATTTTATTGTGGAGTTACAACTTGCATGTACTTTAAACCTGATGTCTTGATGGAACAGGGGTATTCACACAAATCAAACTGGAGATCTGTCTAAGGGTGCAGCTTGCATTAAAGGGTTGAATTTGGGTGCAATCAGTAATTTTGACATTTTCACCAAAATATGTTTTTCACTTTTTAAATCTAAACTCATTCTCTTCCAAGTGGAGTTTTGCTCATGAAGCATTTGGATAAGAAGCCATCATTTGCCATACTTATACAATGAAAGTTAAATTCTTCCCTTTTAAACTTATAGACAAGTCAGAAAGGGAGCATAGTGGAAAGGTTCTGATTTTCATTATATCAAGAGTCTTGTAATGCTCTTTAGTGCTTAATGACTCCCAACAAGGCAAGAGTGCTATACTTCTGGATTCATCACATTTGGCATATGGTCCACTGAGGGAAGAGGGCCTCAGTTACATTTTTCTCTTATTTTTCCTCTGAATAGCTTGGTTTGTTTAACAACCTTAGCTTTTATTGCAAAGATAAGTTATTCTTTTAGGTTCTTCTGAAAATCTCACCGGAAGTCACATTCTCAGCCTAAGGCACTTCATGTTTTACAGTACTGTAATGATGACTATCAGAATAATTTTCCACACATTGTACTGATCAAATTACACACCCAGGGGTATATACACTTTATTTCATGTTTCTTCTTTGTATATTTGGTGACTGTATTGTCATAGATGTACATATTGTGTCGGTAGGGCTATGAGGCATGTAACAGGAATGTAATTTTCTCAGAATTTACACTCACTTGCAGTCATTTATTTAAAATGATAATGGATTCTTTGTATTGGCACTTTGCACCAGAAACATATCATTATTTATTGATGTGATTACTTATTTGTTATTCACCTTGTATTAGTAAGTTTTAGCACTGAATTCCTTCTTCATTGTTGTTTGTATTTAAAAGATTCTGAAATCATGGGGAATCAACGTAATGATTAAGTTATTCATCACCAGTCTGTAAGCAATATCTTGAGTTTATAGCTTAGAATTGGGAGAATACTGAACATCTGGAAGACAAGTTCATTTCATCTTGAGATCATGGTGAAATATTTTGGATATATAAATTCCTTAAGCTATTGTAACCATGTTTTATTGCAAAGATGTAAAATATGCCAGATGTGTGTGAGTTGGAAATCCAAAAAAGAAAAATAAAATATGCAAAGAATTCAGTGATTGTTTTTTATTTCATTGAACTTTTCATCAAAACATCCACATCGTCACTGGAAATAAATAATAGTTTTAAGAAATGTTCTCTATTATAATCAGTGTCTA
>NW_020664490.1:10322506-10391991 GCF_002925995.2 Terrapene triunguis
AACAAGATGGGGCTCACATCATACTAATAGCCTCAGCGTGGCCTTGCCAACATTGGTTTTCGTCACTACTAGCCCTATCAGTCAGACCCCCTGTGCCACTCCCAAGAAATGCGGATGTGATCTCCCAGGACAATAGTGACCTCCTCCATTGCAATCTACAGGCCCTCCCCACCTGACTGTGTAGATGCTATGTGGCTAACTTCCTTGGCACATCTTTGCTCTAAAGGAGTACAATAAATTCTCCTTAATAGCAGAATGCCTTCAACCAGCTCTACTTGCAAAATGGAAGAGATTCTCCATTTGATCTGTACAAAGAGGCTTTCACCCAGCCCAAATTTAGGCTAGTATATGCAGAATCAATCTCCTATTCCTGAAACAACACGAGATTGCTGGAAGATCCATCAGCATTCACCTGGTGGCTATCTTAGCTTTCCACCTTCTGGTTGATAACAGATTATTTTTTTCTAACCCTATGATCATTAGATTTCTAAAGGGTTTAGACAGATTATACGCACAGGTTCACAGTCCTGTTCCACAATGGAGTTTGAATTTAGATCTAACAAAGTTGATGGGTCCCACCTTTGTGCCATTGTCAACTTGTTCTATATTACACTCATCTATGGAAGTGACTTTCTTGGTCACGATTATCTCAAGAGTAGGAGAGCTGGGAGCCCTGGTGTTGGACGCTCCCTACACAGTATACTCCAAGGATGAGGTCTTCCTTTGGCTTCATCCTAAATCCCTGACTAAGATAGCTTCCGGTTTTCACATTAATCAAGAAATTTACTTACCAACCTTCTTTCTGAAACCTCATTCGAATAGATGTGAAGAGAAACTACATTCTCTAGACATTAGAAGGGCTTTGGCCTTTTATATGGATCGGAGTAAATTGTTCAGGTCATCCTCACAGCTATTCAGACAGAATAAAAGACCACCTGGTGTCCATGCAGAAAATCTCCTCGTGGATTACGGGCTGTAGTAATCTATGCTAACCTTCGTCAGATATGGAACCTCCATCAAAAGTGGTGGCTCACATAGCTAGCTCACAGGCAGCTTTTGTGGCCTTTCTGGGCTGGGTGCCCACCCTGGACATTTATAAGCGGTAACCTGGTCTTTGATCCACACATTTACCTCCCACTATGCCATCACTCATGAGTCTAGAGATGATGCCAGATTTGGATGGGTAGTTCTACAATCTCTGTTCAAGTAGACACTGAACCTGCCTCCAGTTTGAACTGCTTGTGAGTCACCTATGGTAGAATGGACATACATGTGCAATCACTCGAAGAATAAAGATGGATACCTACCTTTCCAGAATTGTTGTTCTTTGAGATGTGTTGCTCGTTTCCATTCCATGACCCACCCTCCTTCCCCTTTCTATCAGAGCCTCTCCAGCAGGAAGGAGCTGGGGGGGAGGTTGGGGCAGTGGGGCTTTTATACCTGTGTGCAGCAGCGTAAGGCACCAGGGGGCACTCACGCTGCCTTAACGGATGCAGCTGAGGGAAAAAATCCAACAACTGTGCAGGAGGCTTGCATACACCTACAGTGGAAGGTAGGTAACTGTTTTTTTCAGTGGGAGTTAGGCACCAAAATACCTTTGAGACTCTGGGTCCGTGGACTGGGCATGGCTGTCTCTCAGCTGTGTACAGAAAGATGTAGTTAGTATACTAACCACAAAGAACATATTACAAAATTGGCTACATTTCTGACATTAGATACTGTAACTAGACAAAGGATTCAGATTATAAAAGAAAGTTGTAGCTAGTGAATGGTGCAATAGCTACCAGAATTAGACCCTTTGTCCAGATCCTACCAGGGCTGGGGCACTTACGGAAGCATGCTATCTATTTCCCTTAAGCCAGTAAGGGGAGAAGAAAGTGAAGACACCTCATTTTTGAACCCTTGGAAAGACTAGCTAGACCCAATTTATTGAAAACACTTTGGATGAATAATCATTATCCCGACAGAGATTCTCACAAACTGTTCTTGTAAATCCAAAAACACTGCCTGTGAACAGTTGTTACGGAGAATGCTTGTTATAATATACTGCCTCAGCCCTGCTGACAAGAAAGCAGGATGTTTGAAGCAAGCCCTCAGACTGCCAGGGATAACAGCATCTGGAACAGACACATCAAGATAAGGGCTGACTTTTGATAACATCAAGAGAACCCTCCTCCTGTTACAAGAAAACTAGTACATATAAATAAGGTAAAGGAGATTCATGCACATGAGTTTTTATTAACAGCCTCACTATGTGGTTTACACCCACATTTTTCAATCCACTAATTGTAGCTCAGTTGCTGATATTCAGAACATTAGAGTATTATTCAGTATTAATAGACATTGAAAACTAATATATATATATATATATATATATACTGGATAAAACTTAGGCTTACACTTTAACAAAGATATTGGCATAGAAAGTACGCTTATTAAGTTTGCGGATGATACCAAACTGGGAGGGATTGCAACAGCTTTGGAGGACAAGGTCATAATTCAAAATGATCTGGACAAATTGGAGAAATGGTCTGAGTTAAACAGGATGAAGTTTAACAAAGACAAATGCAAAGTGCTCCACTTAGGAAGAAAAAATCAGTTTCACACATACAGAATGGGAAGAGACTGTCTAGGAAGGAGTACGGCAGAAAGGGATCTAGGGGTTATAGTGGACTACAAGCTAAATATGAGTCAACAGTGTGAAGCTGTTGCAAAAAAAGCAAACGTGATTCTGGGATGTATTAACAGGTGTGTTGTGAGCAAGACACGAGAAGTCATTCTTCCGCTCTACTCTGCTCTGGTTAGGCCTCAACTGGAGTATTGTGTCCAGTTCTGGGCACCGCATTTCAAGAAAGATGTGGAGAAATTGGAAAGGGTCCAGAGAAGAGCAACAAGAATGATTAAAGGTCTTGAGAACATGACCTATGAAGGAAGGTTGAAAGAATTGGGTTTGTTTAGTTTGGAAAAGAGAAGACTGAGAGGGGACATGATAGCAGTTTTCAGGTATCTAAAAGGGTGTCATGAGGAGGAGGGAGAAAACTTGTTCACCTTAGCCTCTAAGGATAGAACAAGAAGCAATGGGCTTAAACTGCAGCAAGGGAGGTCTAGGTTGGACATTAGGAAAAAGTTCCTAACTGTCAGGGTGGTTAAACACTGGAATAAATTGCCTAGGGAGGTTGTGGAATCTCCATCTCTGGAGATATTTAAGAGTAGGTTAGATAAATGTCTATCAGGGATGGTCTAGACAGCATTTGGTCCTGCCATGTGGGCAGGGGACTGGACTCGATGCCCTCTCGAGGTCCCTTCCAGTCCTAGAATCTATGAATCTATAAAAGGAAAGTGGAATTACAGTTATTACATATGTGCAATGTAGCAGTGTTAACAGAATTTCCTGACTTTTGCATGCCCAGTTTTGCAACTTTTACATTTAATTTCCAAGATTTGAGAGTGAATGAAAAAAACTGGAGGTAGTTGTCTTGTAAAAATTACATGCTGTGGCTGTTACCCAGAGAACAGACTCAAGGATCCCAGAGTAGCCATCCTTTTGCTTACTTCTGGGTTTCCAAGATGTTGACATGTTAATCTATTCCTGCAAGGTGAAAGGAGGGGGCCTGCCCAAGGATCTCCTTATGCCCTTCAGGAAACTCCCCAGAACAGACTAGATCTGTTCACCCCTAGGAGGACACGGATAGAGCCCTCCATTTAAAGGATTGACACCAATGCAGTACTTTTCCAAAACAAAGTATTTTCTTTATTTAATATAACCAACCTTTCCTCATACAATTAATCTAAATCTAAATTAAAATATAAATATGAATCCCTTAAAAAGGTATACAAGTTAAAGTACCCAAGACCATAATGTCATACTGTTGGAATGGCTTGAAGGGTATGTTCTGCACATGGTGATCAGTCATATGCAGGATAATCTTAATAAACCCTAACCTTTATACATATAGTACAATGTAACATTGATAACACAGACACACATTTATTATCCCAAACATAAACATTCATTAACCCTATTTCTATTCTATATCCTATACCAGGGGTCGGCAACGTTTGGCACGCGGCTCGCCAGGGTAAGTACCCTGGCGGGCCGGGCCAGTTTTATTTACCTGCTGATGCGACAGGTTTGGCCGATCGCGGCCCCCACTGGCCGCGGTTTCCCGTCCCGGGCCAATGGGGGTGGCGGGAAGCGGCGCGGGCGAGTGATGTGCTGGTAGCGGCTTCTCGCCGCCCCCATTGGCCCGGGACGGCGAACCGTGGCCAGTAGGGGCCGCGATCGGCCGAACCTGCCAGGGTGCTTACCCTGGCGAGCCGCGTGCCAAATGTTGCCGACCCCTGTCCTATACTATGGCTCACATGCTTACTCGCCGTAGTTTTCTTCCTTTCTGCTCTGTCTTAAGAATCCTTCTGCTCTGTCTCAGGATCCTTTTCTGCTCTGTCCCAGCAGCCCACGGCTACTGCCATCATCCTGCAGTTGCTTCTTCTTTCAGGTCTTCTGCCTTGCTGTTCCTTGCTCTTTTAGGTTTCTCTGATCTTCACCTTTTTCTTCTCCTGCTCCTAACCTAACTTTTGCCTGCCTGCTCTCTGCCTTATATACACGTTATGGCCTGTTTTGGTTGGCTTGTTTTTCAATCCTAGCATTAGCATACCTATCATACAATCACCTTCAGACCCTCTCTGAGAAGTCTATACTTATGTTCTTATAGGCCAATCAGAGCTGTTAACGCTGGCGGTCAATCAAAGCTGTTGCACAACAAATTTACTGAGCATACCTGACCAACCCCTCCCTGCAGTGTTGAAGTGACCTTTATCTGACCTCAGTCCTCACTCAGCCTACCAACACACTAGCCATAAGCTAACCTGCTTAAACTGCCAAGTCACTGTCCTTGGCTGTGTGCCAACATTGTAGGCACACTTACGATTACCAAACTTTTAAACTATAAACAATTACCTTATTTCTTTAATATATACTTATTTGTTAACTTATGCATCTTAATATTATGGTCTACCGCTGCCACCACATTTCTTACCAATTTAATTAATTTTATTTCAGTTTTTGCCCTCTTTTCAGTTAATGGCGGCAGAGCAATGTTTTCCAGTGCTGTGCTTGGAAATAAAATACAGCAGCTCAAAATTATTTCGTATCATGGCCCTAATCTTGCACACACAGATCCTGTGCCCAGATGGTGACAGTGAGGCTCTGACCAGTGGAGGAGTCCATCCACACAGATAGAATTGCAGTAGTTGGTCGTTCGGTGCTGTGCCCCACCGGTCATGTCACAATTGCGTGGTATGGTTGATGGGCTGCACTGAAAGAATTGGCTTTGATTTGCCAAAGGCCATTAGGACCCAGTTCAGCAAGGTACTTAAGCAGATAGAGGTCCACCAACTTCTATGGAACATCTCCTTAGCCTCATTGCACATGTATGTAAGTACCTTGCAGAGTTGGGGCCCTAAGCCTTAATGGGGACTGTGTCTATCTCAAGTTTCAAACATCTGTTTTTGCTGTGGCCATTTTTAAAGTGTGTTTTAAACGTCTTTTACAGTGAGTAGTCGCCATCCACACCACACACACACTCACACACTCACTTAGCCATAATCAAGTGGCTGAAAGGCCTTCTCAACTTTCCATAAAAAATCCAAAATCTTCATATATTTCTTTAACATTTTTAGTGTCCCAAAAATTAATGTGGAGGCCTTAGCTGCTGCTTCCCAGTTCTCAGAGGCATTCATCGGGGTGTCCTCTGTCTGGAATGCTGTATGCTCTTAGTTTAGAGTCATTCCTGCACATCCTCAAAAGCCGTCTGACTGGTGTTTGTGTTGGGATGCCGGACACTCTCCTGGTTCATTTGTCGGCCTATGTTGATGATATCTCAGTTTTTATCATGTCTGACTGTGGCATGCAGGCACATTGCACTTGTTTACAAGTGTATGAACAGGCATATACTATCCGCATTAACTGGGTTAAGAGCAATTTGAGCTTACTGGGCTCCTGGCAGTGTAGCGGTCCCCCTTTGTTGCCCCAACAAGTGCAATGGGGGGGGATCCTGGTGGTCTTTTTCAGATTTGAACAAAAAATGTTATGGAACTGGGAGGAAGCAGAGGAGAAGATGCAAGGCCGCCTGCAGAAATGGCACTGGTTTCTTCCTGGACTATCCTTCCAGGGATGGGTTTTGATTGCCAACAACCTTTTGGCCTCAATGTTGTGGTATCGGCTACTGTGTCTGGATCCTCCCCCAGGCTTTTTGGACTGGACTCAGAGGCACATTTACCATTTTTGTAACAGTTACACTGGTTTTGCCCTGCTTTGGGGTCCTGCTATTAGATGAAGGAGGCCAGGGGCTCATTGATTTAGTCAGCAGAGTGGCTTTTGCCCCCAGTCTGTTCAGAAGTTTCTGAATTCTGACTCCCTGCTGGCTGGAAGTCCCTTTCTTTTTCTCTCTTCCATTGTACTGTTGCGGGGGATGGGCTTTGACGCTCACCTATTTTTGTTGACACTTGGCCAGTTACAGAGTCTACCTTTGCATCCATTCTATAATGGTCTTTTTAATGCCTGGTGATTTCTGTGACGTGCATGCCCAGACCAGGCATTTTCCAGTTTATGGCTCTCGGAAGAGCCACTGTTTTTTAAACCAACTTTTTCCAGCTGAAGCTCCCTCCTCTAGGAGACTGTTTTCAGCCTTTACTCAGGCTGGGTTGTCCAAACTGCCCCAACTGGTTGTTTCTAGTTAGTCAAGCCAGAAGTCGGTGACAGCTCTTGCTGTTCAAACCAGAAGTCAATCTATGCAATTTTTGTGTAATGTCCTCACTGAATTAGAATCATAGAAGATTAGGGTTGGAAGAGACTTCAGGAGGTCATCTAGTCCAGAGCTCAAAGCAGGACCAACCCCAACTAAATCATCCCAGCCAAGGCTTTGTCAAGCGGGTCTTAAAAACCTCCAAGGATGAAGAGTCCACCATCTCCCTAGGTAACCCATTCCAGTGCTTCACCACCCTCCTAGTGAAATAGTGTTTCTGAATATCCAACCTAGACCTCCCCTACTGCAACTTGAGACCATTGCAACTTGAGACCATTCCAAGGGGCACTCCCTTAGCAAGCCGTTCAGCATTTGCAGAAAGTTGTTGCAGGGATTTTCTTCCAGAGGGAATCCTGTGTTCCCCTCACTAGTTGTCTCCCTTTCTGTGGACAAGATCTTTGTGCAACCAGGCAGATTGTTGCCCTGGAAGGATTTCCTTTTGCAACCATGACCAAAAAGCAGCTCTGTGGCACGTGTGTAGGTACAACATCACGCTACCCTGATACAGCCTGGAGGTTGCCCCTATCCTTGGGTGATTCCATGTCTCCAGCTTGGAGGACATTGTACAAATACTAAATGCTCTTCCTCTTCCTAGGAATGCTTCCTCTTCCTAAATGCTTCAGTGACTTACAGTGGAGGGTCCTGCATAGCACTGTAGCAACCAATCATTTTGTGCATCTCGGAGGTGTGCCCCTTCTGCTCGGGTTCAGACACGGTGTTTCATTTTTTCCCTATATTGATTCCTCTTTTTGGTTTTTATTTTACAGCAGCTTTTCAGCAGTTTGGGACTCATTTTTTCCAAGCCCGTTTGTTCTCAGAACGAATAAGATTCATTGCTCACATTCAGCAGGTTTCTTGCCTGGCCAACTTTTTGCTGGGTCAAGCAAAATGGTCACCTTTGGAAGGCTGTCCAGAACAGGGTGGCTGGGGTAGAGCAGTGTGTTCCACACACTGATTGTGGTGCAGCTGTGGACAGATTACACCTTTTCTAAATTGACATGTAACCTGGGCCCTTTTCGGTTGACTTGGTGTGTTAACAGTATTTTGAGTGAACTTGGTGATGCTGATGCTTTAGTGATCTATGTTTTAACGTTCACTTCAAACATGTTTTGCTCCATTTTATTCATATCTTTTTTTGTGTATTTATTTTAATGTTATTACATTTTAAATAGTTTTTAATGTAATTTTATGTGAATAAAGGTGTTTTTCATGACATGGCTCGCTCGCTCTTTTTTGTTCTTCGTGACAAAAGCCTGCCCTTGGCTAAGGCACCTAAGTCCAGGAGATCAATCTGGATCCTGGCTGTGAATCCCAAGCAAAGATATGTGCTTCCCTCTTGCCTTGACTTAGGCACCTATCTCCCTTTGATAGGCCCATCCCCCACTCCTCAGCATTTCCAACTGGCTAGCTTATGTGGCTCCCTGCTCAGCATTGCAAGGCCTAAGTCCCTTCATGAATGTAGCCCAGGGTGCCTAGGGAGATTGTGGCAGTGCAAAATTGGTTTTTAGAATGTCCAGAAATGTAGAAAATTGTAGAATTAAAAAGTGCTCACTATATTAACTAGAACAGAGAAAATTAAACCCAAATTTTAGATTGGAAGCCATTTATGGTCATGATTGGAGGGCAAGCAATACAGTACAATAGCTTATGAAGTAACTGCAAATTAAAGGGAAGCTAGACAAATGTGGTTCCATTCTGAAACATAAAGAGGCCACTGTGGTGTTCCAACTTCATGCCCAACTGGTCTCACTTTATAAGTGCTTCAAATATTGATGGGATGATGTCCCAGGTTACACATCCCAATCTCAGCCAAGTTTAAACCAAGATTTAAACAACAGACAAATCCATCTTTAATAATATTAGGGTATTGTTCTTACAGGCATTATAACATGTTTAAACAGTAGTTAGAGAAAAGACACTCAAGCCTAAATGACCTTGACAATTTACTGTATTTGAAAAATTGGGATTTGCCCCCAAATACTTGGGTTAAATGAGTGAAACTCAGACCTCAGTGGTTCAGGAGCCAAATTCGTGATCAACATTACCCAAGAGAGCCACAGTATGTGAATTCATTCTTTCATTTACTATAGTACTATTTATTCATATTTAAACAGTATGACGGGGAAATATTTAGCTTATCTATATCTACACACACTCTCTCTCACTTACACACACACATACACGACTCACAGCAAAATAACTGACCAAGTATTATTATTTTATCACCTACAGATGCTTAATAACGTAATAAAAGCAGCCTGGTTGATTAATAACTTAGATTGGTTAATAATTAAATCACACAGAGTTTTAATATCACATGCTGCAAAGAGCCGCAAGAGACAAATTAAAGAGCCACTTGCAGTTCGCGAGCCTCAGTCGGAGTATCACTGGGCTAAATCAAATGCTATTCTAGAAACCCTCCAAATGTATGACCCAATCTGTTGTTAATTTGATAACGCACAGAAATACTCTCAGCTCCGCAACATGCAGTATTCAAAATGAGAGAAAAAGTAAGATAATTCTTTATTATTCAGTGATTTAATTGAAAATAAATGTAAAACCTTGGAATAAGATTAAAAGTGAGCTTCAATCATCAAATACATGTTTTAGCTCTATGAATGGTTACGCATAATTTGATAATAAGGTCTGGAAGGGATCTACCGAAAAAACTCTGGACTTTCAAGCACCTCAGACTGTAAATAATAATAAATAAATAAAAGAAGTCATGGCTTTACAGGTTAGCTAAGCCCTATAATAAAGGAAATGTACATTTGGGCTGATTGAAAAGTAAGTGGCTTTGGAGAAAACACTGAAGATACAAGAAGCAATCTTAGAAATGTCAAGCAGATAAATATTCAACAATATTCTGGATAGAATGTAGATTACCCCAAAAAGAATGGCTACTTTCCAGTGTAATGAGCCTCCTAAGTGCCAAATATGATGCATACAGACAGGAGATCTTTTGCATATGCTCTGGGAATGTTCAAATTTAACATCATTCTGGCATCAGATGCTAACACATGTAAATGATTATAAATAAAATCCCTCTATGTCCTGAAATAATGTATTCTTTGTTAAATAATGACGAACTAGAGAGCAACATGAAAAGGCATGATAATGTGGCTCTTCTCCTAGCACAAAACAACAGTTGCTATATGAAGACCAGAGACTCTCCTGACCACATTCCATCAACCTACAGAAGGTTGTACAAAATTCAAACACACCCATTACCAGTCTACAGGGCACAGTTAAATAAATCCCAGATACTGCAAATGGGCTGTAGTGATTACACAGCAAATATAGAGCTTAAGAATAATATTGTTATACACACTCTCATATAAATCAGATCCTGGGCATACTTTAGGCCTAAACCTTTGAAATATGTCAGACGTCTGATGCTGCTTCTGTGCTTCACACCCAGGAGATGTAGATTGAATGGAGTCAACAGCTAAGTATCTAGACCACAATTCAGCAAGGGTTTGTGGGTAAACTTTATGCCTATACATTTGTGTAACCCTTCTGCCAGTCAGAGTGGTCAGCAACAAGGGCCGGGTTCAGTATCTAGGGGTTCTTTTTCAACAATACAACACAAAACTGGCTCAAGCCCCCATCCATTGACCTGGGACAATTACACATCACCCCCTAGGCACCTCTAAGAGGCAATACTTCCCCTCTCACAAGCACGGAGTCTGAGTGTAGGGGAAAAAAGGACGGAAGTAACTCAGCATTAATTTGGGAAAACACGGCAAACAGGGTTTGTAAACATAAATCATGAGCAAAAGACCTACCCCCCAAGTAAGTTGGGCAGTGTCCTTTTCTCTTGGGTTCTTAAGTCCAGTAACCAAAAGTCCCTTTAACGTCCCCGTCCCTTCTCTGCACCCCACTTGGTCAGTGCAGACCCAGCGTTCAGAGGTGCAGCTGCAGAGTTCACCTCCCACCCTGGATGGAGCAGGGTTAAGAAGGCACTCGCATTGCTGCCCAGGCACTTGGTTGCTGCTCCTCTTCACCGGCTGCCCTGCTGGCCGATCAGCGCTCCGCACCTCTCTGCCAGCCACCCTGCTAGCTGATTGCTACACGTCTCTGCCAGCCTATGCACTGCTCCTCTCCGCCTGCTGGCCAATTGCCACACCCCTCCACCAGCCGCCTTGTTGGCTGATGGCTACGCCTCCCTGCAGGGCTCCGCTCTGGTCCTCTCCGACGGTCTTCTTGCTGGCTGATTGCCGTGCCTCTCCATTGGCTGTCCTGCCAGCTGATCACAGGTCCCACCATTTAACACAGCTCTCAGTGATTTCAGCTGTTAGTGGGGGAGCCTCACTGCTGGTGCACACTGGGCAGTCTTTTGCATCAGAGACACTGTCCCAAACCAGGTCTAATGCTAAGACTAGATATCAGTTGCTTCAGCTCTGCAGTGTATAATAAAATTCTCAATTGACCCTAGATTAGCTCTTTTATTATACAGTGGAGAGAGGAATGGTCAAATGGTATCATGACCCTTAAGCACAGCCTACACCACCAAGTACCTGTCCCCACCCTCTCTCAACTCACTGGGCTTTGGCACCCAAGTCCCCTGCCTAGTGAGGCCTGTTTACTTGAGGGTGAGTCCCTCAATCAGGGTATGCCAAGTACAGTTCTGCAGCCCTGGATTCACACAACAAGGATAACAACCCTGTATTACTCACGGCCCAATAACAAGGAGACTGAGGATCCAACTGTGATGGGTTGGATCACAGAAACCCCCTGGGGGCTGCCAACTGATGTGCCAAGACTACTTCTGCCCCTGCTTTCCCTGCCAGCTTGGGACTCCAGCACCCTGGAAGTGGACGACAGGGGCTGGACAACAGGGGATGATTGCCTGTTTTATTCATTCCAAAGCACCTGGCTGCTGACAGAAGACATGATACCAGGCTAGATGGACCATTGAGCTGATCCAGTACGGCCGTTCTTATGACCAAAAGAGATTTGAACTGGCCCATAAACTAAAGATTTTACCACTATTTGAATGTGTGTGATTTAAGTGGCATTAGAGATAATGGTACTGGTACTGGCTGAAACTTAGAGAAATTAGACTAGCTTCAAAATAATGACCAGTGTATTATGGTTTGGGTTTAATGTCTCGTGTGTGTACAAGTGGCAAAGCTTGGCTATGAGTATCTGAGCAAGATAATTTTGAATGAAATGACATTTTGGTAATTAAGTAACTTGCCTAAATTTCTAAATTCTACTGTAGAGTTGTTTGATTGAGCTGCTATGAGCAGTGCCATATTTCCATTGGCACATAAAACTGAGTGGAAATAAATAGTGAGTATCATTTAAGGAACCGTAGTTCCTTGCTAATACCTAAAAAAATCACCTACAATGACTAGTATAGAAGAAGGATAAAAGTTTGTCCCTGTAACAAGATGGCGATAAGACATTCAATTAATTGCACTGATTTATTTTGTCTTGAAAACTGTATCATCCCAGGTTAAATTCAATTTTTGACAGTGTGAACATCATGATCTAACTATATTTATTTTGCTGCCTGTAATTTTTTCTACTTTAAACGCTGTTTTGGCTAACCCATAGATTTATAATAATTCTCCAGGCTATACTTTACCGAAGGAAAACAAATCCAAAGAACAGTGACCTACTAGAGATAACTGATTCATCGGTTAAACAATTGAATTTGTGTTTTATAACCTATCTTTGTCACAGGATCCTTCCACACGGAACTCATTCCAAGATTGTGGCCTCAGAGATAAAGTGGATCCCATGCATTAAATAGCTGGAGAAAGTTAAATAAAGAATTTCAAAATCTAATGTGCTGTTTTAATAATTATTTGTCTTATATAAACCTTTGTTATACATTAATTTTATTTGTTGTACCAATCATACTGTGTGGGAGGGGGGAGAAGGGTAGGGGATACAGTTACCTGAATTCAACCCAACATTTAGGGAGGTATCCACAAAGTTATTAGTGGGTTTGCCTGTTCTTAGGTTAGGACTGCCACTAAATCTCTAAGGTCAGATTCTTCCCTCAGATACACTATTCTTAATCCACAATAACTCCATTGAAATCCACTTTCATGTCTTCAATATTTCTTTATATTATTTTAAAATTAAATACATTAATTTTACAAAAAATAGATTTGTGTTATTGTGATGGACGCCAACTGTCTCCCTCTTAGCTGCAGGCATAACAGGAGTAAAAAGCAGGAGGGATTATCAAAATAGACGATTTGACTTTTATTGCTTACAGACCAATCCTCTCACTTAATGGTTGTGCTTAGTATAAAAGCTGACCAAGAATAATGCATCACAATTCCTACTGCTAGTTCTAGTTACTCTACTGGCATTTTATTAAATAGCTTGGGCTGGTGGGCTTTGTAGTATTTGTTTGTTTGTTTAGGAATGAAGGTTCCTTTTGTGGTTATACATTAGTAGCACAGTTTATTTTTTCTACTATTCCCACAGGGCTTAGCTAAAGAAAACCCTTTCTTTGCTATTGCTATCTTTAAATGTATATAAGCTCAGGACACATCGCCAGTTGCCAGAGGCACTCATAAGCTCTCCTTCCTAGCACAACAAACTATCAATATACCCCCACACATAAGCGTACACTGAAAGCAGTGGCTTTTTAGTTCCCTCTGGCTTCAGAACTCCATTGATGGCCACAAAGGAATTGGATGAGAAGAAAGCGAGGATAGTTATTATTGAATTCTGACAGATTGCCTTAGCAATTTTATCCATTGATATACAGTATAATAAAGAATCCCTACCAAGAGCCTGACAAAAGAGAATATCTGGCCAAAAAAAATGTTTGGGCTTGAATGAAATCAGAAGAACTCACAAAGCAGTTCTCTATTCTGGAATCAAAGGAAAAGGAGGACTGAATTTGAAGCTCCTCCTCCTCAGATTGCTGGGACTGTGGGGCCCAGAACACCCCAGTTGATTATTGTCTTAATCATTTATGGGAGGGAAACAGGGCCAGTACAACCATTTAGGCAAACTAGGCGGCCGCCTAGGGCGCCTAGTGGTTGGGGGCGCCTAAAAGCCCGCTCAGGCGAGGGGGTGGAGTGGAGGTGAGCTGGGAGGGGCACGGGGAGTGCCGCCCGCAGTAACGGGGAACCGCTCCCTGCCCCAGATCACCTCCACGCTGCCTCCTCCGCTGAGCACTCAGCCCCCGCTTTAAACTTGGGTACTGCACTATCGAGACCAGAGCCCAGATGTGCACTCGCACAGGTTTTGGTCTGGAAATGGACAATGACACAACTGAATTGTCACTCAAATATTTGAAAGGTTTTTTTCATTCCAGAATGGAACAAAGACAGATCCTGAAATCTCGAAAGATGTTGCAAACCAGAAGTGTCATCCTCCATTAACTCTACTGACAAAGGTCTGTGTACCACTTAAGTATTTTGAGAGCTAAAGTAGTACTTCCCTGCTTTAGAGGCATTGTGTAGGCTGTTTGTGGAGCAGAGAATTTTATCCTAAGTACTCATTACTGTAAATATAAAGGAGAAGGGGTGCAGAATGTGACATATTTCTGCCCTAGAAAAAAGTGGGTGAAAACCATCTTTACTTATACAGGCCTAGGAAAGCAAAATCCATTCACTGCTGCCTGGACCCTCCTTGTCATAAAAACAGGACATTTCGCCATCACCAAGTACCTGGTTAGAAACACGGAATACTTGAAAAATACTTGAGGCTATATAATTTAAGGGATCATAAAACCAGTAGGAGAGGATGAGGATTATTCAGATTTATGAGCTGATGCTAGTTATTCAAACATACACGCAGTCAGAATTTCTTTCATCCAGTCAAACTGCTTAAAGATGAAAGTAGCCTTAGCAACATTATCGCAGAGTAGTAAAAAAACAAAAACCCCAAACACAACACATGCCCCCTTTTTTCTTTCCTCACATTATTAGGAGTCAACAATGTTCAGTGCTACAGACAACATAAACCACATTTGCTGGCATGGGAGGATGAGGGCTAGCAATGAAAGGATAAAACTGCTCTCTATATTAAACATCTGGGGTTTTCATGTCCAAAAGAAGTGATAGCTGCAATCTGAAACTTGTACATGCAGGGGCAGATTTGCTGACTTCTTCACTCTTTTGTGCAGACGCTGCCAGATTTGTTGACCTCTCCACTTTTTTTCGAGTCTATCCATAATCTCCATGTTAGATATATTGTTGCTCATAATGGCCATGGATATAAGAGAGTAGCAGACACATGTCAGCAGCAGGTCCCCTTCACCCGGTGCTGAAAATGATTAAACTACTAGTTGAGACAGGCCCACACTGTTACACTTGTCTACACTAGGGACTTGGACCACTGCAAATGACAACATTTCAGCTGACCCTCTGTAGCTATGTAGGGTGTTCCCACACATCACTTCCTCAAGTTCCTCTGTATTGTGCATACTCATCTCCCAGGGCCCCAAAGCAAGCGGGTTGTGGGATTAGCAAGCCATAATGAGCAAAATACAGTACCAAGCCATTTTTAAATGTGAACCCAATAAATGAGTATAGAATTTGTCAGTACTGTATATAAAATACCATGGATTTTGTCAAATAAATTGCTTCGGTTTATGTTTATAAACAAGAAAATCCTTAACTCTTTAAGCATTGCACCTTGTAAAACAAATCTCATGTGCATAAAGTCACATAAGCTGTTCAAAATAAAATACATACTCAGGAGTACAGGATACACTGTACAGAGGGGTAACTGAATGGGCATTGTAAGACTGTGTTAGGCGTCCCAAGAACAAGGGTGGAACTACAGTGCTAGTGCTTTCAGTCTATTCCAGCACTACAATGGGTGCCGAATGACCCAGTGCAACATACTACATGGGTGAGCCATGCTCTGAGTAAGGGCCTTTGCAATAATGCTGATAATGCTTGTTCCCTCTTGCGAGCTCTTTTGTGTGTGGACACAGGTGTGTTACAAGCATGGCAGGGCCATGTGTGCTGGGCCATCACTTTAAATAAAAGCTATTCATGTTGGAAGTATATGGTGGCTCTTCGCATATGAAAGAGTGTAATGTGCACTTGTACGCAAGCTGTGGATTGAATGGAAAAGCTCCATTATTTTACAAGGGACCCTAAAAGGGGAACGAGAGCTTCAGTGCCTCAGGGCTGAAGCAAGGCAAGCTGGAGACATGGTCAAGAAACAGAACAGGCGGGGCTCAGCTCAGGTAAAAGGAAAGGGCTATCAGCCAAGAGCACAACAGCAACCAAGAAGCCCTCCTTCTGGGGAGACCTAGGTAAAATAAGGTAATCTGATGGAAAGGAGGGACACTACTGGCTTACAGGGAGACACCCCAATTTGCAGTGGATATCACAGGATCAACTTCTAGAGGATGAACCAACCATTTACAATGCCCTACTCCCACACCAAATAAGTACAACCCTGGGAGCCAGGAATTCCCTAATGTGGGAGAGTAGGGGCAGGGTCAAAGGAATGAATTTTGCATTTAGTTCTGAATGGTGTGGTCCAGGTGCAGGTCTCCATTTTGCAGGATTGTGTTCCGAAGGCCAAGTCCAGCCACTGTGTGTGTGTGTGAGAGAGAGTGAGAGCGTGCACACATGCCTTCCCAGACTAGTCAACAGTCTAATTGTTCCAGGGGAAAATAGCTGCCATGGGGGAGGTGAACTCTCAGGTAGCCAGGGCCATTCCCAAGGAGAGCTTTGAGTACAAGACAGACACTTGAATTGTACTCTGTAAACAATAAAAAACGAGTGCAGAGAGCTAAGCTAAGCACCAGAGTGATGCATTTTGCTAAGTGCCAGGGTGATGTGTTCACAGCCGTGCATTTTGCTAAGCTGGCTGCTGCATTTTGTACCAAGTGGAGCTTTTTTAGGATGTGTGGTTTCATTCCTAGGTACAGGGAATTGTAATAATCGAGCCTGATGACCACAAATGCATGGGTCACTCTGGTTAGATCTGTGTCTGATAGGACAGGCACAATCTTCTGCCCAGTCACAGATGGACACAGACATTTCTTAACACCATGGTTATCTGGGGATCCAGCAACACTGAGGAGTCCACCGGAACCTAACTTAATAAACTTAGGGCAGTAGCCCTCAACAGAGGGGATTTTACAGAGGAGTTTCCCTCATGCTATTAGCATCACCTCAATTTACTGGGGTTCAGCGTTAGCCAGCTGCTCTTCATCCAGGTGCTGATGATAGGAATTGAGAGAGCTGGAGATGGTGCTATTTACATTTGATATAAAGGAGATGAAAAGTGGGAGGGCATCCACATACTGCTGGCACTTTTACCCATATTGTCTCACCAACTGCTCCAAACACCACAGGTAGACCCCGAGGTTGGAGTTGATTGCATCCATAGTGGATAGTCTCTGTCAAGAATGGCAAATGCAAGAAAACCAGAAGGAGATACTAGCCGCTCCTTAAACTGCAAATGCTGTGAGTGGGGACTACAGTGCAGGTGACGGGCAGAGTAAGGCTCAAATAGCTCAGAGCTGAGGGGAGAGATGTGCCTGCTCAATAACCCATTTTGCCACCCAGCTGCTTCTCTGCACTGACTGCTTAGTTAGCATGGGAACTGCCCTTAAGAGTACTAAGGGCCGTGTCATTGCACAAAGGAAAGGATAGGGCCCATCGCAGGCAGCCCAGTGTGGTTTCCACAGAATACGAGTGCCTGAGCATTCAGAATTAGGCCATAGGACTGAATTATTGGCACAGACTGCCCTTCAAATTACAGTGATGACTCTTACAATTTTTCAAACTGCCTTTGATAACTAATTAAGGGTTGCCTCAGCATTTGTAGTGTCCCTGAGGTGTATCACTTTGCACTTCAGTGGTGCCTTCAATCTAAGGATCTCAAAGCACTTCACTAAGCCATATGGCCTGGATCCACCTGGATTTAGGTGTTGCAAAGCTGAGCTAGAAAATTACTGAAATCCACAAAGCCTGATTTAGGTGCCTAGGCTCCCTATGCAGTGCATGAGGAGAAATAGGCACCTGAGGAGAAATAGGCACCTAGGATCTATATTCTAAAAAAGCCTACATGCTGGTGGGAGGGGGTGGAGCCATCTAAGCTAACCAATGGGAGATACCAATGAGAGGGGTGTGGTCTAAGCCCCACCACTCTCAGGGAGTTCAGCACATAAACACAGGCTTCAAGGAGGTGCCTATTTCTGCTAGCAATCCACAATTGGGAACCCGGCTCCTGGAGTCAGGCAACTTAGGTACCTAAGCCGTTCTTGTAACTACACACAAAATGACAAAGGAGAGAGTTTCCCTTTACCCCAGTGGGTAGGGTACTCATCCAGAATATGGGAGACCCTTTGGTTCCCTTCCTCCCTTTGCCTGATGAGAAGAGAGTTGAATCTGGGTTTCACACCTCTCTGCAGGCAAGATTGATGTTGCCCTGCCTTTAAGGATCATGCTGAGGCTTTCACAAGAGCTAGGTGTCCGGATGACTGCCTGAGGTGCAGGAGACATGCTCAGTGGCAGAAACTTGGGTACTTAGGGAGCATTTACAGCAGAAATTTAGGCGACAAGTGAGTTTAGGTGCCTACAGGGTTAGGTTGCAGCTAAGCAGGGGTTTTGTGGACGGCAGTGATGCTGAAACCTGGGACTTATGTGTCTACATGTGGGATTTTGTGAACCTGACCCTATGTGGATCAATCCTCAGGGTATTGGACAATGTCTCTATAATGTTATTTGGCCAATATAGTATATAGGATACTGCAAATACCTAGGTAACATTATCTACAACAGGCGTCTAAGGTAAGTAAACCTGTAAACCTTTCCCACTTTAGATATAGCCACGGAAGGTTATTGAATGAGACATAAGCAATGTAATAAAATTGCGGCTCTGGTCACTTTGAAAGCATGTCTGCTTCTCTATTAGTAGCATACTACTTTGTACTGGCCAAACAATGTTGCTGAAACAGTTTATAGTAGTGGCTTGGTTACCCTTAGTATTTTTTTTAATTGAGAAAGCAACAATACTTTCCCGTGAGCTTGAAATTCAATAACAATTAAGCTGACAGAAACAAAGAGCTGTGAAACCATTCACAGCACTGATTAGTGAGAGAATCCCAGCAGAATGGAATTATTTGATTCTGACGCTTCTATGCAAGGAGCGAGAGACTTACCAGGAATTATTCTTAGTAATGTACGAGTTTTCCATAGATTCAATGAGCAGGAACTCACCGCAGTGCCAGATATCTACCGCCTATCAGCGCAGCAAGATTTAGAGCACGAGGATAAATAACAAACCATCTTTATGAGATAAATCAATTCTTGGAAAGGCCAAAGGAATGCTCCTTTATGGGGCTTTGTGGTTAAGACAAGACAAGTGGCAGTCAGAAGACTAGTATCAGACTGAAGTTACTGTACTGCCACTGTCTTGCTGTGTGATCTTTGGCAATTCACTTAACCTATTGGTTCTGTCGCTGCCCCATCTTCTAAATGAATATGGTAACTTCCCTTCCACACATTCATTCATGTCTGTAAAGTACCTTGACATTCTTAAATGTAAAGCACTACAGAAGTGTCAAGTGTTGCAATGCTTTTTGATTCAACAAGGGTGTGATGGGGTGTGCATACCCCACACTGGAGAAGAAAGAGTTAACCCCACACTGTGGGCGATGGAAGTCCCGCCCCTCAGACCATGCTAAGCATGCTCCAATTGCTGCCTCAGTATAAAAGGGAGCAGCCCAGATCATTCTGGGTTGACTGCAAGAGGGAAAGGACCTTTGGCCGAAGTTCCAGCTGAAAACCTGCCTCAGCCTTTGCCTGCAAGAGCCGGAGACCCTGCGAGCTGGATTGGAGGCCTGGAGCTCAAGGAGCCCCAGAGGAGCATCCACGCTGAGGAGCTCAGATACTCTGGCGCCCCACAAACAGCAGCTTCTGGAACTACTGTAAGAAGTGACCCAGGAAGGGTGAGTGAGTGGTATCTCCCACCCCAGTGAGGTCAGCGTGTTTTGGTGGGATTCCTTGCTGACCTAGTGACAGATCTCTCTGTCACTGCTAGGGCCCTGGGTCAGGGCCAAGTGGAGTTGGGTGGGCCTGGGCCTCCCTACCCATATTGACTCTGGCCATTAGGCCATGCTGCCCTGTGTCTGAGGGCCGCCATATTGTCTCTGGCCATTAGGCTGTAACCCCGGCTTCTGGGCCGTACTGCGGTCTCCCCAAGGGCTGCCCGAGAGTCTAACCATGGTGATATCACCACCCTGTCCTGCCCCAAATGGGGGTGGGATGTGCATACACCATGACAAAGGGACTTAAAAGTATTCAATGTTTTACAGGTTTGAAGCATGGTCAAAAGAGTTACATTTCTTGGGGAATGCATGAAAATGACTTTCTAATCACATCTGGTCACAAGATCTAAGGAGTGAGGTAAGATGGCATGCTCTTCAAAGTGATGTGCTTCCCACTGAGAACATATCTTGAAGAGATTTAACAGGAATAGAGGAATGACTTTTATGATAGGAGTTAATGAACTGTCGTGGCCTCACCAACACAAATTACCCTGCTTGGGAGGAAAATAAAAATACTTAAAGGGGTGACTGAAAGAGGAGCTCTTCAGTAGAAACTAAAGCCATAAAGACTGATGGAAAGGAAGATCCCACTCACCAGACCTGCAGAAAACAAATCTGCATTTAACACCTGCAAATATACATATGTTGCCTTGTGCAACTGATCAAGCCAGAAAGAAAAGATGAGAGGGAGAAGTAGGTTGGCTGTAGTACATTTGGGAATATTAAATAAATCACAGAGAGCAAATGTTTATTTCCCCCTCCAGAGAAAGATCCCCAATCATCCTGCAAGTTCATGATAAATTACCCAAAGACAGAAATGAAGTGATTTGGGAGAATATTCTAGTCCACAGAAGGAAAGGAAAATGAAAGCAAATGATTTTAAAATATGTTTTGCAACATGGATTTTTTGGACACAGGAATAATTAAATTTTTGTCCCCTGAAAACATTTTTAAAAATTAGTTATTTCAATCATGAGAGGTTGATGTTTGCGCCTCCAAAATACATCAAAGTCTACCCGTAAATTGTTTGTGCTGATGTACAAGAAATTAGACACTTGTAGAAAACTCCCATATCTAATCACACACCCAAATCCTAGGGTGTTAAAAATCCAAACTAAGATCTGAATTTTGAAAATGGCCCTCACTATGTAAATAATTTAATCCCTATGATATCTGCAAACCTCAATGCATCTTTAACTATGGAAAAATGCTTGCATTTACGATTTACAGATATAGTCGTGGGAGTCAGCATGGTCCAGTGGCTAGGGCCAGCAACCTTTGAGAAGTGGTGTGCCAAGTCTTCATTTATTCACTGTAATTTAAGGTTTTGCATGCCAGTAATACATTTTAATGTTTTTAGAAGGTCTCTCTCTATGTCTATAATATATAACTAATCTATTGTTGTATGTAAAGTAAATAATTTTTTAAAAATATTTAAGAAGCTTCATTTAAAATTAAATTAAAATGCAGATCTTATCAGCTTAGTGTGATCCTTGCCCTTGCTTTTCCTTGCTGAGTTTTCCAATGTCTGGCACGTATTTGGATACTTTAAGCTGCACACAGGCTTCCGAGTGATCAGTTGTTAACCTCTCCGAACATTGGTGGAGCTGGGCCCCTGGGCCCTGAATATTCCTGGAGCCGGGCACCGCGGGCCCATACAACTCACTGCCCCTGCCTTCCTCTGCTACAGGCTTCCTGTGTGACCTTGGGCCAGTCACTCAGCCTGTTTGGATATGTCTGCGCTGCAATAAACAGGCAGCAACTGGCTCCAGCTCGCGGGGCTGAAAAGAGTGATTTAGATGCTCACGCTCTGAGATCCCAGAAAGGGTCTCGCAGCATCTACATTGCTAATTTTAGCCCTGCAAGCCTGAGTCAGCTGACCCAGGCTGAAACTTGGTGCATTGAGTTTTTTATCACTGTGCGGATGTCTCCTTTGTGCCTTAGTTTTCCCTCTGTACAATAGGAACAACTGCCCTGCCCTGCATGGCTGCCGGGAGGGTAAGTGTCTTAAAAATAGTGAATTGCTCAGCTACTGCAGTGATGGGGGCCAGATAAGCCAGAGGATCCAGGGCCGGACGGGACCACCAGCTTATTTAGCCTGGTCTCCTGCATGTCATAAGTCATCAGCAACTGAAATTAGACCAGGTGTTACAGCCAAAGCTACAGAAGGAAGTTACAAGATTGCACAGTGCACTGCAAAAACCGGAAAGCCATTTACAGACGGAACCCCAGGCCGGCAGCAGAGTGCCACTGAAAATCAGCGTGCATGCCGCCTTTGGCACGTGTGCCATAGGTTGCTGAGCCCTGGGCTAGGGCACAGGACTAGGCCTGGGCAAGTCACTTTCTCTATCCATGCCTGGTTCCTCTATCTTATCTATTTAGATTGTAAACTCTTCGGGGAAGAGACTGCCTGCACTATGTGTTGTACAGTAGCTAGCACAAGAGGGTCCTAATCTCAGCGGGGCCTCTAGATTCTACCAGGATATAAATATTAACAATAACCACATCCAAAATGTAGGGTGTATTGAAATCCAAATCAGGATTCTGTGATGTGAGCCTATTCCAGTATTAACATAAATGGAATCTAAATTAGCCAGTTGGAATACCAGATGTCTAGCTACTATTTTCTAGTAACTATCTGCTTTACTATGTATTTTGGCACTCGCAATCCAAGATAAAACCAGGGATAGTTACCAAAAAGTCAGTGAGGATTAGCCAGTCAGGTGTCCTGGTTTACAGCACTGCATTGAAAGATAAAGTGGAATTCATTTAATCTGTTAATCAAGAGTCTAACATTCAAATGCCCTATCCTGAAGCTTCTTAAACTGACATTGTGTTGAATGATAGAGTTAATATTAGCTGACAGTTTGCCAGAAGCCATTAATTTAAACTCTCAGTTTTGTTTCAGGGCCTGTTAATTTTATCATGGCCTTCGAAGGGGAAGATTCCAAGTAAAGAACAGCCATGTTCTGTTTTTTCTAACAGAAAGGTCATTTGTAAATCCCTCCTCTCCCCCCAAAAAATCTTTAAAGCCAAGCAGAAATGAAATTAGACCTTTGTTTATACAATACTCTGCACTGATCCTGGATTTATTTTTAAAAGTTGGTAAACTCTCCTTCCAATTTAAATTGAATAAGTAGGTGCAGCTGAGTAAATGGACAGGGGCTGGGTTGCAATCATGTGTTTTCACTTTAAGATTACATGAGGAGGAAGATGAAGTAAAGAGGCAAAATTAAGAAAAAGGAGAGATGCAAAATATCATAATGCAAGAAAATGAAGTTTTGAATAAAAAGCCAATGTCCATTGTGCTGTGTATACACTTGGCAAAAACAGCAGTCAACTGTTTCTGGCTTAACCACGCTCAGGGCCTTGGGATCTAGAGCATGCATCCAGATAAGCAGCACTTATATGGCCTCAGGGAAGAATGCTGTATATCATGCTATTACTTTAATCAAATAGATGGATTTTCATGTCATGATAGCCATTACCAGGAATAGACGCACCAAAATCACTAGTGTGGTGGGTCTGCAGCATTTCCCTAATGAAGGACTCTTCTGAAGCATTCAATTTCTTTTTCTTTAAAATTATTTCCTCCTGTGCCATGTAGCACACAGCATCTGTAAGTCTTCAAATATGGACCATAGTAATTCTGTTATTCCCCTATCAAAAGCACATATTAGACTGCTAACCAATTCCTTTGTGTATATGAAATAATTATGGTACTGCAGCAAGCCTAATTACTTTCACAAAAATGAGAATTAAAGTAGATTTTGTGTGCGGTCAAAATGAGTTTTATACATCTTTGTAAAAGTGAAAGGAATGAAAATCAGTATAAAATTAACTTTAATTTTGCTATTCGCCTTATTTTTTCCCCTTGCTAATAGGAAATATATAAAATATTTTGCTGCCACAGCACAATGACTTTGTTCAACCTTAACAAACAGCAGAGGTCTAAACTCATTTTGAAAAGCATCTTTTCCACACATGATAGAAATGGCTTGTGTGGATTAATTTGCAAAGAATTCCTACCTTCTGAGTGAAACTATAAAACCAACTTCTCAACTTTAAAATAACCTGAAGAAACTGACAATGGAGAGATATAGTTCTTCCTTCAATGATATTGAAGGCTATTAAGCCAAAGTATTTTATTTCTTTATTTCATGCCTCATTCTTGTAGCACTTGGGAGCATTTGCAACAGAAATTTAATCTGATCTCACTAATGTTTTGGTTATAGTATTTATAACATCCGATGTTGAAATATTTTCACCCACAGACCCCATCAATGATTTCTCTTTCCTGCCTGCTTGCTCTGGGAAAAAACAGAGAAAGGACGTATGCTAAGTAATTAAGGCCCAGATTTTCAAAGGTATTAGGCTCCTTCAATTGAAATCAATGAGAGTTAGGTGCCTAAATACCTTTGAGGATCTGGACCTACATTTTCACTCTCTTTTTTTTTTTTTTAAGGGTCAGTCACACTTTCTGTGCTAGCCTCTTCATTTAGTATCTTGGTACCTTACTCAAGGTTGCAATGCTTGATCGAATCATTTCAGGACCGATGGTGTAGAACATGAATGACAGATAGCTATATATGGTGCCTGCTGCTATCATGCTGCTAAGAATGCTGTTTTTCCAACAAGGAATTTAATTGGCCAGAATTTGTGATTTTTTTTTTTTCTCTCTCACGTATAAAAGGCTGATATACAATGCTGGTCTAAAACCCATTATTTGCAATGGTGGACTCCATCTTCATATCTTCAGCCTTGTATTACCAAGTAACCAAAAGGTCCATCTAGCTGGACAGCAGTACCACTCCCAAAGCAAATAGCTTCATTGGTTGCAGGTGGTCTTTTTGCCTTGTAAGTGAAGCTTTTGCCTCAGCAGAGAACAAACGAAGCACCTCTGTCTTTTGAATATTTTTCTAGTCATTTCCCCGTAAATCTAAGATATTGAGGAAGATCCCTCTGGATGTGATTAACATTAGCAATGCATTAGGTATTTATTGTGAATAAGGTATTGGGTAAATTTTGGGACTTTTCCATTTCACAAATCATGTGGGAACCAATCCTGACTTCTGTGAATTTATTTGTTACCTCTAAGTATTAACCAAATAATTTATATAAATAATTTTCAACCTAGGCAGTGTTTGAAAACAGTTTACCTTTGACTATTCTGATTGCTATTTGGTTTTCTTGATGTGAGACTGACCAGCTAAATTGCATGCTGTTGTTTCTCTTTCTTGAATGGATAAAAAACTTTTAAAAGTTGGGGATTACTGAATACCAAATGAAGACAATGACCAGTAAATATTTGTCTGCACTTGAATATCTTCTTCATCTGTGAAGATGAGTATTAATTAAAAAAACAATTTGCTTATTCATTTTGCATATTATTTCTGCATGGGTTTCTTCTATACCGCAAGTCTCCAGTTTGGAATGTCACCTTTAAGGTAGGTAAACAAGGTCACCTACAAATAAGTGAATTCACTTTTTGCATCTCTGCATGACTGTTCTGAATTTGTTGTCTTTCAAGGTGGCTTTTCCGAATGCTCACTCTTAGATCAGATACATTTTGTGAGTTACAAGAACTGTTTATTCATATTTCCTGCACTACCTTTCAGGACATAGTAGTGCCACATTTACATGGTATGTTTCAGCCTAAGTTTCATTACCCTCTGTTTCCTTCATCTTGCTTAGATCACCACCAAACCATCCAGCATATTACCAAGTCAGACCAGATGACTGTTACAGCAAAGCTGTTTCTCAGTCCTTTAACTAATGAAATCCTGGTCCCTCTGTGCGCTTGGGGGGGGAAACTAAAACATTCGCCTTTCTCTTCACTGGTTTTAGAAATACAGTAATTCCCCAAGAAGGGGAGTATAGATCTGAACAACTGGCTTCTAAGTTCTCATATTCATATTTTGTTGAAGAACTGTATTTATTGATACTGGATATGCAATCAGTTCTGAATCTTCTTCAATTATATTCTGAGGTTTGGGGGTATTTGGCAAGGAGCAAGTGAGAAGAAGCTACAATTAGAGAACTGCAGTTACGGGTAAGCAACTGTAAAAGCAGCAAAGAGTCCTGTGGCACCTTATAGACTAACAGACGTATAGGAGCATGAGCTTTCGTGGGTGAATACCCACTTCTTCGGATGCATGCGTAAGCAACTGGTTTCTATATTTAGTGTAGCAGAATGTACATTAACAATATATGTCATGTAAGAGGGCCAGAGTACCATTAAAAACTCCATATCCAGCCAATTGGACAATTCCTGGCATAGGCATTATGTAAGACAGCCAAAAGCTGTTGATCTGATGAGTCCCTTGCAAGTCCCAATGTAGCAGGCATACTTGGGGCTGGGCTGTAAGGGGGTTTCAAGGGTGGGGCTGCAGCATCACACAGCACTGCAGAGATTCCAGGCTGCTCTGCAGCCCATAGGGCAGCCCAGGGAGGCTTCCACAATTTAGACAGTCCCCCAGAGATGTCTAAGTTATACCAGAGGCCTCTCCAGCCCCTGGAATAGCCCAGGATCAGAAGAGCACAAAGTTGCCTTAAAAGCCTCCTTCTCCTTGGGTTGTGAGTTGCATGCCGTGCCTCTTTGAGGTGCAGCCCAGAATCTCACCCCTTGCCTATTACGTGACTTCATGCTCCTATACGTCTGTTAGTCTATAAGGTGCTACAGGACACTTTGCTGCCTCTCCTAGCATAAGCTCTGGTCAAAACATACTCCAGTGCAGCTCACACATATGGCTAACTAATCTACCTCCTTTGGACCATGAGGGGAAATACACAGGAATGTATTTGGGGTATTTAAATGAGAAAATAGATAGCCTTGAAAGAAAAACAGCTGTTTGTTTTGGTCAAAGAGTGCATTTCTATTTCAGCACTAATTCAGAATCAATAATAAATTAGTGAGGCTTACATCCATTCCACCTTGCATTATGAACCTGTCAGTTTCACAAATTAGTATCGGGATGGGTCCTCCAAAGTATGCCTGTGGAAGGTTCATGCCGGGGCTCAACCCTCCTGGGCAGGAGGGGAGCCACACCGACTCACTACTGAGGGAATAAACAACCAGTTAGTCCAGGGGCTCAGGCCCTCAAGCAGGGGCTGAGCAAACAAACAGTTAGGGAGCTCAGGCCCTTAGGTGCAGGGGCTGAGCAACAATACCCAGTTCAGGGGCTCAGGCCCTTTGGTGCAGGGGCTGAGCAACAATGTAACAGTTCAGCGAGCTCAGGCCCTTTGGTGCAGGGGCTGAGCAACAATATAACAGCTGGGGAGGCCCAGGCCCTGGATCAGGGCGGGGCACAAACAGTCACAGCTCAGGCCCTTTGGGGCAGGGGCTGAGCAACAATATACCAGTTGGGGTAAGCCAGGCTCCTACACCTGAGTGTTGAGTGAGGGGGAAGCCTGCCACCCACGTGCAGGGGTGGCGGGGGGGACGCAGGCCCACCCACTCCACTGCGTCCCAGCCCGGGGCCCTAGTAGCGTCTGCTGCCGCTGCAAGTCAGTGGGGTGTCCTGACCGAAACACACTGACATCGGCTCACATGTGTCTGCAGCCTGACCGGGGTCGGCTACCCCCGGGCTACTTCCAAGTCCCCCCTCAGGGCCTACCTCGTCCGTGGCCCCGGGTCCAGGCCAGTCCACTAGCATGGGCTCCTCTCGGCCGGGGCTTGGCGGCAGGTCCGGCAGCTCCTCGAGGAAGTCCGGGTAATTGGGCTCGGGCAGCTCCTCCAGGTAACAGCAGGGGCGGAGGGGCTCTGGTGGCGTCTCACCTTCGCAGTGGGTGCGGGGGAGTCCCAACGGCTCCTCCCAATACCGGGAGTGGGAGGGCTCCGGCGGCTCCTCCTCGTAGTGGTCCCGGGGCAGCTCCGGCCAGTTAGGGCAACGGCCTCCGGCCTCGGAGGTCTCCCTGCCGCGAGCTCCCGGCCGTACGTCTGCTCCCTGTGGTGGCTGGGCTCTCACTGAGCTCTGGCGGTCAGCTTTTATACTTCCTGTCCCGCCACTTGACTTCTGGGGGGCGGGAACAGGCGTCGGTGACTCCGCCCACTTGGGCGTCTGTACGGGCTCTCCCTCACCTGGGCAGGAGGGGAGCCACACCAACTCACTACAATGCCTGTGTACTGAAGGAAGTGATACTGGTAATTTAGTAGATGGCACTCTTCTCTGAGTCAATAGTGAACCAATGGTATCCCCATCATTTGGGATGATTTCCATAAACTCACTTGCAGTTCTGCCACTTGTGAATGATTCTGCTATCCCAAATACATACTAATGAAACCGTTATAGTACATCCAATGTACTCCACGCACATCACCTATATTATAAAAAAACATTAAGGAATATTTTAGGGAGTTTTTATTTTTAAAATGGGATTATTTCTTATATTCTTTGGCTGAAAACCCTGGTCCTTTAGTTACTAGGAGTCCATCTGTACCTGATCCAGAAGGAGCCATTAAAACCATGACCTAGAATATATTTTCTATACTCTCAATGCCAAGACGTTAAAACCTTATATCAGAACCATCCAAGGCTAGAGGTGAATGCTTTCTACTGAGACTACCCCATTTATAAAGCTCCCTTTCTAGCCCTGGTGACCACAATGGTATCAGACTTTACAGTTATGACACTTTCATATCTAGGAAGTCTGTTACTAGCCCAGGACTGCATTTGGACCATCTTGGGCCTTTGACGCGTGTTCCTTGTGGGAGAACTTCCTCAAAAGAATAGCACAAGCATGTAGAGACCAAATCAGGAAGGCTAAGGCACAAAATGAGTTACATATAGCAAATGACATAAAAGACAACAAGAAGAGGTTTTAGAAATACATTAGAAACAAGAGAAAGATTAAGGAAAGTATAGATCTGCTACTTAGCAGGAAGGGGAGCTAGTAACAGATGACACTAAGAAAACTGAGGTGTTTAATTCCTATTTTGCTACAGTCTTCACTAGGGTGACCGGATACCAAGTGTGAAAAATCGGGACGGGGAGTGGGGGGTAATACGTGCCTATATAAGCAAAAGC
This sequence comes from Terrapene triunguis, assembly GCF_002925995.2. Classification (NCBI taxonomy): domain Eukaryota; kingdom Metazoa; phylum Chordata; order Testudines; family Emydidae; genus Terrapene; species Terrapene triunguis. The sequence continues at coordinate 10,351,339 of NW_020664490.1, forward strand.
CCCAAATATTGGGACTGTCCCTCTAAAATCAGGACATCTGGTCACCCTAGTCTTCACTTAAAAGGTTAATTGTACTCAGGTGCTTAACAAAATAAATATTACCAAGAGGGGGAAGGAACATAAGCCAGAACAGGGAAAGAACAATTTAAAGCATCATTAGATGTGTTCAAATCAGTAGGGCTTGATGAAATTCACCATAGGGTATTTCAGGAACTAGCTGAGGCAAGCGCAAAACCATTAGTGATTATCTTCACGAACTCGTGGAGAATGGGCGAGGTCGCAAAGGACTGGAGAAGGGCAAATTTAGCACCTATCTTTAAAAAGGGGAACAAAGAAATTGCAGGGAATTATAGCCCTGTCAGCCTAACTTTGATACCTGGAAAGATACTGGTCTATAATTCCCCAAACCAATCTAACTTCCTTCTTTGACAGGGTTACTGGCCTAGTGAATTTGGGGGAAGCAGTAGATGAGATGTTTTTATTTTAGTAAGGCTTTTGACATAGTCCTACATGAGATTCTCAGAAGCAAACTAGGGAAAGGTGTTCTAGATGGAATTACTATAAGGTGTGTGCACAACTGGTTGAAAAATCATACTCAAAAAGTGGTAATCAATGGTTTATTGTCAAACTGGGAGGACTTTACTAGTGGGAACTACATGGGTCTGTCCTGGCCCAGTACTAGTCAATATTTTCATTAATGCTTTGGATAATGGCGTGGAGAGTATACTTACAAAATTTGTGGCTGGCATCACGCTGGGAGGGGTGCAAGCATTTTAGAGGACAGGATTAGAATTCAAAATGATAAATTGGAGAATTGTTGTGAAATCAAAAGAATGAAATTCAGTAAAGACAAGTGAAAATGCACAACTAAAAATGGGAAATAATGGGCTAGGTGATAGTACTGCTGAAAAGGATCTGAGGGTTATAGTGGATCACAGATTGAATCTGAGTCAATACGATCCGGAGTTGCAAAAAAGGCTAATATTCTGGCGTATATTATCTGGAGTGTCATATGTAAGACACAGGAGGTAATGTCTCACTCTATTCAGCATTGGTAAGACCTCAGCTGGAATACTGCATCCAGTTTTGTGCAGCACCCCTTAAGAAAGATGTGGACATATTGGAGAGAGTCCAGAGAAGAGCAACAAAAAGATAAAAGGTTTAGAAAACCTGACTTATGAGGAAAGGTTAAAAAAATTGTTCATGTTTAATCTTGAGAAAAGAAGACTGAGTGGAGGACCTGATAATAGTCTTCAAACATGTTAAGGGCTGTTATTAGGAGGACAGGGGTCACTTGTTCTCCATGTCAGCTGAAGGTAGGACAAGAAGTAATAATCTTAATCTGCAGCAACGGAGAGTTAGGTTAGATATTAGGAAAAACGTTCTAACTATAATGATAGTTAAGCACTGGAATAGGTAACCAAGGGAGCTTATGGAATCACTGTCACTGGAGGTTTTTTAAGACTAGGTTAGACAAATACCTGTCAGGGATGGTGTAGGTATACTTGGTCCTGCCTCAGCACAGGGGAGTGGGGGAGTGGATTAGATGATCTCTGGAGGTATCTTCCAGCCCTACATTTCTATGATTTGGAGGCCGGAGGAAGAATTTTCTCTTTGAAAGCTTTGCTTATTTGTTTATTTTAAAGCTGTTTGTAGCTGCTTAGGGATAGGGTTCTATAATAAGTCTGAGGTAGATGGAATAGTTGGCAGAAAACAGGGGAGGCAGTCAAACCCTTATGGAAAAGTACTTTAGATGAAATTAGTAAGACTGCATGTAATTTCTTTAAAAACCTATAGACTTTAACAGAAAATAATGTCCCTTTTTATAAGTGATTTTAAACCATCCTATTGAACTCTGAAGCAGAGAAATAATTCCCCATTAAATTCATCAGGACTGTTAAAACACCTATTGAGCATATCATTCTCTGTACATTTTACAGATATTTTTCCCAAAATTAAGTCACATCATAAATTTATCACAAAGGGGCTAACACCGCCACCTATGTCCTGCAATATATATTTCATGTCATAGCAGTTAACAATGACTGAAAACTCACTGATTTATTTTGGGGCTACAGCTTTCTTCTTTGCAGCCATGAAAGTGAGAATTCCTGTGACATGATAGTTTAAAGTAAAAAAAAGGTATTTTAAAAATAGTGCAACTGTCATCTTTTGTTACACTCACAAATAAATCTGTGCAGACACATTCTCTCCCACAGCACTTATGCACAGAGTTGTTTATATCTGGGTCATAAAAGAAGTCATGGACATTTTCAATATGAAATAATTCCCCCATGCAGTGACTGGAAAATGGGGAAAGCATATTAAGGGAATTCTCATCTTCAAGTCTACAAAGGAAACAGCTTTTAAAGAGAGTGAATACTCAGTTGTGTCAAATTGACATTACCCTTTTAAAGTATGTTCCCTAGCATTTAAACCTTCCAAGGTCTGCATTAAAGGATAGATTGTGCCAACTTTATTAAGTATGTTGAGTAGTACCTTACTTGCCAAGTAGTTACACTGATGTGCTACTCAACATAAGTAAGGGTGACAGAGTCTACCCTAATTGATTTCATAAAGTTATCTCTCTAGTGGCAGTAGTTTGGGTTCAAATAATCAGCAACTTCTGTTTAACTGGTCTACTCAGCTACAGGAATTACCAAACAAAGCTGAAGAGCTGCCTCTGTGGTGCAGTGGTATCAAAAAAGAAGCTTACAAGAAGTGGAAGATTGGACAAATGACCAGGGAGGAGTATAAAAATATTGCTCAGGCATGCAGGAGTGAAATCAGGAAGGCCAAATCACACTTGGAGTTGCAGCTAGCAAGAGATGTTAAGAGTAACAAGAAGGGTTTCGTCAGGTATGTTAGCAACAAGAAGAAAGTCAAGGGAAGTGTGGGCCCCTTACTGAATGAGGGAGGCAACCTAGTGACAGAGGATGTGGAAAAAGCTAATGTACTCAATGCTTTTTTTGCCTCTGTCTTCACGAACAATGTCAGCTCCCAGACTGCTGCACTGGGCAGCACAGTATGGGGAGAAGGTGACCAGCCCTCTGTGGAGAAAGAAGTGGTTCGGGACTATTTAGAAAAACTGGACGTGCACAAGTCCATGGGGCCGGATGCACTGCATCCGAGGGTGCTAAAGGAGTTGGCGGATGAGATTGCAGAGCCATTAGCCATTATTTTTGAAAACTCATGGCGATCGGGGGAGGTCCCGGATGACTGGAAAAAGGCTAATGTAGTGCCCATCTTTAAAAAAGGGAAGAAGGAGGATCCGGGGAACTACAGGCCAGTCAGCCTCACCTCACTCCCTGGAAAAATCATGGAGCAGGTCCTCAAGGAATCAATTATGTAACACTTAGAGGAGAGGAAAGTGATCAGGAACAGTCAGCATGGATTCACCAAGGGGAAGTCGTGCCTGACTAACCTAATTGCCTTCTATGATGAGATAACTGGCTCTGTGGATGAGGGGAAAGCAGTGGATGTGCTATTCCTTGACTTTAGCAAAGCTTTTGATACGGTCTCCCACAGTATTCTTGCCGCCAAGTTAAAGAAGTATGGGCTGGATGAATGGATTTTAAGGTGGATAGAAAGCTGGCTAGATCGTCGGGCTCAACGGGTACTGATCAATGGCTCCATGTCTAGTTGGCAGCCGGTTTCAAGCAGAGTGCCCCAAAAGTCGATCCTGGGGCCAGTTTTGTTTAATATCTTTATTAATGATCTGGAGGATGGTGTGGACTGCACTGTCAGCAAGTTTGCAGATGACACTAAACTGGGAGGCATGGTAGATACACTAGAGGGTAGGGATCGGATACAGTGGGACCTAGACAAATTAGAGGATTGTGCCAAAAAAAACCTGATGAGGTTCAACAAGGACAAGTGCAGAGTCCTGCACTTAGGACGGAAGAATCCCATGCACTGCTACAGACTAGGGACCGAATGGCTAGGTAGCAGTTCTGCAGAAAAGGACCTAGGGGTCACAGTGGACGAGAAGCTGGATATGAGTCAACAGTGTGCTCTTGTTGCCAAGAAGGCTAACGGCATTTTGGGCTGTATAAGTAGGGGCATTGCCAGCAGATTGAGGAACGTGATCGTTCCCCTTTATTCGACATTGGTGAGGCCTCATCTGGAGTACTGTGTCCAGTTTTGGGACCCACACTACAAGAAGGATGTGGAAAAATTGGAAAGAGTCCAGCAGAGGGCAACAAAAATGATTAGGGGGTCTGGAGCACATGACTTATGAGGAGAGGCTGAGGGAACTGGGATTGTTTAGTCTCCAGAAGAGAAGAATGAGGGGGGATTTGATAGCTGCTTTCAACTACCTGAGGGGGGGTTCCAAAGAGGATGGAGTTCGGCTGTTCTCAGTGGTGGCAGATGACAGAACAAGGAGCAATGGTCTCAAGTTGCAGTGGGGGAGGTCTAGGTTGGATATTAGGAAACACTTTCACTAGGAGGGTGGTGGAGCACTGGAATGCGTTACCTAGGGAGGTAGTGGAGTCTCCTTCCTTGGAGGTTTTTAAGGCCCGGCTTGACAAAGCCCTGGCTGGGATGATTTAGTTGGGAATTGGTCCTGCTTTGAGCAAGGGGTTGGACTAGATGACCTCCTGAGGTCCCTTCCAACCCTGATATTCTATGATTCTATGATTAACAATGTTGGAGATCTGAGTTTGGTAGCAACTTCAGGACATCTTCTCGCCTGGGGCCAAGAAGATGAGACATAAAACTGGAAAGATATTAACAAACCAGTCAGTCTCAGAGAAGCTGTGCATAGCATTCTCCCAACCAGAGGAGGAACAATATGTGCTAGCACCATCTTTAGAGAGGTCAGGGAAATGTACAGTAGCAAAACCTCTGTCTAGCCCAATGATTAGGGGAACTCTGATGCCTCAGAGTGTGTGAAGGAGGGGTGGGGGAATACTGGCAGAATTACAATGTTAAGAAGTGACATTGCGTGTGAACTGTGTGCGCACATATAGGAAAAGTGACATTGTGACTGATTTGCAAGTTCCAGGCAAATACAGTCAAGTAGTGAAGTCTCATCCAACAATCTTTGTGCAGCACTTATAGTCCCTTATTTCACAAAGTGTATCTAATCAGGTCCTTGGCTTTTATCTTAAGCACACAAAGCCTTTTAAGAAAGTCCATGCAGCTTTTATTTCTTGTGACACCGACACATTAGGTCTGCCTGTGTCCAAGAGAACGACATTAAAATGGTTGTCTTCATGCATTTTTCAGTGTTACTCCCTGTAGAGTTGTCACTTGAGGGTCAAAATGGAGCTCATTCAACCAGTGCTGCAGCAGTGACGGTATCCTGCCTCAGATCAGCTCTGACTCTAGAGGTGTACAAGGCAGCCACTTAGAGTTCGTGGTATAATTTTACTAATCTGTGTTGCCTCCACTATGTATTACCTAGGGATTCTAAATTCACTTTTGCTCTAATATAAGGGCTGCAGTTAACTATCCTACCCCATTCTCATGTGTGTCTTGTACAGTCTCTGCTGTACATCAACCACCTTTTTCTGCTTTCATTTTATGTTGATAGTTTTAAACATTTTTGACATGTTAGTTACTATAAAAAGTTCATGTGTAGAGCAGAATATTTTCACAAATGGTTGGGAAATATTGTAGAACTTCATCATTAATACAACTGGAAAAAACTTTCCTAAAGTTGCACTGCACCACAGTGAAATTTCGTATATATTTGTAGAAAAAATACTCATTTGGGTGAAACTGAGATCTAATCTGTGATATTCAGGGACCGTTTGTTTGTTTTTTAAAAGGATAACAGAGGCCCATATGTAAAATACATACACCTGTGCATTTAAACTTGCACACATAATGAGTAGCTGCAGAGTCAAGTTGGATGACTGCATCCACAAATGACTAGTTAAGCAAATTATTAGCCATTGATATGCTCAACTGCACTTAGCATACAAAGGAAGGGGGATGTTTTATGTATGCGCATTTTGGAGTATTGATCATGGGTCTCTCCTTGTTTGGAAACTTGGCCCTCATTCATTTTATTAACTGAACTCCCTCCTCCCGTGCATAAAATCGGTGTAAAAGCAAAGAGAGGCGTTATTCATTGTAGAATGGAAAGGAGGCAGGGAGAGAGCTATGGGGCTGTTGAAAGCTCTCCCCTGTGCCAGTGTGGGACAATGAACACTCCAACTGGAACTACTTAGTCTCATCACAACAGACAGCTAATAAGCTATCAAGCTGGTTTTACTTACAAAGACAGATCAGTGAAATCACTAAAATTAAAATTTGCTGTTCAAGATGCACTTTTAACAGATACATGTTTCATAGGTACAACTCCTCACTCTGTCCCAACTTGCATTAGTTGTGTCCTACTGGAACAAAGTTTACAGTTAAAAATAATTACCTGCCATATACGGTGTTGGACACTCTGCCTTTATGAAAAGTCTTATGGATGACTACATGCTCTAAGGTGTGAAAGTTACTAGTGACCCCCCCTTAACAGACCTCATTGTCTTTAAATCCAAATTCCTTTTTAATACACGCCTCCCCCCCGGAGTGTCTGTTCCCCTAGAGCTGGCCACAGGCACCACCACACCCCAAAATACTGTTTCATTCACTTTCTACTCCCTCTAGCCTCTCTCAAACCACCTTCACGTCCAACCTGCAGTGAGGCATGGAAAACCCATTACACTACAACATGGCATGTTCCCAGCTACACCATAGCTGCCAAGATTCCTACAGCTCCATGTGTGACATCTTATGGAAATCAGTTCAGCTGCATATTTAAAATTTGAATACAACCGTAATCTCCAGTTTAAAAACGTGTGTGATTTAGTGAGGATGAAAGGCATCGGCTTGACAGTCCTGGTGAGGGAAGTCCTCTGTTTATCTACAAGCCAGAAGCAGGCAAGCGTCCCATACACAATGCCTTGTCAGTATGCCTCTGGGGAGAGAGAGAGAGAGAGTGTGTGTGTGTGTTTGTGTTTTCTGGCTCCTCTGTGGAGCCTGTCGGTTTATACAAGGCTTATTGTGGGGAGGGTGATGTGGGACCTAGAGCTGAGTCCCTTCAATATCATCTCATACAGCAGACATCCATTAGATGGGAACAACTTTCAGTCCCTATCGAGCACTGATGACTTACAGATGAAAGGCTCCTTAGCCTGATAACAATGATCAGCGGTATCCAGTCCACCAACAAATGTGTTAATTTAAGAGGGGGGTGTTATATGTTTCTATCCATAACATAAAAAAGTATTACAAGAACAATAAGTTTGCAAAATTAACCCAAAAGAATTAGAGAATGCTCAAGAATAATCTGAATGGTACCAAAAGCAGTGGTCCGACTCTTACAGATCACTAAGAACTCACTGGAAATCAGTGAGATCAAAGAGTGCCACAAGAGGTCAAAAAGATGGATCATCAAGACTACAGAACGAAGATGAGAGCAGAAGGAACAGTCCTCAGCCAGACGAACAAGATTAGTATATGGATTAAGACATTACAATACATAATGGATATTCTATCCATGTGGTTATAATGATAAAGGGATATAATTAAATGGAAGCTGGACTGTATTGCACCCAAGATATTTCACTTTATGAGGCTACAGTATACTTAAATAGTATAACATTATAACTAATTTAATGCTGTGCTTTATAAATGAAGTTAATAACAAAATAACAGCAGACCCAGATTTCCTCTACTGAAGCAAGTTTGACTTTACAGTTACCACAAGTTACCTATCCTACAAGACAGGGCCAACAAAGAAAATAACAGAACACCACTAGCTGTCACCTTCAGCCCCCAACTAAAACCTCTCCAGCGCATCATTAGAGATCTACAACCTATCCTGAAAGATGATCCTTTACTCTCACAGATCTTGGGAGACAGACCTGTCCTTGCTTACAGACAACCCCCCAACCTAAAGCAAATACTCACCAGCAACCACACATCACTGAACAAAAACACTGACCCAGGAACCTATCCTTGTAACAAAGCCCGATGCCAACTCTGTCCACATATCTATTCAAGTGACACCATCATAGGGCCTAATCACATCAGCCATACCATCAGGGGCTCGTTCACCTGCACATCTACCAATGTGATATATGCCATCATGTGCCAGCAATGCCCCTCTGCCATGTACATTGGCCAAACCGGACAGTCTCTACGCAAAAGAATTAATGGACACAAATCTGACATCAGGAATCATAATACTCAAAAACCAGTGGGAGAACACTTTAACCTGTCTGGCCATTCTATGACAGACCTGCGGGTGGCTATCTTAAAACAGAAAAACTTCAAAAACAGACTCCAACGAGAGACTGCTGAGCTGGAATTGATATGCAAACTAGACACAATCAACTCAGGGCTAAATAGGGATTGGGAATGGCTGAGCCATTACAAACATTGAATCTATCTCCCCTTGTAAGTATTCTCACACTTGCTTCTTATCAAACTGTCTGTACTTGGTTACCTTGATTATCACTTCAAAAGTTTTTTTTCTCTTACTTAATTGGCCTCTCAGAGTTGGTAAGACAACTCCCACCTGTTCATGCTCTCTGTATGTGTGTATATATATCTCCTCGATATGTTTCACTCAATATGCATCCGAAGAAGTGGGTTGTAGCCCACGAAAGCTTATGCTCTAATAAATTTGTTAGTCTCTAAGGTGCCACAAGTACTCCTGTTCATAATGCCCAATGTTATACAGAGGTTTGATAAGATTAGATAAGACTTGGTTCTTAAGAATATATTGAAAGAAAGAAAGAAAGAAAGAAAGAAAGAAATCCCCTTCCAGCAGGGAACCAATGTGCCCCTGAAGGAAGTATGGAGAGCCTGGGTTCCCACAGCAAAAAGGCACCATATGACAATGGAGGAATGCATAGGGAGGGAGGAGGCAGGCAAACAGAGAATAAGAGAACAGAAACAGATGTTGAATATTGTAATAAGTTTTCATAGAAAATATATTAATTTAAAAATGGGGCTTTAAATTAGAAATGTTATGATAAATCAGACTCAGGATCAGGGTACAACAACATAGGTGTTAAGGAAAGGAAAAAAACAATATATGTGAATGTTTTAAAATTACTGTTCCTATGGTGGGAACTGTATAAAAAATGTCGTATTTAAAAAAGAGGAACAAATATAAAGGAGACCTGGCATCTGGCTGGGTGGTCTCAATGCTTTTAATAAAAGGTAATATATTTGGCAAGAGCAGACTTGATACTCATGGGTGAGTTTATTAATGTCATGTCTGCTAATGTTAAAGGGATGAACAACCCAACAAAAAGGAAAAGGGTTTTATGCTCACAGAAAAAGGATTTTTCTAGTGTAATATATTTACAGGAAACACACGAAGAAAAATTATGATAAATATCTGGATACTTCTTGGACACAGCTACCATGTGTCTCTCCAGGGCAATTTAATAGAAGAAGGGTGGCAATACTCTTTGCTAAACACTTCTGTTTTATTATTTCAGCACAACTCATAGATACGGAGGGCATATTTTAATTAAGGAGACCTTGAGAGGTAAACTGTTCACCTTAGCCAATGTGCATGATCCCAATCAAGGGCCAAGTTCTAATTTTTGTAATTAGGAAGTTTTAGGAAAGGGCATATTATTCTAGGGGGCAGATTTTAGTGAGGTACTTCATCCCACTTTGGATCGATCAAATATACAATGAGAGATTTTAGGAGGAGCAAGGAGAAATTTGTTCCTTCACTTATGAAATGAGGGTCTGGTGGATGCCTGGTGGGAGAAGAATCCAGATGCCAGGGAGTTTACATATTATTCTGCTGCTCGTGGACCTTATTCTAGGATTGATATAATTTTTATTTCTAGGACCTTGGATAATTTAGTCAAAAATAATCTGGGATTTTATAACCTGCTTTGATCATGCCCCTGCCTATATTAGATTAAAAGACTGGAACTCACTGGAAAAACAAAGGGACTGGCAGTTGAACTGAGGTTTTTTGTATGACCCTGTGACAGTCTGTACCCATATGTTCATCCCTTTTACAAGACTATGTTAAATTTTGTACAAAGCTTACTGTGTAAGGTATCATTTGAAAATTCATGATTTGCTGATCATTATTGTCCTGGTAAAATAAGTGTGGCAACATTCTCTGTAAAGATAGAACCGTGGTTCTCAAACTGTGGGTCAGGACCCCAAAGTGGGTTGTGACCCCATTTTAATGGGGTCGTTAGGGCTGGTGTTAGACTTGCTGGGGCCTGGGGCTGAAGCCCAAGCCCCACCGCCGAAGTCAAAGCCCGAGGGCTTCAACCCTGGGTGGTGAAGCTCAGGTTACAGGCTGCCTGCCTAGAGCTGAAGTCCTTGGACTTTGCCCCCTCCCCCTCCCCCCGCCCGGAGCAGTGGGGCTCATGCTTTGGCTTTGTCCCCCCAATGCAGACGGCAGGGTTCACATGGGCTCAGGCTTCGGTCCCCCCTCCTGGGGTCATGTAGTCTTGTTTTTTGTTAGAAGGGGGTCACACTGCAATGAAGTTTGAGAACCCCGAGATAGACGATTCCACTGTATAATATTACCAAGACATGTTCCAACATGTTCCAGAGGGCAGTCACAAACAAGTTCCCCAGAGACAAAGGGCTAGCCAACGCCTCAGCCAGGTGCCAATGAGATCAAATGGACCACCACTTGATTAAATGGCCACTCTTCTGCAGGAGAGAGGATGTGGGCAAAAATTTACATTTTGACAAAGAAGCAGCTTAAGGTTCCTGGTCACATGAACTTTTTGTCTCCTAAACATCAACAGGAGGTGATTCTTGCCCAACAGAAATGGCTATAAGAGGAGAGGGAAGAGGCCCCAAATAATCCGTCCCTTGCTTTCTACCACAGCATCATCAACACCTGAAGAACAAAGGAAGCAGCATTGGAGTGGGGCGGAAATCCTGACTGAAAGAGGTTCAGCCAATGGGACTGCTGGAACATGTGGCGAGAGAGACCTCTGCTTTGTATTTACTTAGCTTGTTAAATTAGGTGCTAGTTGCATTTTACCTTTTATTTCTTTGTAACCAATTCTGATTTATATGCCTCATGACTTAGAATCATAGAAGATTAGGGTTGGAAGAGACCTCAGGAGGTCATCTAGTCCAACCCCCTGCTCAAAGGAGGACCAACCCCAACTAAATCATCCCAGCCAGGGCTTTGTCAAGCTGGACCTTAAAAACCTCTAAGGATGGAGATTCCACCACGTTCCTAGGTAACCCATTCCAGTGCTTCACCACCCTCCTAGTGAAATAGTTTTTCCTAATATCCAACCTAGACCTCCCCCACTGCAACTTGAGACCATTGCTCCTTGTTCTGTCATCTGCCACCACTGAGAACAGCTGAGCTCCATCCTCTTTGGAACCCCCCTTCAGGTAGTTGAAGGCTGCTATCAAATCCCCCCTCACTCTTCTCTTCTGCAGACTAAATAACCCCAGTTACCTCAGCCTCTCCTCATAAGTCATGTGCCTCAGCCCCCTAATCATTTTCGTTGCCCTCCGCTGCACTCTCTCCAATTTGTCCACATCCTTTCTGTAGTGGGGGACCCAAAACTGGATGCAGTATTCCAGATGTGGCCTCACTAGTGCCAAATAGAGGGAAATAAACACTTCCCTCGATCTGCTGGCAATGCTCCTACTAATGCAGTACAATATGCCGTTAACCTTCTTGGCATCAAGGGCACACTGTTGACTCATATCCAGCTTCTTGTCCACTATAATCCCCAGGTCCTTTTCTGCAGAACTGCCGCTTAGCCAGTCGGTCCCCAGCCTGTAGCGGTGCATGGGATTCTTCTGTCCTAAGTGTATGACTCTGCACTTGTCCTTGTTGACCCTCATCAGATTTCTTTTGGCCCACTCCTCCAATATGTCTAGGTCACTTTCGACCCTATCCTCACCTTCCAGCGTATCTACCTCTCCCCCAGCTTAGTGTCATCCACGAACTTGCTGAGGGTGCAATGCATCCCATCATCCAGATCATTAATTAAGATGATGAACAAAATCAGCCCCAGGACCAACCCCTAGGGCACTCCACTTGATGCCAAGTAAACATTGAGCCATTGATCAATACCCGTTGAGCCCAATGATCTAGCCAGCTTTCTATCCACCTTAAAATCCATTCATCCAATCCATACTTTTTTAACTTGCTGGCAAGAATACTGTGGGAGACCATATGAAAAGCTTTGCTAAAGTCAAGATGTAGCATGTCCACTGCTTTCCTCATATCCACAGAGCCAGTTATCTCATCATAGAAGGCAATCAGGTTAGTCAGGCATGACTTGCCATTGGTGAATCCATGTTGACTGTTCCTGATCACCTTCCTCTCCTCCAAGTGCTTCAAAATGGATTCCTTGAGGACCTGCTCCATGATTTTTCCAGGGACTGAGGTGAGGATGACCGGACTCTCCTTCCCTTTTTAAAAGATGGGCACTATATTTGCCTTTTTCCAATGATCTGGGACCTCCCCGATCGCCACACATTTTCAAAGATAATGGCCAATGTATCTGCAATCTCATCAGCCAACTCCCTCAGCACCCTTGGAAACATTAGATCCGGCCCCATGGACTTCTAAATAGTCCTTAACCTGTTCTTTCACCACTGAGCGCTGCTCACCTCCTCCCCATACTATGCTGCTCAGTGCAGCAGTCTGGGAGCTGACCTTGTCTGTGAAGAACGAGGCAAAAAAAGCATTGAGTACTTCAGCTTTTTCCACATCATCTGTCACTAGATGGTCTCCCTCATTCAGTAAGGATCCAATACTTTCCCTGACCTTCTTCTTGTTGCTAACATACCTGTGGAAACCCTTGTTACCCTTCACATCCCTTGCTAGTTGCAGCTCCAATTGTGCTTTGGCCTTCCTGATTACACCCCTTCACGCTCGAGCAATATTTTTATACTCCTCCCTAGTCATCTTTCTAAGTTTCCACTTCTTTTAAGCTTCCTTTTTTGTGTTTAAGCACACTGAAGATTTGTCTGTTAAGCCAAGCTGGTTGCCTGCCATATGTGCTATTCTTTCTGCACATCGGGATGGTTTGTTCCTGCGCCCTCAATAAGACTTCTTTAAAATACAGCCAGCTCTCCTGGACTCCTTTCCCCCTCATATTAGCCTCCTAGGGGATCCTGCCCATCAATTCCCTGAGAGACTCAAAGTCTGCTTTTCTGAAGTCCATGGTCCGTATTCTGCTGCTCTCCTTTCTTTCTTTTGTCAGGATCCTGAATTCGACCATTTCATGGTCACTGCTACCCAGTGACTTGTAGTCACTTAAAATCTACCTTTCTATAGTTAATACATTTGTTTCATTGTTCTAGCTAAACCAGTGTGTTTGGATTGAAGTGTTTGGGAAACTCCATTTGGGATAACAAGATTGGTGCATATTATTTTCTTTTACTAAATGATAGACTTTATATGAGCTTGTATTGTCCAGGAGTGTGCTGGGCAGTACAAGACACACATTTCTGGGGGAAAGTCTGGGAGTTTGCTGGTGTTGCCCTTTAATATAATTCACAAGTGGCTGGCCCAAGCACTCATAACTGGGAGTGATTTACATGCTGGAGGCTGTCTGTGAGCAGACCAGGAGTGGTTGTTCTCAAAGCAAGGTAAAGGCATCCCTTGTTGGAGAATTGAGGGGACCCAACTATCCATAAGTTCAGATTGTACACTGGATAATGTCACAAATTCCTTTAGAATCCAAGAGCTGGATGAAAATTTTCAGACATGTATAGAAGAAAATGATAAGAAAGGGATTAATAAAAGTTTTCTCTGGGATGCTGGAAAGGCAGTAGTAAGGGGGATCCTTATAAATAAAGCATCATACCAGAAATGAGAACTCTTGAAAAAGAGAGTTTGGTTAAAGAATGTTCTGTTTTGGAAAGTAGACATAAACCTACAGGCTGTGAAAGGGTGTAGAAGAAAATAAATGAGATGAGAAGGAACATGGACATGTTACAAACAGGTACAGCTGAGCAAAGACAAATATATTAAAAAAAATTATGAAAAGGGCAATAAAGCTGATAGGCTATTAGTCCAAAAGTTAAAAAAGAAACAGGATAAAATCAGCCATCCCTCTAATAAGAAATAGGAAGGGAAATTTAGTAATGTGTGCTAACTTTTTCCATCCTTTGTATGATTCCGAAAAGCTGAATCCTGAACTTAAAAATAGATATTTGAGAGGTGTGAAACTACTTCAGCTCTCAGAGGATGATGTGGCAGCTCTTGATAGGAAAATTGCTGCAGAGGAAGTTGAAACTGTAATTAAGAATTTAAAATCCAATAAAGCTTAAGGTCCCTATGGATTTTCTGGGGAGTATAGCAAAGCTCTTAACCAAGTGTTGGTCCCTATTTTAACTGAATTGTTAATTACGTATTGCAGGGGAATGAGATTCCAAAGTCGTGGGAAGAGGCAAAAATGGTGGTCATTCCTCAAGAAGAAAAAGAGCTTAAAAAGTGTGCATCGTACAGACTCTTTTCTTCAATTAACATGGATAATAAATAGGGTTGCCAACTTTCTGATTGCAGAAAACCGAACACTCCAACCCCAACCCCAATCCCTACCCCGCCACTGCCCTGCCCCATCTCTGAGGCCCCACCCCCGCTCACTCCATCCTCCCCCCTCGCTCTCCTCTACTCTCACTCATTTTTACCAGGCTGGTTGGAGTGTGGGAGGGGGTGCAGGCTCTGTGAGGGAGTTTGGATGAAGAAGGGGGTTCCGAGCAGGGGCAGGGAGTTGGGTGCTGGAGGGATTCGGGGTTCCACTCTGGCTGGATGGTGCTTACCTCAGGTGGCTCCCGGAAGCAGCCAGCATGCCCAGCTCCTAGGCAGAGAAGTCAGGGGGTTCTGCACACTGCCCACACCTGCAGGCGCTGCCCGCACAGCTCCCATTGGCCGCAGTTCCCGGCCAATGGGAGCTGTGGAGCCGGTGCTCAGGGCAGGAACAGTGCATGGAGCCTCCCTGATTGCCCCTGCACCTAGGGGGCACAGGGACATGCTGGATGCTTCCAGGAGCCACGCAGAGCCAGGGAGCCTGCCTTAGCCCCACTGCGCCGCTGACCGGATTTTTAATGGCCAGTCAGTGGCGCTGACCGGAGCCACCAGGGTCCCTTTTCATTGCTGGCAGCCAACTTTCTGATAATATCAGAAGAACTCTGAATCTGATCTGTACTGTTAATTCTAGCAATTCTACCTGTGCACTGCTTTCTCTGGACACTGTGAAAGCCTTTGACCAGCTGTAGTGGAAATATATCAGACAGATTTTTTGTAAGGTTTGGTTTTGGAAACCAGTTTTATAGGGGCATATATGCCCTCTATACTCATCCTTGTGCAGCTGCTTTGGTTAATGGTCATCAATACCCTCATTTTAATTTGTCCAGGGGTACAAGACAGGGTTGCTCATTATTCCCCCCACCCAATGTTTGCTTTGACAATGGAGCCAAATCCAGAAGCGTTGTTAAAAATTATAGAACAACTGACGTTGGAAATTGGGCAGGTATCAGGCTTCAAAATAAACTGATAAATCTGAAATTTTAGAAATTAATATTCCCCAAAGGATCAAAACAAGCTGTTGTCTGCTACATACATTTAAATGGGTAAAGGACTCTAAAATATTTAGGAATAAATCTTGTGGAGAAACATAAAAATCTTTTAAAACAAATTACCCTCCGATGTGGAATAAAATAATAAAAGACTTGGAGGACTGGAACAAATATGAAATTTCTTGGCTAGTTAGGCTAGCCGCAGTAAAGACAAAAATCCTTCCAAAGTTGTTATTTTTGCTTCAGTGCATCCCTGTTGGTGTCCCAGACATGACATTAAAAAATCATGGCAGGATGTGCTATTAAAATTAATATGGAAATATAAAAAGTCAAAAGGGGTGTTCTAAAGTTCTGTATAAACCTACAAAATGGTGTGGACTAGCTTTCCCTAATTTATATTATTATTATTTTATGTATTTATTATGCATCACAATTAAAAGATGTGATCAATTGGATTAACAATAGACCAGCCAAACACTGGGTAAAACATGAACAAGGCTGGAGCTCAAATATAGCTATTCATAGTAATTGTTGGGTTAAAAAGCAATTTAGGTCACCAAAAATAAAATAAAAAATAAAAACACCCATCCATCCAGACCACCTTAGCAGCTTTGGATAAATTTTCTAAATTCCCGTCACTGAGGCCCTCTCCTTTAGCTACTTTCATTAGTAATCAGGAATTTATCCCTAGGAAATATCAAAGTGACTATTTGTTGTGGGTAGGAGCTGACATTACTCTGTTCGGACAGCTGTTCCTAGATCCTGATTAGAAATCATACCAAGAGAGATGTAATAACGTAAATAATATAAAGATATCATATCTTCAGTATTTACAAGTTAAACACTTTATTGTGAAATCTGCATCCAAAATAGCTTTATACAGACCTTTATCCCACATATGACGAGCTGACACAGAAGTAAGCTGTAACAAAAGGTTTCATTTCTAAGATATATATATACAGTTTTGATTAAAAAAGATGTTAACAAGAACAACCCAGATGAAAAGACGGGAGAGGGCTTTGGACAAAGAAATTGATCTGGTGGGTCTCTATATGGGAAAGGGAATAGGCATCTTCAAATTGTGTAGCTCATAATGAAAAAATGTAGAAATGACTATTTGTCATGTGACTAAATGGCTAAATGACTAAATGTCATGTGGCTCCAGTTAAGATGCATCATACTTTTGCTACTTGGGAGGCACTCTGTTGGAGGAGGTGCAGGGAAAGGGGAACATAGTTGCACATGTGGTGATTGTGTCTAGGAATTAGATGGTTTGGGGACAAAATTATTAAAGAGATTCATCTTATGACAAAATGCCGTCTTCCTGGAGATCCCCTGACTTGCTTTCTTAATGCTCCAGTAAAAGATCTGCATTTTAAACAGACTCATTTCTTCTTTATTGTGACCAACTAGACATTTTATTGCATATTATTGGAAAAACGTGACTTCTCCTCCTATGGAATTGTGGTGTAGTAAAATATGAACTGTCCTTGTAATGAAAAAGCTTTCACACCAACTACTTACACAAGATATTAACCTGATCCTGAATAAGTAATGTACAATGTAGTCTGCTACCGTCTTACTATAATTTGCCTTAATAAAAAGTTTTTAATAAATTAGAGAATGACAAAATCCAGGTCATACATATTACTTTAATTCTGCCTCTTTATAAATATGCATTATGATAGTCTTTAAATTACATGAGCAGATACTACTTTTTCTACCAGAAAGGTCATCAGTAGAATTTGAATTCAGCAGCATCTAAGGTACACAGCTGACCTATTCCATCTGAGCTAAAGGAATGATTGGTAATAGAAATATGCTACAGTCACTAGAGGAAACACAACACACGCTTTGCCACAGGGCTATTTTTGAGATAGGTGCCAGGAATCCATCTCTCCACTGTTCCTGGCTCTTGGAGCAGGGTGTGGCCAAGTTGGCAGAGCAGTGTTTGAGGATAGTAAACTCAAGCACACAGATTTAGAATGTTTATTTTGAAAGGCAATGTAGCAAAGTGGAGAAGAATTTGGTGGGCCATATTAGAGACCTTGATTCTATTCCCAGTACTGCTAGGAGTGACCACCTGTAACCTATCAGCTACCTTATTTGTAAAACGGGTGGATGATACTTGCCAGCTAGTGGGTATGTAGCCTTATTCAGTAATAAGGGCTGTGAACAGCACAGAAATGTTGATAGCAGTTAGTGCAATGATCCCAACCTTTTTTCTCTGGCGGGCGCCAGACGATGAGCCACCGCGGACCGTGGCCGGCGGACAAGCATCCGCCGAGAAGCGGTAACGTCAATAGGCATCGCCACCGAAATGCCGCTGACAAACAGCGTCATCCAGAGGCATCGCTGCCGAAAATCGGCATTTCAGTGGCGACGCCTCTGGATGACGCTGCTTGTTGGTGGCATTTTGGCGGATGCTCGTCCGCCAGCCAGTACGCAGGCGCCATGGCACCCGCAGGCACCACGTTGGGGACCACTAAGTTAGTGGGAAGGGAGACATAAACTCACAACCTCCTGACTCCCAGCCTAGCACAACTTCCTCTCAACAGGGGTGGGAGAGCTCAGGGAGGCTCTCTCTTATCTGGGTAGACATGACAGGGCTGCCAAATATGTAAGTATCATGCAATGCGTGTGACTGTTGGTGGGTCTACTACCTGGGCAAGACCAAAGGCATGCTATAACAAGGTCAGTGACAAGCTAGCCAAGACACTATAGATATGTTCTAAAATTACTATCCAAACAAGGCTGTGGCTCAAAGAAAATAAAACTCTTCCGAATAATGAACAATAGTGACCTTAACATAAGTAGCCTTAGTCTGGTTGGTGGGGCTTGCCCACATGCTCAAGGTCTAACTGATTGCCATATTTGGGGTTGGGAAGGAATTTTTCCCCAGGTCAGATTGGTAGAGACCCAAGGGGCAGGGGAGTTTGCTTCCTCTGGAGCACGGGGCTTGGATCACTTGCAGGTTTAAGCTCGTGTATATAGCGGATTCTCTGTAATTTGACATTTTAAAATCATGATTTGAGGACTTTAGTAACTCAGCCAGAGGCTAAGGGTCTATTACAAGAGTGGGTGGTGAGGTTCTGTGACCTACAAGGTGCAGGAGGTCAGACTAGATGATCATAATGGTCCCTTCTGGCATTAAAGTCTATGAGTCTATAAGCTGCTTACAGTGAGAGTAAGTCTTTACTGAAGAGTTAACTTATCGACCTTCAAGTTAACTTCTCTCAAGTTAGCCTAGCTCTAGTGAAAGCAGCCATGTTGTGAAATAACACCTGAGCTGCAAAGAGTGATTGAAAGGAAGGATGGTCCACTGATTAGGGCACTAGTTTAGGACTTGGGAAACCCATGCATAATTCCCCGCTCCACCACAAGACTTCCTGTTTTACTTTGGGCATGTCACATAACCTCTCTGGGGATGTCTACACAGCTGCTTGGAGCAAGTCTGGGTGGATGGACTTGGGTCCATGTGGATATTCTGGCTTGGAATTTGAAGCCTAATGAGGGGGGGAAGGGGTGCACTTCAGAGCCTGAGCCCAAACATTCAAATTACTATATCTAGTGGGCTGGCATGAGCCCCACTAGCATGTCTGTCAGCCTGGGCTGTGAGCCTTGTTTCCACAGCTGTGTAGACATACCATCCATGCCTCAGTTCCACATTTGTAAAAATGGGAATAACTATACTTCCCCACCTTGCAGTTTCTTCTAGGATAGTTTTTTGAATGTATGTTTATCATATATATGTATGTATAATAAATACTCTTTTTGAAGCGTTGTAAAAATAGTATTACAATGCCCAGAACACCTTTGGTTTCCATTCCTACTAAGTTAAACAGCAGTTCTTGTCTCTGCTGAATGTTCTATCTTACATCAAAACGGCATTAATGTTGTAGAAACTCAGAGAACAGATGACAAATTTTCTCTTGCCAAAGCACCTGGCTTTGATGGAATCCTGTCAGGTTTATGTAAAGATTTTTCACAGTTGCTCTTCCATTTGATACAGGATAAATTCAGTAACTCCAGAAAGAGAATGGCTGTTTGCCATGGTTTACAGTGCAAAAATTTAGCATTTTGGCTAAATCTAACAAATGCATAGACCTATACGATGCGTATTTCCTGATTTCTCTAAGTAATATACATGTAAAGATTTTTATCTAGGATACTGGTCACTAGATTTCAACACATGATCACAAAATCAATCCATGAAGACTAGATTGGTTATATTCACCCAAGACATGTTCTGAAATGTCAGACACTTAATTAATATACTCCAGTTCTCCCACAGATTTAATCTTCTCTCCGTCTGTGTCTAGGTTGATGCTGGAGAAGTATTTGACACTGACTTTCAATTTATAACTTCATACTCCTTTTAATTTCAGAGCTATGTTTTGTTACCTGTAGACTTCATTCTGTTCTAAGAGAACAGGAAAGAACAGAATAACTGTGTCCATCATCAGTTTGACTTTGGAAGGGAATATAAAACATGAATATCCCTGGCTTTATCCCCTTAAAGGTTGCCTTGACCATTAAAGTAATTGCCCTTTAGTTTGTCCCAGAGCTAGGGCTGTAATTTCCTCATTAACTATTAATGTGATTTTGCATCTCTCAGATGAGAAGGTTTCTTATACAGCCCTACTGTAAGGTGTTTGAGATGCATAATAAAGGCAGGTATTTGGTTTTTGGATTAATTCTCACAAATTAGAGAGTTGGGGCATGTGATTGTCCTTCTACAGAACATTTATCTGTATGGTATACAGTATTTATACAGAGCCCTCAAGAATATCTGTTTCTTAAATGCAATTTGAATTACTCATATACCTTGCTGGATTCTAAATGAACTATAGCACACTCAGGGAGAAGATTTGGGCATCATTATGGAGAACACAATTAAGACCTTTGCCCAATGTTCAGCAACAGTCAAAAAGTAAGCAATATGTTAGAAATGGGATGGAGAATAAAACTGAAAATATTATAATGCCATTTTATGTCAATCGACATGATGTCCTCCCCTGGAATATTGTGCTCAACTTAGGTTATCCCATTTAAAAAAAGGATATGGCAGAAATAGAGGGGATCCAGAGATGGACAAGAAAAATTAAAGTAATAGGGAAAAGTCTGTAGGGCGAGAGATTGGAAGTATTTGACTGTTTACTTTAGAAAAGAAATGAATGTGAAGGGGCTTGATAAAAGTATATAAAACAATGAATGGTATAGACAAGGTAGTTTAGGCACTATTATTCACCCTTACTAATAATACAAGCATAAGGGGAGATTCAATGAAATTGAAAGGAGCATATTTCAAAATGATACATGAAAAGTATTCCTTAATCTGCAAATTTTTTGCCACAAGCTAGCACAAGGGCAAGAATTTAGCAAGATCCAGAAAAGGCTTGGATAACTATTGACACAGGAGCATCCAAAACGTTCCAATAAACATTTTTTAAAAGAGTTTTGGAAGGATTATATCCTTTCATAGCTCAAAGCATAAACCAACCTTTCAATAGTAGGAGTTGGGAAAAAAAATTCAGCTGCAAGCAATTTATGCCATAACTGCCTCCTCCAGGGCTTCTTGTATGTTTCTCAGAAACATATTGTACTGGTCAGTGCCTGAGATCAGATACCGAACAGATGGACAGCTGATGAGCTGTATGGCAATCGCTGTATACAGACTACTCCTGATTTTCTGAACCCTGTTATCTGGGGGGGGACACATGCTGGGGGGCAAGGAAGGGATTTGGATAATGCAAATGCAGAGGTTCAGATAATAGAGCAAAGACCCCCCAGCTGCTGAGGAGGCCATATTGCTGCTGAATGGTTCCTGTGACAGAGCGCAACGAGCCTTCTGCAGCTCAGTTGTCACAGGAGTGAGTGGGTGGGGCTGTGGCAGCGGTGCTGCAGGGGGTTTCCTGTGCTGCTGCAGGGCTGATGACACCTGATTCCTGCAGATGCAAGGAAGGCTGCGGTCCTGGTGGGGCAAAGCAGAGTCCTAGCTGGGAGTCTCTCCTCTGCCCAGCCAGGACCACAGCCTCCCCACCGCATCTTGCACCTGAAATAATTGAGGGCAGGAGGAGCAGCACAGGGAGCCCTCGGCAGCCCTGCTGTCACGGGAATGAGTGAGCGGGTCCGTGACAGCGGAGCTGCAGCAGGATCCCTGTGCTGCTGCTCCAGCCTTCTCGGTTATCCAAACTCCCGATTAGCCAAATAAAATGCACGTCCCCCATACTATTCGGATAGTCGAGAGTATACTGTAGTCCTATAAGCTAGATTCTATCATCAGTGGATCCATGCAACCCCATTGATTTCAGGGAGTTCAGTGGAGTATCTGAGGACCACATTTGACCCCAAGGTTGTACAATTGGTAACACATCGTGAATAATGCCTGGCATTGTAGAAAAGGATTCTATAAATGATTCATTGTGTTTATGTTGAGTACATTATTTCTGGATTGACCCACACTCTTTCCAAGGGAGGTGCTGGAATCCCTGTCACTGGAGGATTTTAAGAACGGGTTAGACAAACACCTGTCAGGGATGATCTAGGTTTACTTGTTCCTGCCTCAGTGCAGGAGGCTGGACTAGATGAGCTCGCAAGATCCCCTCCAGCCCTACAATTTATTATTCCTTTATTGAGTGGAGCGTATGTTTATAAAATTTGTGGATGACATCAAGCTGGGAGGGGTTTCAAACACTTTGGAGGAGAGGATTAAAATTCAAAATGGCCTTGACAAATTGGAGAACTGATCTGAAATCAACAAGATGAAATTCAATAAAGCCAAGTGCAAAGTACTACACTTAAGAAGGAAAATCAAATGCATACAAAATGGGAAATAGCTGCGTAGGTGGTAGTACTGCTGAAAAGGGTCTGGGGTTATAGTGGATCACAAATTGAATATGAGTCCACAATGCAATATAGAGTCGCAAATATCATTCTGGGGTGTAATAACAGGAATGTCATATGTAAAACACAGGAGATAATTGTCTTGGTCTATTCAGCACTCGTAAGGCCTCAGCTGGAGTAGTGTGCTCAGTTCTGGACACCATACTGAGAAAGATGTGGACAAATTGGAGAGAGTCCGGAAGAGAGTTACAAAAATGATAAAAGGTTTAGAAAACCTGACTTGTGAGGAAAGGTTAAAAAATTGGGCATGTTTAGTCTTGAGAAAAGAAGAATGCGGGGGACTTGATAACAGTCTCCGACTATGTTAAAGGCTGTTACAAAGAGGACTGTGATCAGTTGTTCTCCATGTTAGCTGAAGGTAGGGCAAGAGGTAATGGGCTTAATCTGCAGCAAAGAAGATTTAGGTTAGATAGTTAAAAAAACAACTTTCTAATTGTAATGAGAGTTAAGCACAGGAATAGGCTTTCAAGGGAGGTTGTGGAATCCCCATCATTGGAGAATTTTAAGAACAGGTTAGAGAAATACCTCTCTGGGATGGTCTAAGTATACTTGGTACTGCCTCTGCATGGGAGACTGGGGAAGATGACCTCTTGAGGTCCCTTCCAGCCCTGCATTTCTATGGTTTACTTCAATTCAGTATTATTCATTTTTTTGAGTTTTTTAATTTTTGTTCTTCTGGCAGTAGCTGCCTGCATTTTGCTTAGTGTTTATTCAATCCTGCCTTCAATTAGTTAAGAAGTAAAGAATGCAAATTAGTGAAACCTCCTAATACATAGTAATTAGTGAGCAAGGCTCACTAATTTAATCTGCTGTAGTTGTAAAGCAGAAGTAGTTCAGAATTCAGCTGCCTATTTAAGTGGTACTTCTTGCAGGAATCACACTACACCTGTTCTCTGGAGCACTTGCTGGCTTTCAAATTGCTTGAGTAATGTTTTAAGGAATTGGATTTGATGGTATAAATCTTTAAGTGGCTTGAACTCTGGTTAACATGGAGACTGGTTTTCTCCCCATCTGATACCACTACAGCTGTGATCAGTTGAAACACTAATGTCCCCTTCATCTCCCCATTTAAGTGAGAGATGGCTGGTGGTGACAAAGATTTTGATGAGGGTGCTTTGACTTTGAACATACACCCTGCCTCTTGATCTGTTAGAGCCCAGATTTGTTGCCTTTCAGGCCATATTGAAAAACCTGTGTGTTCTCCAAAGCTTGTCTTGAGGGAGTGGGGTATGGACGGTTTTATTTGTGGTTTGTTAAGATGTTCTTTTTTGGGGGTTGGGAACCCTTCTCCATCTGTGGGTACAAAACGCTGTCATGGAGAAAACCATGTCCTTGTAAGATACCGAACACAGTACAAACGGTGAGAGTGGGTAGTCAGTGCACCATGCCCAAGGCCTATGCAGCTTTGTAAGTTCCTGGTCCTGAAAATTGCTGAACAGCTAGAGCTCTCATTGACCTCAGTGGGTGCTAAAAGTGCACAGTTCCAAGGATGAGCTAGCAGAGTGCTCCCAGTGTGGATGTTCGTTACACACCTGTATGAACTTGAAAATTAAGTTCCACCATCTCAGATAATAGGAGTCCTGAGGTTTCTCTACAATACAAATTGCTTCTAAAGTCAGGTGTCTCGTGCTATGGTTCACTGTTTCCCTCAAGATTCCAAGCCAGCTAAGCAGTCAGTAGATGCTGTGGCATCAGGTTAGATTGCAGATAATATAAGCATGACCAAGAGATGAACTAAATGAGATTAGTAGTAATACCCAGGCTGTTAGGAATAAAATGCATTTATGATCATACTCAAAGCTATGAATCAAGCTGGAAAACCTGGCTTTGGCAGTGGAGAACAATTTAGCTCCTATCTCCATGGAGAACATGTTATCCCTGACTACACATTATACAGGAAGGACAGGCTGGGTTGTGAGGAGAAGAAGGCAGCAGTGTTATGCATACAGGACATCATAAAGTATCTTAACATGTGGTTGATTGTTGGTTTTTAAGAAAAGGAGAAAAGGATTAAAGAAGCTGCAGTATTGTCTGGTTCAGAAATAAAACTGGATGATTTTAATAAACCAATATTAATTAGTTGAGTGGCACATATAAGCCGTTTACTGAGAACATAAGTGACTGAATTATTTGGTCAGTTCATTCTGGAGCCTATGAGAAAGGAAGAAGTTCCTCATGTAATTCCAGGAGTTCATTGAGGCACTAAAGCATAGAAAGTTAAACTTGCTTTTAATAATAAGAAAATGATACATTTTAAAAGAATTAAAATTAGGAAAATCTAGACAGAAGGGCAGTCAACTAAAGGCAAAGACGGGGTGTGGCGGGGTGATGACTCACCAGCGTGGCACCCTCTGCTCGTCATTTAGGGAATTAACTTTTTCCCAGCTACGGAGCGCCCTCTGCAGGCCGGCTGATGTCTCGCCTGCCACTGGCCCCCGTGTCCCTCCCGGACCCCGGTGCCCTTTGCCCTGGGGTTCTGCCCACTGCAGCACCCCCTCACTCTGGGTCTCCCCTCCCAGGGTAACCCCCAACCCTCCAAACCCACCTTGCCACAATGGCTACTGCCAGTCATCATCTAGCCCCCGCTCCCTGGGGCCAACTGCAGTCTGTAAACCACTCATCATCAGCAAGGGGGTTAGGACCTGCTGCCTTTGCCTATCTCTGGGCTGCCTCTCTACAGCCCCAGTACCTATTTGTAGGCCTTTAACTAGACTTGCAGCCTGGGGTTTTGCTAGGCCAGAGCTCCCCAGCTCCCTCTGCCCTTCCCCAGCACTGCTCCACCCTAGGTACCCGCCTCAGCTTCCCAGGCAGCCAGGTCCTTCTCTCTCTCAGAAGCTAGAGAGCGAGTCTGTCTCTAGTTCCTGGCCCACTGCCCTCTTATAAGGGCCAGCTGGGCCCTGATTGAGCTGGCCACAGCTGTGGCTAATTCCTTAATCAGCCCAGCTTTTCTAGTTGCAGCTGCTTTTAACCCCTGTTTACGGGGGTGGGGCATCTGCCCCCACCACATGGGGGTAGGGAATTGGGAGCAAAGAAAGAGAACTCCCCAATCAGCTTGCCTAAAGGATATTTACGAATGTTGTATTGGAGGTGCAGAAAGTTTACATGCTTCAGACTGAAAATCAAAATGCATATTGAATGGAAGGTAAATCACAAATGTATTGGAGGAGAAGAAACTATTCTTTAAAAAGTGGATGTTCTGGATAAACTCTATGAATAGGCCCTTCCTTCACCACATATTACCATACCACTACCAATAAGATGGCCAAATGCTTGGACGAGATTAACTCCTGGATGAAGAATAACTGGCTGAAGCTAAACCTGAGTAAGACGGAGGTGATATGGTGGGCAGAGGAAAGCACTTTGAAGAGTTTGCAGACACCATGCAGTTTCCTTTGGCTGAAGATACATACCCACAATTCGTCAATTCATCCATAGTTTAGGCATATGCTTGTATTTCTTGCTGACTCTAAGCTCTCACATAACAGCATCTGTGAGTAATGCTTTCTGCCATCTCTGGTTCACTGAGAGACCCCATCCCATCCTGGCAGAGATGACTTGGCCTCAGGTATTAATCCCTTTGTCACTTCTCAGCTGGACTACAGCAATGCGATATACCTGGGCGCGAAGCCTTTTGCATGTAGGAAGTTCCAGTTAGTCCAGAACACTGTAGCACGTCTCTTCAGCAACACTGGCTTCTGTGACATCTGCCCTGTCTTCTATTCTCAACACTGGCTTCATATAGAATATTGAATGAAGTACAAGGGCTTGGTCCTTCTTTTAAGGTGCTCCATAGCCTGGGCTCAAGGAATCTAAAAACTGCCTAAAGTTCTAGGAGGAAGATCCGGATTGACAACTACGCTCCTCTAGTACAATGGAACTTTCTACAGCCAGGGTGAAGCTCATCTGGGCAGAAGACAGAATTTTCTTGGGGAGCAGTCAGAGACTGTGGAATGATCTTCCCCAGAAACTAAGGAGCATCACAAACCTCACCACCTTCTGTTCCAAGTGTAAGACACATTTCTTTGACCTTGCCTTCTCTAACATACGTACATAGCAACATATATATTTTTAAAAAAATGAAAATCCTACCCAAACCTGACACTCCATTGCACACGATTTTCCCCTTGGGAAGAGATGAGAGGGCAAACAGTACATGATAGCTCTCAGTCAGGTTGCATAATGCACTATTGGAAGGCACTTAGTTCGATGGTGCTGAGTGTGGTATAAGAACCTATTCAAAATAGAATAGACTGGAACCCAAATAGCTTTCAAGGTGGAAAGAGATGAGATAAAGAAAAACTACTTAAAGATTTCAAGATAAAGAATTCAAAATTATTTATTTGATTAGAAATAAGAAAGCTGGGTGTGTGACTATAGGCCATCGGAAAATGAGTAAATTGAATAAATGCTTGAGTAAGAAAGAAGTCAAACAAGTTCCCTGCATCTGTCTGAGGAGTTTCTATTCCAAGGCACTATTCCATGGGAAAACAGACTATGGCCTTAACCAATATTGAAGTCTCTAAGGAGCAAATTATGAAACAACTTGAGAAAGTCACATGCAGTAAATTACCAGAAGCAGATGGTATTAATCTGAGAAGTCTGAAAGAAATAGAGTGTGAAAGAGTGGAACTACTGATGAGGCTGTACAATGTAAAGCAACTGTTTCTGGCTATTGGAAGTCGCTAATGTAATGCCTATCTTCAAAAAAGCGGGGGAGATTCCAGGATATACCAGCTGGAAGCCTCCTTTCAGTTTCTGGGATGGAATAGTAAAGACAGAATAGTACAGCATTTGGATAAGCATAACTTGATTAGTTTAAACCAGTAAGGTTTCTGTAAAGGAAAATCTATATTCTTTAACCTATGGAGGGACAAAAGGAAGTGGGAAAGGATTGATCAGCTTGTTAAGGCATAGGAAAAGACGGTAATGAATGGCTGTTCATTAATGTCAAGAAGTCAATAGGGAGTTGGATAAATCTGCAGAAAATACATATTTGTGGAAGTGAATAAATACTATAGAGAAGTTGTGAGGAACTCTAATGGATTTACATACCCTGTGGGACTGGGAAGCAAAATTGCAGATTAAATATAATGTTAATAAGTAGGAGGTAAGGGACATGCCCAACATAAACAGAACTTCTTATATACACTGATGGGCTCTGAACTTCTAAGAGATTTTGAGGGGGATAAAATTGGGAGTTGTCACAAGGAACAGTTGAAACAACTATATTCATATGTATAGATAAATTGAAACACATCCATCTCGAGAGTGGAACATAACGACTTTAGAACAGTGCACAGCAATGTTACACAGCAGTTGAGCCTGAGAATTGAAAAAGGGACACCGTATCTGTTTGCAATTACACAGGCATATCCTGTAAGCAAAAGGAGTAAAAAAATCTAAGAAATCTTGTTCACTCAATCAAGACAGAATCAAGTTTGAAGCATATATAAAAGTGGTGAGCAACATGGAAGGTATGTGTAAATGTAGCATTGTGACATATTAAAATGACCGTGCCCAAGTATAAGCTGCTCTTTTATAGTAGTTCTTCTAATCACAAACTTTAGAACCAGCTTAAAAGCAAATGTTCAAAATCTTTTTTATTTTGTAATTAAACAAACCTATGGTTCATCCTTAATTTGCAACAAGGCTATTTAAAAATCACTGTTAACAAAGTTTCTCTAGAAATTGGAAATCGGATCTGTAACTGGGAAAGAATTAGTGTTGCTTATCCCATAAGAAAAGTATAGGGTATTTTCTAATTGGTGTTGAAAGGAAATGAAGCTTTGCGACACAGAGTCCAAATTTATCCCGCTCCTCGGTCCCTTACCATGACAATCTATTCTGAAAAGAGTAGTTTAGTTTTGTGTATCTTAATCATCAGAGCTCTGTTCATTAAAGAACTACTCTTACTGCAGGTTTTAAAATAGTTATTTGTAGCACCATTTCACCTAATTAGTCAGGTAACTACATAAATTTAAGTAATGATTCAACCAGTTCACCAAACCTGCAGACTCTCTAGCAGTTGATTCATGTACTAGTTTATACTGGAAATCACTATAATACCTCCTTGCCCTTTCTGTATACTGTGTTTTACAAATATCCATCATGATGATGCATGAATGATGCGCGAATGCCTGAGTATGAGGGTTTTTAAATGAGACGACCATTGCATGGGGGCAGTCTCACTCTCTTGGCTGCAGAAGTCGAAGATCAGTGGGCATGAAAGACCATGACAACTGGGGCCTTCATTAGCTGAAGTGGTAGCCACTGATGTCTTTGGTGCCTTGTCAAGCCTTCCATAGTCCTCACTATGTTGTTGCAGTGCCTTTCCAACTGTTGGACAAAGAGGTTTCCTCTGCCCAATCCATCACAGCGGAGTTAATATGCTGATGTAGGCATTAGCCTTCCTGGCTACCCTCCACCTGCTTTAGCCCGCCCGTCAAAGCAGTGTCCCGGAATGTGGCTGCTGCCATTGTCTAGTGCCTACCTGGAGCACAGGTGACAGCTGGCTGTGGAATGAGGACCCATAAAAGAGAACCACTCAAAGAGTGCTACTGTCTGGCTTTCAGAGGTACAACCTCTGCTTCTACACCCCATTTTATAGTTGGGGAAACTGAGGCCTGGTCTATACTACAAACTTAGGTTGACAGATGCCGCGTTAAGTTGATCTAATAATGTATGTGTCTACACTACCAAATCCCTTCCTCCAACTTAAGTGGCCTGTAAAGTTGACTTCTGTACGCCACCTCCACTAGAGGCATAGCACTTGATTCAACATCTATGGGTCAACATAGGGATAGTGTAGACACTGCGTTGTGTAATTTGAATGAATTGGCCTCCAGGCAGTGTCCCACAGTGCTCTGCTTTGACCGCTCTGGAGAGCACTTTCAACTCCACTGCACGTCAGCCAGGTACAGAGGAAAGAGCCGCTCCCCTGTTAAAGCCCCAGGAACTTTTGAATTTTCATTTCCTGTTTAATCAGCGTGGAGAGCTCACCACCACAGCTGATCATGGAGACTCAAGACTGCAAATGTGCTCCAGCATGGAGTACACAGGACATGGTGGATCTTATTGCTGTGTGGGGAGAAGAGTTTGTGCAGGGAGCGCTCCGATCCAGCAGAAGAAACACTGACATCTATGCCAAGATCACGCGGGGCATGGGGGAGAAGGGCTACACCAGGGACACACAGCAGTGCCGCGTAAAAATAAAGGAGCTTCAGCAAGCGTACCAGAAGACAAGGGAGGTGAAAGTTGTTCTGGCTCTGCTCACAGACATGCCGCTTCTATAAGGAGCTGCATGCGATACTCGGCAACGACCCCACCACTACCCCAAAACGCTCTATGGATACCTCCCAGGAGCCCCGGGCGACCTCGAGCAACAAAGAGAAGGACATTGTTGATGAGGAAGGGGAGGAGGAGGAGAATGTGAGGCAGGCAAGCGGAGGATTCATTCACCCCAACAGCCAAGAACTGTTTTTAACCCTGGAGCCCATCCTTTCACATGAACAGTTGGTGGCGGAGCGTGAGGCACCTCTGGTGAGTGCACATTTCCAATCAAACTGTAGGGGTTACGTGCTATTATTTTTATGTTTAATCTGAATAAAAAAGTAGGTATCGGTGGCCACTCCATCTATGCAGAGGGTGCTCTCCGAACGAGACTGTTTATGTGCACGGGGATGGCCTGGGAATGCTCCATGGAGATCTCTAGGAAGCTTTCGTGGAGGTACTCTGCAATTCTTTGCAGAAGGTTTCTGGGAAAGGCTGCCTTATTTCATCCACCACGGTAGGACATTTTCCCGCGCCACTCCAGTATTAACTCTGCTGGCATCATTGCAGCACACAGCATTGCAGCATAAGGACCAGGTCTGTACCCAGATGCTTGCAGCATCTGCTCCCTTGTTGCCTCAGGAGAGTGATATTGCATAGGGTCATTGTTGAAACTGGTTTTCAAAGTCTCACAGAGATGCAGAGCCCCTCGATGTGCTCTTCTTATTGCCCTGGTGTCTGGCTGCTCAAAATTGGCTGCCAGGTGATCTGCCTTAACCCCCCCTCTCCCCCCCCACTCTGGTGGAAACTTTTCTCCCTTTGTTTCACAGATACTATGGAGCACACAGCAGGCAGCAATAACAATGGGGATATTGCTTTCATAGATTCATAGATTCTAGGACTGGAAGGGACCTCGAGAGGTCATCGAGTCCAGTCCCCTGCCCGCATGGCAGGACCAAATACTGTCTAGACCATCCCTGATAGACATTTATCTAACCCACTCTTAAATATCTCCAGAGATGGAGATTCCACAACCTCCCTAGGCAATTTATTCCAGTGTTTAACCACCCTGACAGTTAGGAACTTTTTCCTAATGTCCAACCTAGACCTCCCTTGCTGCAGTTTAAGCCCATTGCTTCTTGTTCTATCCTCAGAGGCTAAGGTGAACAAGTTTTCTCCCTCCTCCTTATGACACCCTTTTAGATACCTGAAAACTGCTATCATGTCCCCTCTCAGTCTTCTCTTTTCCAAACTAAACAAACCCAATTCTTTCAGCCTTCCTTCATAGGTCATGTTCTCAAGACCTTTAATCATTCTTGTTGCTCTTCTCTGGACCCTTTCCAATTTCTCCACATCTTTCTTGAAATGCGGTGCCCAGAACTGGACACAATACTCCAGCTGAGGCCTAACCAGAGCAGAGTAAAGCGGAAGAATGACTTCTCGTGTCTTGCTCACAACACCTGAATAAGCAAATACTGCCACGACTTTTTAAACATCCAAAGGCACGTTCCACCACCATTCTGCACGTGCTCAGCCTATGGTTGAACCGGTCCTTACTGCTGTCCAGGCTGCTGGTGTACAGCTTCATGAGCCATGGGAGCAAGGGGTAAGGTCGGTCTCCCAGGATCAAGATTGGCATTTCAATATCACCAATGGTTGTGTTGCAGTCTGGAAAGAAAGTCCCTGCTTACAGCTTTGTGAACAGACCTGTGTTCCTTAAGATGTGTGCATCATGCACCTTTCCTGACCATCCCATGTTGATGTCAGTGAAACGGCCCCTGTGATCCACCAGTGCTTGCAACACCATTGAGAAGTACCACCTCGGTTTATGTACTCTTTGGCAAGGTGGTCTGGTGCCAAGATAGGGAGATGCATTTAGTCTATTGCCCTACTGTAGTTAGGGAATCCACGGCAAAACCATCCACTATGTCCTGCACGTTGCCCAGAGTCACTACCCTTCTTAGCAGTAGTCTGTTAATGGCCCTGCAAACTTGGATCACAATAGATCCCATGGTAGATTTACCTACTCCAAATTGATTCCCCACTGACCGGTAGCTGTCTGGTGTTGCAAGCTTCCACACAGCGATCATCACTCGCTTCTCCACTGTCAGAGCAGATCTCATTTTAGTATTGCTGTGCTTCAGGGCTGGGGAAAGCTCTTCACACAGTTCCTGGAAAGTGGCCTTACGCATTCAAAAGTTCTGAAGCCACTGTTTGTCATCCCATAGTTGCATAATGATGCGGTCCCAGCTGTCAGTGCTTGTTTCCCGGGACCAGAAACAGTGCACAACCACATCAAGGTGATGTGCGACTGTTGCCAGCAACTGCAAATTGTTCCACTCTATGGCAGGGCTACTTGCATGGCATCGCATTGTTCTGCGCAGTGGGCCCTGTCTCGGCTGTGGAAATACTGCAGGATAAGGCATGAGGTGTTTATAATGCTCACAACAACAGTGTACAGCTAAGCGAGGTCCGTGCTTATGGCATCTGCGTGGATAACCCAGGCTATTGAAAAAAGGCACGAAAAAGGCTTGGTTTGTTTGCCGTTCATTTCAGAGAGGGAGGGAGGGAGGTAAGCGCATCATGGGAGGCTAATGCCATGTTCCCATAACCACCCGCACCAATGTTTTGGTCCCAGAAGGCATTGCAAGCCCCACACAAAATTCCATTTGGCTGTGTGCACTGTGGGATAGCTACCCACAGTGCAGTGCTCTATGCGTCGATGCAAGCCCTACTAGTGAGGATGCGCTCTGCCGACACAATGAGCGTAGTGTGGACATGCAAGATCGACTTACTTAAATCAGAGGCTCGATGTCGATTTACATGAAGTCAAATTAACTTTGTAGTGTAGACATGGCCTGAGTATCCATCCAATGCACTGATGATCGCAAATCTGGGTTTCACGCTTGTGCTGAGGCACGTACATCTTTGAAAATGTGGGTCTCAGTGACTTGCCAAATGTCCCACAGCGAGTCAGTGACAAAAATGGGATTAGAATTTAGGAGATTCTGGATCCCATTCTTGTGGTCAATCCAGTAGCAAACCATGTAGCTGAGAGTGAAAGCCACCCAACTAGAGAAATATTCTCAGTGCTGACAGATGCTTCTTTATTGCTTCTAAGCTGAACGTTAATCAGTGATGTGAACAGTTCATTTTGTGAGTTCCTGTGGTACTTTATGCCACTACCATATATGGTAAACCATTTGAAATGTTGTGTTGTGGCCTTATTATTAGGACTTTCTAAATGATTTTGAGTCTTGTTTACATTGTAAATAAACCATCCTTCTCCTCAAAATGTTGGTACTGCTCACATGCTTTGTCTTGCTCACAGACTTGGATGCTTTGTTTTATAACAACTTAATTTCCCAAATATACAACTGCAATACTGCAATTCCATGACATTAGCACATATTATAATGGGCTAATAACATACATTTGATAAAGCATTTTCATGAAGTTGATGGATTTCCACTCCATACGGCTAAATGCAGTGCCTTGCATAATGACAGGTTTCAGAGTAGCAGCCGTGTTAGTCTGTATCCGCAAAAAGAACAGGAGTACTTGTGGCACCTTAGAGACTAACACGGCTGCTACTCTGAAACCATACATTTGATAGGGTTTTATTTGTTTAGGGCTTGTCTATACAAACACACAGGCCTAGTCTGCACTACAAAGTTAGGTCAAAATAAGTCACCTTGCATTGCCCTATTTGTGCATGTGTCTATGCTCAAATTTGTCTTCAGCTGACGTAAATGCCCTGTTACAGTGACGCAGTACAACCATCGCCCTGAACAGTGTGGAGCTGTGGTCCTCCTACTAATGTTGACACAGTGCGAGGATAGACACTGCATGGGATGTATCGGCCCTAACAGTCCTCCAGCAGCTGTCCCACAATGATCCATTCCCTGCAACAGTGTGTGGTCACAATTATAAACTCCATTGCCCATGGGTTACAGAGATTGGAAGCAACCAATCCCTTTTAAACCACGCACGTTTTTGCAAAGCCTTTTCCTGATTGCCCAGATTGGTGAGCACACCTAGCTCACTTCTCCCTTGTTGCGTGCAACTATCCAACCAACAATGATGACTCCATGCCCTAGATGCACTCATGCCAGGACTAGGCAAGAGGCACTGGATCTCCTGGGCCTGTGAGGAGAAGAAGCTGTGCAGGCACAGCTACGAACCAGCCATAAAAACATGGACAATTACAAACAGATTGCATGGCGGATGCAGGCAAAGGGATGACAGGAATCAGCAGCAGTGCCGTGCAAAAGTGAAGTAACTTCGCCAGGTATGCCACAAAGCCAGGGAAGCTAACAACAGATCTGTTGCTGAGCCTTGGACCTGCTGCTATTACAATCAGCTGCATTACCTACTTGGGGGAGACCCCACCAGCACACCACCATGCATACCCTGAAGGAGCCTGAGACAGAGATCCCTCCTACAAACAGTGTGGAGGAAGAGGTGGGGGGAGACATGGTGGGGGCTCCAGTCATGCCATGAATCAGGGCCTGTTTGAGACTTTGCTGTAGTCTAGCCAGTCCCACCAGGCAAGAATGGATGAGCCTGATGAAAGGGAAGGGACCTTGGGTAAGTGAGTGTGTCTATGCCGGAATAAGCCCCTGTATTCACAACCTACACACGATTGTAATAATCTCTGTGAGGTATCATTTGAAAACTAGTAACTCACTGGTTAGTAATATTGTGAGGCAATGTGTGTAGTAAGATTGTATGTAAAGGTATAAACATAAGCTGAAAGCATGACTGAAATGTATATAGCAGACAAGCCTGGGGAGTAGGTAAACCTGCTTCTCAAAAACAAAGGACAAGCAGATACCTCTAGCCAGGTGGCATCAAAGTTGATGAGCAATCACCTATTAAATGGCCATTCTTTGCCAAGGAAGGGGGGCAGGAACAAACAGATCTGAATCTTAACAAACAACAAGATGGAACCCTCTTTCACTGCCAAACTCCTCGTCTCCATCCTCACAGTGGGAATGAACTTTATTCTAGGGGTATCCCTCAGGAACATACATTTCAAAGCATGACAGAACTATAAAAGTGAGGGGAAAAAGCACATTCAATTTATCTCTCCATATCCATTTCTCGCTCTTTCACCTAAGACA
The DNA here is from genome assembly GCF_002925995.2 of Terrapene triunguis. NCBI lineage: Eukaryota > Metazoa > Chordata > Testudines > Emydidae > Terrapene > Terrapene triunguis. The sequence continues at coordinate 10,386,153 of NW_020664490.1, forward strand.
ACAAAAGAAAGCAGCCCATTTAACTTTGGGAGAGATCCTGACCTGAAATTTGGTCAGCCCTGTTGCTGAGAGCATGTGGTAAGAATTGTATCTTGAACCAAGTCTAGCTTGTTAAATTTTAGTCCTTTAACCATATCTGACTTTTGGGCCTTATATTTCTACTCTTTGTAGTTAAATAATTTTTTTTATTCTTTAATCAAAACTAAGCCAGTGTTGTGAACTGTGTGGGTAACTCCATTTAAGGTGACAAACTCTTGTATATTGATCCCCTTAGAGGGGCAACAGACCTTTTATATCTGAACTGTCCAAGATAGGGCTCGGTGATGCAGAACAGATGTGTTTTTTGGGGAAAATTTGAGACTGGGAGTGTGTTGGGATCACCCTACAGATAGTAACCAAGGCTGCTGGAAGCCAGACTGTGGCTGGTGTTTGCTAACAAGCTGCTGGGGTCAGAGTTGCTGGACCAGGGCTGTAGCTATACACAGACACTCAGGGTGTAACCTGAGTGGCTGACAGTCTATTTGAGAGCAGCCCAGGTTGGGAACTACAGCAGCAAAGCACTATGAGGCACTTCAGGTTGTGGGGCAAGGGTGAAACAGTCTCTCACTTATCTGGATTGCACTCCCGAATGTCATAAGAACGGCCATACTTGGTCAGACCAAAGGTCCATCTAGCCCAGTATCCTGTCTTCTGACAGTGGCTAATGCCAGGTGCTTCAGAGGGAATGAACAGAACAGGTAATCATCACATGTCATAATGAGCATGCATTTTTCTTTACAATGTTTAAATGTAAAGATGTCCCCACCCAAGTTAATAAGGCTTTTCATTGTTTTACTCATATGAGAAGTGATAGAAGTACAACAAACAGAGGTACAGTTGGCATCTGCCTTTTACCGCGGAGCAGTAGGGATATCCCTTGTGTCCTCCGGAGAGATCCTGATGAAACTTTTGGGGTGCTACTCTGCAATCCTCTCTCAAAGGTTTCTAGGGCTGGCTGCCTTATTTCTTCTTCCACAATAGAACACTTTCCTGCACCACTCTGCGATGAGTGAGGCTGGTACCATTTAAATAAACAGGCTAGTGACATGAAGGCCTGGGTGGCTTTGGGATGCCAGTAACAGCTGTGTTTTCATGTCTTTGTTACCCTCAGGAGTAGGATATCAGCTAAAACTACCACCCTGTGTGGAAAATAGTGCCAATACTGAGTGCCATTGCCCTATATTTCTATCTGTGGAATAGGGACTGAAATTTTATTGCTTCATGCAACCAAAAATCCTTCCCCCCCTCTCCCTCCAGTCCTGGCAGGCTACATTTACCATGGCTGGGGCTGGAACGCAAGGCTCAGCAGAGGTGCTCCAAAACTGTATTGTCAACAACCATGTCTTATTAAAAGTATTTATGGGAATGAGGAAGGGAGTTTTGAAACTTATCATTCCCTTTCCATTGTGATTGTAAATCCTATGATACATCCATCTGCTTTTATCAGCAGCTTCTGCCTTTGCAGCTTTGAGAGGTGCCCCCTATGCACCCTCAAAATGCTTGACTCTGATGTGGAGGGAAAAGAAGAGGATTAGAAAGGAAATGTTCAGCAAGAACAAAGGTTCACTGAACAAAGGGTTGGGAGGCCAATATGGCAGACAGTATTGAGAAGGAAAGAGCAGACAGGAGACAGGCCTGGAAGTCCCAGCAGGAAAAGGAGAGGGAGGTCCATCAGTACATAATGGGCCTTCTTAGGCAGTAAATACAAATGCTGCATTCCCTGGTTGATCTATAGGTTCAAAAATCCCAGACTTCCCGCCCTTTGCAGTCCTTGGAGAATGCCATGGTAGCAGCTCCCAACATCCCCAACAAACCATGTGGAATCACAGGCTCCATCCTTATCCCTACCATGTAGGGTGACCAGACGTCCCGATAAAATCGGGATTGTCCCGATTTTTAGGAGTTTGTCCCGCGTCCTGACCAAAGTACGGTCAGGATGCCATTTGTCCAGATATTTTGTTTCGGGCATTTTTTTTTTTTTTTTTACACTCACCCGTCCGGGTCTTCGGCGGCAATTTGGCGGAGGGTGCTTCTGTCTTTGGCGGCAAGATTTATTACCCGCTGCCGAATTGCCACTGAAGACCCGGACGGGTGAGTGTAACAATTAAAAGGGCGTCCCTCTGACCCTGCCAGCAGGTAGGGGATCTTGGGGGACAACTACTGCACTGGTGGGGTGCAAAATAAACTTTATTAAGAAAATGCAAAAACAGGGAAAATTCAATAGTGAGGGGTATGGGGTTTGTTAAGGTAGACAATTGGGGAGGGGTTTCTTTTAGTAAATAGGATAGGGGGTTTCAATAGTGGGGTACAATACAGTGGGGTACAATACAGTTGGTAACCAATTAACACTGAAGTATAAATGTAACAGGTAGCTAACAATTTCTATGTAAAGGATGTGTCACAGCAGCATATAACCAACTAACAGTTATGGGTAAAATGTGTTAAATAACAAACAACTCTAGGTAAAAATGTGTCACAGTGGTGTAAATGTAAAATGTGAGGGGTGTTAGAGAGAAAAAGGGTAACCAATGGGGTTTTATGCTAGACTTCAGTAATACAATTGAGGTCTGGCAGCAGTAGGAGCAGGGTGAGCACGTGGGGGAAGGGATTAAGAGAGAGAGAGAGAGACACAGAGAGCAGACAGGCTGCAAGTTTAAACAGCAGAGAGACAATTATACAGAACACAGCAAAATTTTATCTATGATTTAACTTAACCAAGACTACACAGCAAGTAACAAAACACAATGCAACAATTCTTTAAGCCTAACTTACAGAGTACAATGCAAGCAATTTTCTAAACCTAACTTAACCACAACTATGCAAAATGAAATTACAATTTATCTAGACTAAAGGCTAAATCTAACCGAATGGGTGCACCTTATACTAGGGGTAGTTCCAGAGGGCAGAGTGGTGTGTGCCCAGGATACAGCTTCGGGGGGGGGAGGGGGTTTAACTAGTGGTGGCTGCAAGCAGGCTTATTTCTAGCAGCAAAGGCGCTGCGGAGCTGGAAGCAGATTACAGATACAGACCAAAGAGTTAGCTTGGGTCTGCCTGCTGGGGAAAGAAAGCCAGCAGCCAGAACAAGGGGAGTGTGCAAGAGGTTTTTCCTTACCAATTCCCAAAGCAGCAGCAGGAACAGCAGTTTCAGCATCAGAGGACGCAGAGAGGACTCAATTCGCTTACAATAATCAGGAGATCTCCAGGCACAAATTCGTTGTTCGTGGGAGGGGAGTTTAAAAACGGGGGTACGCTCAAAAACAAATGAGAGCGGGGAGGGCCCCCCAAAGACCCCTAGCTGATCAGACCAGGTGGCAAAGCAAGGACCTTCTCCGGGGGTCTGATCAGAAAATGTCTGGTTTTAAGGGCAAACTCAGGCAGTTTCCCACCAGTAACTTTGATTGGTTCCCCTTAATCCAGGGGAGGAGAGAAGGCAGGGAAACTGCAGGTAGGCACAGGACATGTCTGGGCAAGTTCTGAGTCACAGATATGACTCATATGCTCAGCTATGTGGCCACTTTAGGTCTTGCATACCTGGGCAGAGCACCCTACACCGAGCCGGGTCCCAACAAAGAAGCTAGACAAAGGAGCGAAAAGCCTCCCCCCTCCCTGAGCATAGCAATGGCTCCAGTCAGTCTGCACAAGCCATTTCCATGAGCAGGGCCAGGCTGTGACTTTGGTCAGTTCCATGGCCGGGGGGGGGGGGAAGGGGGAGGGGGCGGCCACTCAGCACAAACAGAAAGGAAGGGGGAAAAAGGAATCCAACAGGGGGACAACTGTAACAGACACCCTCCTGCAGCGGTCCCGATATTTTCCACGCAACATCTGGTCACCCTACTACCATGCCATACCAGGGAAAAGCAAGGAAAACCATAGCTTCAAATATGTGAGAACCACAGATGGTGTATGTGTATCCACAATAGACCACGTTTGTGGAATGAAATGGACAGACATGTTTGCTGCTTTTCCAGTTTTAAAATTCCGTTCGGTTCACTTATGTTAAAAGTTTGTATCACATTGCCTGTTTTGCAGGGAGGGAGTAGTTTGCACATTGTTTTTCTGCACTGTTTTTGACACTCAATAAATTTCTATTTTTGGAGACTAAAAGTAACTTTCTTAATTCACAACATATATTGTAGAATGCATAGCAATACTTAAAGCACATAGTACATGTAAATGTACAGGAAACACCACATAGCTCATAGCTTCTGGCAAATATCCAGTCATATTTATAAATGCATAGCAAGAATTATACAATTCCTAGCAGCACTCAAATTCCAGGTCTACGGAACAGTGTAATGCAGAACGTTACAGTGACTGACAGTTAAAATTCTCTTTCAAAGCCTCCCTCAACTGCATAGCTCCATGCTGAGCTCTTGTAATGGCTGGTGTGTCTGGTTGTTGAAAGTCAGTAGCCAGTTGCTTTACTTCCTCCCTCCACCCAGGCAACAGCTTCTCCACCTTTCCTTCACAGAGATTATGCAGACACAACAGATAGCTATAACCATTGAAATATTTTTCTTGCTGAGCTCCAATCTAGTGAGTAAGCACCATCAGCATCCCTTCAGTCAACCAAAGGCACATTCAACTGTCATTCTGCACCTGTTGAACTGGTAGCTGAATCTTTCCTTGGTGCTGTTGAGATGGCCAGTGTATGGCTTCATAAGCCAGGGGAGCAAGGATTAGGTTGGTCCCCCAGGATCACTATTGATATTTCAATATCACCATGGTAATTCACCTGTCAGGAAAGAATGTCCCTGCCTGCAGATTTCTGAACAGTCCCATGTTCTTACAGATGAGAGTGTTATGCACCTTCTCTGACCAGTCCACACTCATAGCAGTGAGGAGTCTGCAGTGCTCCACCAATGCTTGCATAACCATAGAAAAGTAGCCATTTCTGTGGTTGTACTCTGTGACAAGGTGGGCTGGTGCCAAAATAAGGATATGCATGTGACGCGCCACCCCATATTCTTTATGGAAATATGCTTATGATATGGATATGTCATAACTGAGATATATTTTATGTAAGATGGGTCTTGTAAGGTAACATTGAAATGGTTATAATTTACTGAATGTAATCATCCAATTTGTATGCATGCATCTTTTCTGTAGCTAAAGTTAGGAATAATGACTATGTAACAATTACAACTGAGTGCGTCCTTGGGAAAAACCCACCAGACAACAGGCCATCGGCCTTGATGGGGCATTAGGAAAAAACAGTAAGACTTTGAAGATTACAAATTGCTTCGATATAACTTACGTCACCCAGGGGCATAAATAATCCACACCCTTGAGCAACATAAGTTCTACCGACCTAAGCGCCAGTGTAGACTGCATTATGTTGGTGGGAGAGTTTCTCTCGCCAACATAGCTACCACCTTTTGCAGAGGATGTATTAAGCTGACAGGAGATTGCTCTCTCCTGTTGGCTTAGAGTGTCTTCACCAGAAGTGCTACAATGGTGCAGTGACATCAGTGCAGCTGCGCTACTGTAAATGTGGTAGTGTAGACATAGCGTATGTGTAGAAAAGTGTAATAGTAATTGTGGCGCAATTACAGCTTCACCTTGCAACAGGGGGTGAAGTAATCAGGCAAGGAGAGGCATCTCCCAGGCTAGTTGTTTACATGAAACAAACTTAAAGTATCCGTCCATTGTCAGGCTAGGAACACGGAATGGTGGACCATTAATGGAAAAACATTGAAACAAATGAAAACCCCAGTCTTGGAAAGAAGGGAGTTTCCCTCACTCTGAACTAGGGTGACCAGATGACAGGAAGAAAATATCGGGACACAAGGAGGGGGGG
>NW_020664490.1:10392391-10402255 GCF_002925995.2 Terrapene triunguis
TTTGAGGTTTCGTATCAAGAAACTGAGAACCAACATCTAACCAGGGTGCTGTCTGTGAAAGCCTGAATCACCTCTAGGACAGCGGGCATGTCGGGAAACTGTTAAGAGGCCATAGGTAACTGGTAGTAGACTTTGTCTACACTACCACTTTTGTCGGTAAAATTTTTATCGGTCAGGGGTGTGAAAAAACACCCCTCTCACCAACATACGTTTCATCAGCAAAAGTGCTGTTGTGGACAGACTGTCGGCAGAAGATGCTTTCCTGTCAACATAGATATAGCTGCTCGTTGGGGTAGTTTAATTATTCCAGCAGGAGAGCTCTCTCCTGCTGGCAAAGAGTGGCTACACGGGAGACCTTGCAGCAGCACAGCTGTCGCGGATTTTTGCTAATATAGAAGCGTAAAGCAAGGGAGGCAAATCACTCCTGAGATTACGTCTTTATATTTGTTTTCTGTATAACTTGTATATGTTTGCTTTTCCTTACTATTTCATCTTTGCAGGTCTCTGTTGTGCAAACTGTGTGGTGTGTGTGTGTGTGTGTGTGTGAACGTGAACTGATAATTGGGGGCAGGTTTCACTCCAGAGGAGAAAAGTCTGAGTGTCTGGTAGTTAAAAACTTGGGGAGATAGAATGGGGAGACTCAGGACCAGAAGGTTTTGTTGAGGTCACCATGCAAGAAGTAACTAGGCAGGTGGAAGCCAGGGTAGGGTTTTGTGCTTGTAGGCTACTGGTGTCAGAGTACTGAACCATAACAGCAAAGTTACAAGGCAGGCACCTCTGGGTGATCCCCAAAAGGTGTTGTGCCAGATGGCAGTGGCACGTTGCCACACCTACTCCTGGTGCACCACTCTTTGCATTGACACAAACAATCCTTGTGAGTATGCTAGTCTGCTGCACACCAAATGTCCACACAGACCCTGCTATTGTGAACTAAAAGTTTTCTTGTGCGCTTTGATCAACCTCACTTTGAAATGGGAGTAGATTACTGTGCACTAGAGAATGTTTGGTGTGTGGCAACAGGGTCCACACAGACACTGAGGGTTTGTCTTCACAGCACAATTAGTTTGAGTTAGGCCTTGTCAGCACTACACAGTTTTGTTGACAAAAGTCAGCTTTCATTGGCAAAACAGTGGAAGTGTACACACTACAATGCTCCTCCCACCAATTTAACTCTCCTGCTATGCTGACAAGATAAAACCACCTCAACGAGTGGAATAGAGCTTTTTGCGGCAAAGTTAGAGCCATGCAGTGTCAGTGTAGACACTGCACTTGGTTATATCACCATAAATGGCCTCCAGGAGGTGTCCCACAATGCCCATCCTAACAACTCTGGTCAGCAGTTGAACCCCGCTGCCCTGCAGCCAGGTACACAGGCATCCACTCCTGCCCTTTAAAGGGACGGGGATTTTTGAAATTCCACTTCCAGTTTGCTCGGCATGGAAAGGTTTTGTTGTTTCACATTGCATTGCATCTTTCCAGCTGACCATGGCAGCTCCATGTACTAAACAATTTCCTGTGTGTCTGTATTAAACAATCTGCTGTCTCAGTGGGAGAGGAGGCTGTGCAGTCCCAGCTTCGCTCCAGTTGTAGGACCCTCAACACCTACGGGAAGATTTCTCGGGGCATGTTAGAGAAGGGCTACAAATGGAATATGAATCGGTGCCATCCGAAGTTCAAAGAGCTGAGGCAGGCATACCAGAAAGCAAGGGAGGCAAATCATCGCTCTGGTGCTGCTCTGAAGACTTGCTGCTTCTATAAGGAGCTGGATGCCATCCTTGGCAGTGACTCCACTTCCACCGCCAAGAGCCCCATGGATACTTCGAGGGGCCTGAAGACAGTGGACAGTGACCTCAACCATGAGGCTGAAGTGGTGGCCGAGGAAGTGGAGTTGGAGGATGAGATGGGACAGGCAAAAGGGTCATCAGGGACTGTGGTGAGCCAGGACCTTTTCTCAACCCCAGATGGTTCAAGCCAGTCCCAGCACTTCGTCTATGGCACGCATGATGCTGGAGAGGGGAGCTCTGGTAAGTGATCTTTTTTATTTGATACTTCTCGGTTACATGAGGAAGAGCTCTCCTTTGCTTTGTTATATGCTAGAAGTGGGTTAAGGGATAGAAATGTACAAGACTAGCTATGTTTGTGTCTGCTTCCCATTCCCCTATGCAACTACACAGTGGGGGTCCTGCAGAAAAGTGTGTTAATGCATGCTGAGATTTCATGGGACTCTTCCAGAGAGATCTCTAGGAAACTTTCCTGGGGGTACTCACCAATCTTATGCCAAAGGTTCCTTGGCAGAGCTGCTTTGTTCCTTCCCCGCTGTAAGAAACTTTCCCACGCCAGTCGGCAATCACTTGTGCAGTGACCAAAGTGGCACACGGGTGAGCAGCATAGGGACCCGGTCTGAAGCTGCACGCATGCAGGAGATACACCCTTGCATCCTTGCTTAACCTCAGGAGTGAGATATCAGCTTCAATGACCCCTGCCTGTGGAAAATGGTGGCAGGATTTACAATATTGTCCCTAGTTGCTTTCAGTGATCCCCATAAAAAAACATCTAGATCCTTTCCCCACATCTTGGATCCGCCCTCCCCGCCCCCCGGGGCCAAACTCACCATGTTTAGCTCATTCGCCAAGCTCTGTGCTTCCAAGGGACAGTGAGAAAGAGGTGTATTTAACTATTATGATTTAATTCTGAGAGTGCACTCACAATCACGCCTCTGTTTATTGTTTCTTGTGCTTTTGCAGATGTGGCCTTGAAGGCAACCCCATACACACTGGCGGAGTGCCTCCACCAGATAAAGGAGTGACCCAGGAGGAGTAAGAAGGACATGTTTTGAGAGGTGCTTCAATTGTGTGGCACCGCAGATCAAGATCATAGGGCGTGGAGAGAGGCAATTAATGAAAAATTAAGAGTAGACAGCCAGGAGAGGAAGCAGGGCCAGGAGCAAATTTTAGAGGGCCAGGAGCGAATGATAAAAGAGATGGAGGACCAAACAGAGATGCTGAAGTCCCTAATCGTGCTGCAGGCAGAACATTTGCATGCTCGCCCCCCTGCAGCCCATACAGAACTGATTGCCATCCCTAAACTCCTCCCACAGATACCTTGCATCTTCTCAGCCCTTCGCAGTACCCCGTTCACTCCACCCCTTTGGACAGATTCCCCAATGACTTGCACACAACTATGAGGGCTCCATCAAGAGGGTGCTCCTCTCAGGGTTTTGTCCCTGTCGGAGAAAAGACTGTTTGCATTTGAAATTCCCTTCCAATCCCTGTCAGGCCTTGCTCTGCTTCCACATCCCTATCAAGAAAGCGTTTTCTGTGTATTGGTTATTGCTGTTTAATAAAAATGTACTCTCTGAAAGAAAATCAATCTTTATTTGTCTCCTACACACAGTGGTTGCTGCTGGAATTAATACTCAGTGGCAACTGGCACACTTGTAGACTACAAATCAGAGTCAGGAAGCAATCATCAAAAAGTTCATTCCAGGCAGCAAGCATGGCAGAATGCTTTAGAGAAAGAGACATTACTAGGTCTTGTTGTCAAAATGGTGCCTCAAAGCCTCTCTGATTCAAATAACACCTGTTTGTGCCCCTCTAGTAGCCCTGGTATCTGGCTGCTCAAAATCAGCGACTACGCGATCCGCCTCCATGCTCCACCCTCGAAGAAATGTTTCAGCCTTAGCTTCACAAATATTATGCAGCGTACAGCAGGCTGCTATGACCATGGGAATATTTTCCTCATTGCGGTCTGATCTGCCATAAAGGCAGCGCCAGCGAGCCTTTACTCTGACAAACGGACATTCCATGGTCATTCTTCAGCTGCTCAGACCAGGGCCGCCCGGGGGGGGGCAAGTGGAGCAATTTGCCCCAGGCCCTGCAGGGGCCCCCACGAGTATGTTGGAGGCTCCCCCACCTCCGTCTTCCCTCATCCCCCAGTGTCTCAGCTGGTAAGGGGGCAGGGCTGTGAGCTGCGGCCGAGCGGCGGGAACTCAGGCCCTGCTGGAGACACCACGCGGCTGCAGCACTGTCCGGGGCCACTCCTGGACACGGCGCACTGAGGCTCTGGGAAAGGGGGTAAGTGGCATGGTAAGGGGCCGGGGCCAGCTCCAGATCTGAGCCCAGCCCCTCTGAGCCGGGCACCCCCCAACCCCATCCCCCCCAGACCTGACCCCCCAGCTCCGAGCCCAGCCCCTCTGAGCCGGGCACCCCCCAACTCCATCTCCCACAGCCCTGACCCCCAGCTCCGAGCCCAGCCCCTCTGAGCTGGGTACCCCCCTGACCCCATCCCCCTCACAGCCCTGACCCCCAGCCCCTCTGAGCCGGGCACCCCCGTGACCCCATTGGCCCCACAGCCCAGACCCCCAGCTCTGAGCCCAGCCCCTCTGACCTGGACACCACCCGACCCCATCCCCCCGCAGCCCTGACCCCCAGCTCAGAGCCCAGCCCCTCTGAGCCGGGTACCCCCCCGACCCCATCCCCCCACAGCCCTAAGCCAAGCCCCTGTGAGCCAGGCACCCCCCAACCCAGAGCCAAGCTCCCCACCCAGCCCTGGGCAACAGCAGCACCACCCCCAGGCAGCGACAGCCCATTGGCACCAACCATCACCATCACCCAGCAACAGCCCATTATGTAATGTATACATACCATTAAAGCATTTAATGTTTTTAAATAATGTATTTAGTGTATTTTCAAATTATTACAAATTAATTTTTGAATGTATTTCACTAGTTATTTTTTACATTTCCAAATACATGTTACTATGGTATTGGGACTTTTTTTTATGGAAGGGGCCCCCGAAATTGCTTTGCCCCAGGCCCCCTGAATCCTCTGGGTGGCCCTGGCTCAGACTATTACTGAAGTGTTCCTTGCTGCTGTCCAGGTTTCTGGTGTAAGGCTTCATGAGCCATCGGAATACGGGGTAGGCTGGGTCTCCCAGGATCACTATGGGCATTTCAACATCCCCCATTGGAATCTTCTAGTCTGGAAAGAAAGTCCCTGCTTGCAGCTTTCTGTCCAGGCCAGATGCATGCATCATGGACCTTTTCTAACCACCTCATGCTGATATCAGTGAAATGACCATGGTGATCCACAAGCGCCTGCAATACCATAGAGAAGTACCCCTTTCTATTGATGTACTCCTTCGCAAGATGGTCTGGGGCCAAAATTGGGATATGCATGCCATCTATCGCCCCGCTGCAGCTAAGGAATCCCATTGCCGCAAAGCCATCCACTATTTCATGCACATTTTCCAGAGTTACAGTCCTTCGTAGCAGGATGCGATTCATGTCCTTGCAAACTTGCATGAATGCAATCCCCACAGTGGACTTCCCCACTCCAAACTGATTCATGACTGATCAGTAGCAGTCTGCAATTGCCAGCTTCCACACGGCGATCGCCACACGCTTCCCCACCGAGAAGGCAGTTCTCATGTTGGTATCCTTGTGCTGCAGGACAGGGGCGAGCGCCACACACAGTTCGAGGCAGTTCCAGGTTGCGCATCTGAAAGTTCTGCAGCCACTCTTTGGGCTAGTCTACACTGGCAACGTTAAAGCGCTGCCGCTTGTGTGGTCACGGCAGAGCACTGGGAGAGAGCTCGCCCAGCGCTCTAAAAAAACCACCTCCATGGGGCTGAAACTTGCTGCACTCAGGCGGGTGTTTTTTCACCAGTGTAGACAAGCCCTTCATCATCCCATACCTGCATAACAATGAGATCCCACCACTAGTAGATTGTTTCCTGAACCCAATAGGGACGGTCCACCATGTGAAACTGCTCCAGGAATGCCAAACGTAATCTGAAATTGTTTCCTTCCATGGCACGCAGCCAGGGCAGGCACCACGGATTCCTGTTCAGCTTCGCAACTCATGATATACTGCGTGATCAGCCGCGTTGTGTTCATAACACTTATCCCAGGACTAGAGAGCAGTGTAGGATCCATGCTTTCAGGCAGAGATGGCGGGCACACAGTTTACAGGGGCTGTTGAAAAACAGTGTGAAACATAGTCGGAAGCCCATGGAATGATGGGACAGAAGAAAACTGCATCCTGGGATGGTTAACCCCTTCCCATGATGCACTGTGAGTGCATTCCCATTCCTACAACTCCTAGCAACAGAAGGTGGTGAGTTGCACAATGGGATAGCTACCCACAGTGCACTGCTCTCTCTCTTGATGCTAGAGCACCCACTGTGGATGTGCTCCACCAACACAAGGAGTGTTGTGTGAACATGCACAAGCAATGTAATAATAGCAGTTTATGATCGTCAGCATAACTTGCATCGACTTAACTGTATAGTGTAGACTTAGCCTTAGATTTACATCACAGCTTTGTGCAAACTAAGTGTTGGTATAGACAAGCCTTTCGTGGATTTTAGGTACCCATTGCTCCAGCAGCTCCAGGGATGGGGAAAGTGTAGATCCTTGCCTGTTGCTGAAAAGCTGGAGAAGGGGGAAGTGCAAAGATGTCCTGTGTCTCTCCTTGATCCTGATTTATCCAGTTGGCTATTTGGTGCCCAAGCTTATTTAATTGGTGTCTGTTCCCTATAGCCCATCCTGGAGCCACACAGGCCACTCTGCCTATTCTCCGGCCATCAGGAATAGGGTGGCGTAGTAGACATGATGGCAGCTCTGTGCAACCAGAGAATTCGCCTGTGCAGGGGGAATGCTCTAGTGGCCAACTCAGCTGTTCTTATATTCTGTGCTTGAACTGTATTGTTGATCTAACTTACTGTAGAATGTCAACTCCATAGACCCTGGATCATGTCTTCCTTTCTTGTACATGGTCCTGCATCCTGAATGTGCTCAATAAATAATAAGCTACTTTCAAGGTAAGTAAATATTTGAAGAGTAAATTTTGCAAGAAATGGCCTGGATGCCTATAGGATGGGAAGTGCTGAATCCAGTTTATTTTAACTGGAGTTTGTGGACTTTGGAGTAGGGTATATATGTGTTCTGATGTGAATCACAAGGGTTCGCTTACCCAGACATTTAGATGAATGTTAGAATGCATTATCCTCGCCTATAATTTGCCTGGATTTTAAGAAGTTAATTGAAAAAATATTGCTGTGTTAGTGGGGGAAATATATATTCCTGCAGTCAAATGGTGCTATTTCCAAGAGGAACATTTTTATGTGGTAGTTAGAGTGCCTATTCTACACCCAGCTCAGACAGAAATAATCAGTTTAATGTGGGTATGTACCATCATGCGGTCAAGCTTTAGGTGAGAGCAGATTTACACAGAGAAATCAAAAGGAAATGGCAAGAAAGTATTTTGCTGGGTTCCCTGACAATGCATGGTCACACAATGGAGAGCTGCCAACTCTAATCTCTAGCCTTTTCTTCTTCTTCTTCTTCAAAAAGGGCTCTTTTATTTTAAAGAAAATTAGTTTCCAAGGTGCCCTGCTGCATCTGTTAAGTATTGATTTTTTAACAGGGCGCACATGTAAACAAAGAACACATACATATTCAAAGGGGTCTTAAAACTCTGGAAGAAATATATTTAGCATCAAGAGAGCTATCTAGCTAATATATGTTGCCTATTATGTCATATATAATGTATATATTTTGGCAAAAGGGTAAGTACGGGTATGGGGAGAGGAAGATGGGAGTGGTGTGTGGTGGGAAGAGATGCTACAGTCTATAAATATTTGAAAGGTAAAAACAAAAAGAATAAAGAGGAATTATTTATGTAGGTATAAAGGAGTGTAACTAGGAGTAATAGGATGGAATGGAAATTTAGGCTAAACATCAGAAAAACGTTCCTGACAGAGAAATATATTAGGCTGTGGACTAGTCTATCAAGGGAAGGGAGCAGATGCCCTATTGCTTGGGCCATTTAAAATTAGACTGGACAAAGTACAAGAAAAAGTGCCATGAGTTAGACACTCAAATATTAGGACGGTGGTTGGTGACCAACATTTTCCCTAGAGTACACGATATCACTTGGGGAAAGGGAACAGCTTTTTCAGCTGCATGTGACTGACAATGCTATTCAGCCAGCACCATCAGTGGTAGTGATGGGGGAAGTTGAGGTTCTGAGCTCTTTCCATCTCATTGTTCTAATTGGACTCCATGGTACTGGAGGTGGGGTGTAGCAGCTGGAGAGATGAGCAGAGATAAGACAAGAGGAATTGGGGGGAAGCTGTAAGACTCCTGCCCTGGCTGCAAAAGTGCTCCATAGGGGATGATGCTAGGAAGCAGAATTTGGCCAGAGCACCTTTTAAGCTGCCTGCCTGGCTTTTCTTTATGTTTATTATCGAACAGAAGCACCAAGGAATCTTGACCCCATCAGCTCTCACTTGGTTCCTTCTGATAAGTGAACAGGAGAATGGAAACCACCAGCATTCCTGCCAATAGTCCTGGTTTAGCTGGGACAATCCAGGATTTTGAAAACTCTTCCCACAGAAATGCTTTCTTATCCAGCATCCCAGGACAGCATGTCTGCCCGCTGCTCAGCAGCAGACCCCTCAACCCCAGCTGCTTTTCTTAGATGCAGGCAGCTGGATCCTAGCTCCAACCTGTCCCATCCCCTTCCTAGAACTAGATGCAGGCAGAGGAGGTAGGCAGCCAGAAAAAGAGGGGGGCCCTGAGCAGAGGAGAGGTCACACTCTGCAAGCAGAAAGGGGCCAGTTGCCAGGGAGAGATGGAGGAAGCCACAGGAGGGAAGGAATCTATGTGATGAGAAAAGGAAAACCATAGGGAGGAGCATGGGGTAGCAAGGGAAGCAGCATTATTTTAAATTTGATGCTTTTTCAAATCATTTTAGGTGTGTGGAAGAAACTGGTGCAGATCTGTCAGACACACATATCTATATCTACAAAGGTGTGTTTAAGTATATTAGAGCACATAATACGTAATCATCCATAGTCTAATGTTCACATTGGAAAGGAGAATAGGTTGACTCTTCTGAGAATAACTTCAGAGATCCCTATTTATTTCATGTTCTTTGCATATTTACACCGCATGCATCACCATAGTATCTGTGTGCCTTTTAGAGGTATGAAAATTCTGGAACTTAGAAGGCCGTAAATAGAATGAAGCAAGTGGAATTTGGCATTTTGCAAAAAACATTAAGGAAAATCAGTATTTTTTCCTGGTGCATCTTGCAGGTTTTCACTCTGAATCTGAACATGCATCATAGAATAGGAGGAACGAACTTTTAAGGTCAAAGGGCAAACTCTGCTTGTTGCAACATCTGTTCTTGCTTACAGGGGGAAGTTGCATGGGTATGAGGCGGAGAAATCAAAAGAAGCACTTTAAAAAATCATGAAACACTGGAAGAAAATCATTTCTTGTGTCTGTCGTTCTCCTCACGCCTTCCATTTTTGGAAATCTTGTTTTGTTTTGGACAGAGGGCGAGGACGGAATGGAGCTGTAGAGATTGTGATCAAATGGAAATTGACAAAAGATGAACAAGGGAATGACAAGCTAGGAAGAATAATTCCCATCTGAGCTGTTAAATAAAAGCCTCCCTCTTCAAAATGTTTCCTTTGCTGAGGACACCCCCAAATGAAGACACAGCACATGGTCTTCACAACAGGCTGCAACTTTATTAATGATAAGAAAAAAAAATAAAACCTAACATCCTCCTATTCGTTAAATAGGACCCTAAACACATCCTTGAATTTGTATGACCAGCTTGATGCCAACTGCCTGTACCATGTGCCCAGTACCTGGATCATCCTGGTAGGGCAAACCCTAGTATTACTAGATGGTAGGCTTTAGTCTGTGTTCAACCTAAGTTCAATATTTCCCCTTAGCCCAAACTGCTGCCTGGCTTTAGAAGTTAAATAAGTACCACACACGTATCTGTCCACATAGAGGGTGTCATAACTATGAAGGGAAGGGTAACAGCTCTCTGTGTACAGAGA
>NW_020664490.1:10402265-10431041 GCF_002925995.2 Terrapene triunguis
CCCTACATTTGAACCCTAAAGTTCAAAGTGGGGATCCAGCCTTGACAGAGGGTATAACTGCTTAACTCTATGTTAAAAGGCCTACTTTTAGCTAGGAAACTGTTTTAATAACCTGTGGTTTTGTTTACAGGGAAAGAAAGGGTTAGCAAAATAGAGCAGGTCAGCCAGAGCAGAAATGAAAACATCAATGAAAGCATTTAGACATCAAAACTGGGTGATGATTGAGAATCAACAGGGTCAGGAATAAAACTAGCGAATACTCAAAAGCTTCCATGCACTGATGCAGTTTTAGTTGGTGATTTGTATGTCTACTTCTCTGGACCAATTAGCTACCAGTTTTGGTGCCAGATGGCCTCAGCTGAGGATCCAGTTCAGAGGTTTATTTAATCAAGTAAACCCTGCCAAATCTGTCCTGCCTGTAGGGTCAGGACAAATTCTAACAGGTTGCTACAACTCCTCTGCCTCTAGTGGGACCAATAGAGGCAGGGGCAGCAAAGTTGTTTTGCCATCAGCAGCCCTTGTTTTTTTCGATAACATGCAAAACTGAGAGACTGACTCCTTGTGGTCATTAATGAACCCCTGGCACGTTTTGGCGGTATAATGTAGCCCTGTTGTCTTGACAAGATCCCAATTTCCTTTTTCCTGCCCAAATTCCCTTTTCAGTTTCAACTGTATACAGCATTCTTCACTTTCCAACATTGTTTCATGTTGTACTAAAGGGCTTTGCTATTGACTTCCGTGGGGGCAAGACCAGGCTGTTTCAGGTCTCGTGTTCACTGCAGAGTTAATTCAAGTTATAACTCACCTGTGGCCCCTGATTCAAGTCCCAGCCACATACAAAATCCCTTAACTCAAGTGTGGTGGTGCTTTTAACTTGAGCTGGCTGGCTTGTCTGTAGCTATAGGCTACAGTTCGTTAGCACAACTTAGCTGCTAACACAACCAGTCTGTGCAGTAATATGTAATAATACCTAGCTCATATATAGCACTTTTCATCAATAAATCTCAAAGCACTTCACAATCGTTAATGTATTTATCCTCACACCCCGGCAACACGTAGGCAGGGTATGAGGGGGGGGTCAAGTCTCCTCCCCCAGATTGGCCTGTCCTTCTCTCCCTGCGCCTCTCCCCTGGTACGTTCTGCTGGGAGCGGTACAGAGCCACTTCTGCCTGAGAAGGCCTGGCTCGGAGGCAGCGGTGGCCCTCTGCCTGTCCAGGCTTGGATGCGGGTTGGGGGAAGGGCTCCAGCTCGCTCTGCCCCTGCCCCCAGCAGGCAGCTGAGGATGGTGTAGGTCCGGATGAGGATGAGCTAACAGTAAAAGTGAGCAAATTGATGAGTCACCCAGATCACCCATTCATCAATATCCTCAGAGGACTTGCCGGCCAGAAACAAAACCTCTTTTAATTTTTCTGAAATTATTTATAACATTTTCTAAATCATGTGGGGTTCTAAATGTTTCATTTACTGTATCTGCACTGCAGATCACTTGGGGGTTATCCCAGATCAGTACAGTAAACTTAAACCTTATTTTCTTTACATTCACATAAAACATTCTTTCTTATACTGTACAATATGCTGATATCTTGCCACAAAATCATTAGCTTCTCTAGCAAATAAAGCCCTTATTGATACTTGCTATTTTTTGCTCCCATCTTGCAAGTTGCTCTGTGTGGGTGAACCCCATATAGGAACCACTTACTTCACTGGGTCTGTGCAGACTAGGGTGACCATATGTCCCGATATTAGGGGCTTTGTCTTATGTACACAACTATACCTGCTACTATCTGGTCACCCTAATGCAGACACAAGGGGGGGGGGGCATGCACTTTGCAAGATCACACCAAAACCAACCATTTCTGAATCACCATAATAACAAGGTAATACATTCATGGTAATTGCCGAAGGTATAGAGTATGCTATTTATGAAAGCAATATAAAGATCACCTCTCTTGTCTTATCACTAAAACTTCCTCTATGCCAGTTTTCAGCTGAAGGACTTTAACAGCCCACTTCACCAGGAAATGTTTGGAAGGGATGTTTCCAGAAAGGCTCTATGGCTCTGATCCTCGGTGGGAGCTGATCCCTGCACCCACACAGAATGTTACTGAAGTCAGAAGGGTTCTGTGCTGGCCGATCCCTGAACTTGTGGGAAGTCCACTGCAGAACTGGAGCCCCAAAGAGCAAATCCCAGCAACATCAGATGCCCCATTTTGTAATCCACTGCATACTCCTAGCAGGGCATTACAACACATGCAAAGGTTCAACTTCACGACAATAGACAGCACTTCTTTCAAACAGCGTCCATTAAATAACAGTTTATTTGCCCATTAGTTAAGAGCATTCCCATCAACATGGTAAGGCCCCAATCCTGCAAAGAGATTAGATCTCCACATGGGCACAAGGCTCCCTGCTCATGCATTTCTCTTTCTAGGGCTGGGGCCTAGGAAAATAAGAATGACACAGAAACCAAAACAAAGGGTAAAAAGATAAATGAAGTAACACCAAAGATACATGAAATGTCATCAAGATTGCTACCAATGCATACAATAATGGCAATTCAATGAACACTTCTGTAAGCCTGACACCCCAGGTGGGTCAGCAGCCCCCCAAAGCTCTCAGCCGCCGTGGGTGGTGGGGGGACCCTGGAGCCCCCAGCCACTGATCCTGGTGCCCCGAGCTGCCACAGGGGGCATTGCCCCTGCAGCTCCAAGCCGTCGCAGGTAGCTGGGGGACCCTGGAGCTCCCAGCCACTGCGGGCACTGGGGGGGGGAAACACACCCCAGAGCTGCCAGCTGCAGTGGCAGTGGGTGCTGGACTCCCGCCCTTCTCTCTCACAGTAGATCTCCACATGGGCACAAGGCTCAGGCTCACCCATTTTGTCACAGGTTTGTTCAGTAAACGTCAGGGACAGGTCACAGGCTTCCATGAATTTTTCTTTATTGCCTGTGACCTGTCCGTGACTTTTACTAAAAATAACCGTGACAAAATCTTAGCCTTACTGATGACCCACCCAAGGGCATTGGCATTACACTTCATTTTACAAATGTATACACTATAGCAAAAAATATGGAGTAAGGAGCCTAACTTTAAGTGGCCCAAAGGTTTACAAGACACGACCCTGCAAATGCACTTGCTCAATTCCCTAGAGCATTGCTGGCTCTCCCCACTGTATCACACAGGGGCTATGTTAAAAGGTCCATGTGTGTGAGGGTCCTTTCATATTTCACAGCTAACAGGAACAATCTCACCAGCGTATTTCCCTCTGGCTCTCTGGCCTCTCTCACAATCCCCTGATCCTGGAACAGCTCCTATGCTTCAAAGGGTCAGCTTTAACCCTGACCTGGGGTTGTTCTGCGGACAGGAGCAATAGGACAAAGAGTACACAAACCTCCTTTGTTCCCTTGCCTTGGCTCCTCTGGTTCCCTTAAGCTCCGCCTTCCAATCCATACTATGCTATGCTACATTGTACTTGACTGACTCCCTCTCTCTCAGCAGCTCTCTCTCTGCCCCTCTTTTCTAAATCCTGTTCATTCAAACTCATCTCAGGCATTAGGTCTGACCCGGTGCTATGGATTACCTCCCTAACCAAACAGCTGGTGGCACCTCGGATTGCTCTGTGACATTACAGCACAAAACATGGGTTGAGCTGGCCAAGAGGTTTATAGGCCTGACCAACAGCTTGTAGAATCACTGATTCACCATCCCTGCCTTTCCTCACCAGCTCCTCTGATGAAGCTGAAGACTTCAGATGCTCCTCCTGGTTTTTAAGTCCCCTAAAATGCACTACCTGGCAATAACAAGAAAGAATTAGAGGCATGATGCAAAAATAAGGCTTTATCCCAAAAGGGGAACTGATGCTCACATTCTAAAATGGCCGTTCATTCTGGGTGCCCGAATGTGAGACACCTAGATTTCTCATACTGGATACCCAGGGTGAGCGGACACTTGAAAATATTGGCCTTACAAAAGTATTAACACCCCCACTAGTGCTTCCAGTCACAATACCACAAACAATGCTACTAATTTTTACATACAGAGCCTTTCATCTGAGGGTTTGAAAATGCTTACTTTAGAGACATGAATTAGGATTCCCAACCAGAGAAAGTCTAACTCAGGCACCATCGAGCCATGGAGCGGGGCCCAAGACTGCAAGGTGGGGCTCTTGGACCCAGAAGGTTAGAAACCAAAGAGCTTTAAGGGTCCCCCATGCAGGACTGGGAAGTACAATAAAGAATTGGCAGGCCAGAGGGCCAGAGCACACCTTCTAATCCATGGGCCAGTGTGTGTCTCTTTGTGCTTGATCCACAGAGAATATGGGCCTGTTGCAGCCCTACCCACAGCACCTGTCCCTGTAGTGCAAGTTGTAGGGGGCTCATGCTCAGCATTGCCAACAGATCAATCCCCATGAGATTGGCCAAAAAGCCATCAGATAAGATTTGATTGTGTTTTTTTAATCTCTCTTTTGAGTTTTGAACTCTCCCTGCCCATACACAGTGGATGTGTGAGACAATTAGTGTTTCCCACTCTCCCAGATATACTGGGTAAGGTGATTTTTGACCCCTGCTGCAGGAGCCTCACTCCTACATCCCACTCCCATGTGAAGGTGACACTCCATCACACTCACACTACATACCACTCCCATGTCCAGCAATTAATTCTGCCCCCACTCAGCCCTCACTTCCCATCAGTTCAACCACCCAGCCTCACCTCTCCTCCTCCTCTTCACCCCGCCTCCCCACTTCCAGGCTGGGAGGGACAGCTCCAAGGACTCTTCACCATCCTCTGGCCAGGGAGGAGGAGAGAGAAAGGTTCTGTCCCTTTTGCTCATGGGGTATGGGATTAAGCCACCCTGAGCTGCTGGGTTTTGCTCCTCCTCCCTTCCTGCAACAATAGCTTCTAGTTGCTGAAGAGAAAGAGAGAGAGTGTGTGCTCTCTCTAGCTGATCAGCCCCAGGAGGTGGGCAGGTGGGCAGGTGGGGGAGGCTCAGATTTTCTAAGCTGGAGTTTATGATGTCATTGCAAGACTACTGCCAGTCCCTGGCATGTTCAGAAATAATATTGTACAGTTGGCAACACCACTTTTTAGCACTGGGGGGTCCCCACTTCAGTTACCCGTGTGTCATCCACAACAGCAGAGCTGCTTTTTGGCCCTGACCTAGCCTCACAATTTATTCTGCCAGTGGTGCTGCCTGTTTTTAGAAGGATGGCAGCAGACTGTCATCAAGCCAAAGCAGAAGCAGTAGAACTTCCTTTGTCTCTTCCCTCCTATGACTCCTTCTCTATTTTATTAGCCTGTCATAACCAGAAGCAGAGGAAATGACTTAGGGTTGGTGTCTCACTCCCCTGCCATGGTCACATTTACAAGTTGTAAGCCTGGGGGCCTGAGGAGAGGAGACAGTTATTCAGGCATCAGCAAGCCTACCCTGCATGTAACTGATCTAAGTGTCTCAGTCACAACTGGCGCTGAATGAAATGTTTTGATCTAAACTTTTTATTGATGAAAAATGAAAAATTTGGGTCAGCCTAAACATTTAGTGAATGCAGGTCAAATTCACTGAATTGGTTTGGTTGAAAATAAACGGAAACAAATCTGAAAAAAATGAAATATTTTATATTGACATTTCCAAAAATGAAACGTTTTGATATTTTAATTCGATAGGCCTTTTCAGTTCAGATTTTCCTATAATTGTATTGTTTTTAAAGCTTTAATAACCAAAAATGAAATGAAACAATACGTTTCGTTCAACCCAAAACACTTTTTTTCAATTTGCAAGTTGTAAATCAGTTATTCACAAAACTCTAATCACAACACTTGCAGGGTCTCTTGTCCTTTCCGCCTGCTCTATACAGTCCCGAGGAGCCTTAGAAAAAAAGGGATCTAAGAAGAAATCAGAGCAGAAGGCACGGGTAAGATTGCGTGGCTATTTGGGGGGGCGTTGCCCCAAAAACTGTATACATTGATAATGGGGGGACACAATTTAAAGGTTCAGCCATTCCCTGAACAGCTCACGTCATGGCCCTCCCAGAAAGTAAAGACTCCTCCCTGCAGTGACCAGCTGTTGCTCCTGCCTCTCCTTGCCTGGCCTCCGAGGTCATTTGACTGGCTCAGCGCCACCAGCTGCCATGCAGGGAAGGGGCCTGGCAGCAGCATGTTACCAAGTGGGTCCAGCTCTGAGTCAACAGGAAACCCAAACGTGGGAGTGGATCAGCCCCGGCCCCACCCTGAACCCCGGAGGCTGGGTGGTTTCCAGCCATAGCTTCCAAAGCCCCCCTGCCCCCTCAAACATAGAAGTCAAAGTATGCTGATGGCAGAAGGGCCCCATGGCTCAAAAGAGGGGACAGTGGATCAGGAAAAAACACATCCGGGTTTGAAGTAGGAGAGAAGAGGAGGAATGATGGGCTACAGAGCCTAGAGGTGGGCTATGGAAAAGGAGGGTGGACCCTCAGAGATCATGTGGGGGCCAAGGTAGGAGGAGAAGAGCAAGCTCTCAGGACTTGAGGGGCACAAGGAGAAAGGCACTGAAGGCGTAGCGATGAATCAAAAGCCAGCGAACATTGATGCAGGTTTCTCATGCATTTCCTAAATTCTGTGAGATTAATAAGCAAGAAGTTGTTACTGTTATTTCATATATTGTGTATGGATTTTTCTGGGGTGTGAGGGGGGAATGTTGATGCTGACTGTTCACCTGTTTTGTGCCTTGTCATACAATTGTAACCCTTCTGCCAGGTGGAGCGAGCAGCAGCAAGGGCCAGGTTCAATATCTAGGCATTCCTCTTAACTTTACAAAACAGAACTGGCTTAAGCCCCCACCCAGTAACCTGGGAAAACCTAACACCATCTCTGGGCACCTCTGAGAGGCAATACTTCCCCACTCACAAGCACTGAGTCTGTAGGCAACAAAAAAGAACTTTTATTAAAAGGGAACGGGAACCAAGCATTAATTTGGGAAAACACCACAACCACATTTAAAACATTGTGATCATAAGCAAACCAAAACCCACAGTGAGTTGAGCAGTGTCCTTTGCTTCAGTTTCCCACCATGTGGTGGGAAAGTCCAATGAACGAATGTCTCTTAACACACCACTCCTCCCTATGCTGCACCCCACTCACAGTTGGCTCTTCTTGGTTAGCAAAGACCCAGAGTTCAGAGGTACGTTCACAGGGTTTACCTCCCACCCCGGGAGGGGTGGCCCTCAAGCAGTGCCTCTGCACCTGGCTCACAGCTGCCACTGTTTCTGTGCTGCTACCACTGGCCACTGCTTCTTTGCCGCTGCTGGCTGCTGCTCACTGTGGTAATTTTCTGCCATCGCTGCTTGGTGTTCCCACACCACGGTCTGAGGTTCTGCCACTTTACCCAGCTCTTGGTGATTTCAGCAGGTAGTGGGGGACTTTATAGCCAGTACAGTCTTTATGTTGTCTTTCACTGTCCCCACAAGGTCTAAGACTTAGCTCCTACCGCTGCTCAGCAGTGATGTCAGATCTAGGAATGAGCAATTGGAAACAAGGCCCTGGTCTACACTACGAGTTTAGGTCGGATTTAGCAGCGTTAGATTGATTTAACCCTGCACCCATCCACACAATGAAGCCATTTTTGTCTACTTAAAGGGCTCTTAAAATCGATTTCTGTACTCCTCCCTGACGAGGGCATTAGTGCTGAAATCGACATTGCCGGGTCGAATTTGGGGTAGTGTGGATCAATTCGACGGTATTGGCCTCCGGGAGCTATCCCAGAGTGCTCCATTGTGACCACTCTGGACAGCACTCTCAACTCAGATGCACTGGCCAGGTACACAGGAAAAGCCCCGTGAACTTTTGAATTTCATTTCCTGTTTGGCTAGCCAGTGTGGCAAGCTGATCAGCACAGGTGACCATGCAGAGCTCATCAGCTGAGGTGACCATGGAATCCCAGAATCGCAAAAGAGCTCCAGCATGGACCGAATGGGAGGTACTGCATGTGATCGCTGTATGGGGAGACGAATCCGTGCTATCAGAACTCCGTTCCAAAAGACGAAATGCCAAAATATTTGAAAAAATCTCCAAGGACAGAGGCTATAACAGGGACCCGCAGCAGTGCCGTGTGAAACTTAAGGAGCTCAGGCAAGCCTACCAAAAAACCAAAGAGGCAAACGGCCGCTCTGGGTCAGACCCCCAGACATGCCGCTTCTATGATGAGCTGCATCCAATGCTAGGGGGTGCCCCCACCACAACCCCACCCCTGTTCGTGGACTCCTGCAAAGGGGGAGTCTCACACAATAGGGATGAGGATTTTGGGGACGAGGAAGATGTTGAGGAGGAGAAGGAGGGTAGCGCACAGCAGGCAAACGGAGAAAGCGTTCTCCCCGACGGCCAGGAACTGTTTATTACCCTGGAGACAATACCCTCCCAACCCTCCCAAGGCGGGCTTCCGGACCTTGAAGGCAGAGAAGGCACCTCTGGTGAGTGTACCTTTGTAAATATAATACATGGTTTAAAAGCAAGCGTGTTTAATGATTAAATTGCCCTGAAGACTTAGGATGCATTCGTGGCCAGTACAGCTACTGGAATGCATTCAAGCAACATCCGTTCTTTATCTCCCTGTGTTATCCTCAGGAGAGTGATATCATTCATGGTCACCTGGTTGAAATAGGGGAATTTTATTAAGGGGACATTCAGAGGCAAAATGTGACCTTGTACCAAAAGCACATGTGCTATGTAATGTTAACAGCTTGGTTCACCGTGAAAGAGTGTACCCATTGTTCTCTAAAAAAATGTGTCTTTTTAAATACTACTCTCCCTTTTTTTTCCCTCCTGCAGCTGCAAATGTTTCAATGCTCCCCCATCATCTCTATCCCAGAGGCTAGCGCAGATAAGAAGGCGAAAAAAATGCACTCGCAATGAAATGTTCTCTGAGCTCATGCAGTCCTCCCGCACTGAAAGGAAGACCAGTTTTGCAGCTCTACTGCACCGTCTGCTGCCAGGACACAACAGCGGCGGTGTCCATTAACTGATTAGAGCGGGCTGCACGCTTGCCATGGTATGGTGAGACAAGAGCAGGAGACCAGAGTTGCAGTGGAAGCAGTGAATGACGACGGTCATATAGAGGACCTGCGAGGTAGATTCATGGCAGCAGGAGAGCAGAGTGGCAGCGGAAGCAGTTGTTCGACGATGACAGTTAGCAGTCTTACTGCACAGTCTGCTGAAAGCAGTATGGCACCCGCATGGAAAAAAGGCGTGAAACGATTGTCTGGTGTTGCTTTCATGGAGGGAGGGGCGACTGACAACATGTACCCCAAACCACCCGTGACAATGTTTTTGCCCCATCAGGCATTGGGAGCTCAACCCAGAATTCCAATGGGTGGCGGAGACTGCGGGAACTGTGGGATAGCTACCCACAGTGCACCGCTCCGAAAGTCAATGCTAGCCACGGTACTGTGGATGCACTCCGCTGACTTAATGCGCTTAGTGGGGGCACACACAATGGACTGTATAAAATCGCTTTCTAAAAAATCGACTTCTATAAATTTGACCTAATTTTGTAGTGTAGACATACCCAAGGACTCTCAACTGAGTCTAATCAGTGCTGTCATTCAACACAGAAGAGGAATATGTCTCTTCCTACTCTCATCTTCACTGGGATTTGTCATCTCTACTCCCCCTGCTCAGCAAGTAAGGTTCAGTTTAGGGTGATCCCCTTCAATGAGGGCATACTAAGCACAGTTCTGCTGCCCTCTACTCATAAAATAAATATAACAACATTTAATTACTAGAGTGATTTGTGACCCCAAACCAGCTAGGATTGATCATTTTGGCAAAGCAGATCCATCATGCTGTGCACCTAAGCAGAGTAGGCATGTCTATGCAAACAGTCTTCTCCTGAAATCTTTTTCCCCAGTGCATCTTTTTCCCCCAGCTGTCCAGTGAGAGCTCATTCAGACCCTGCTTACACATAAGTACTTTTTTGAATGGCAATGTTGGGTTATTTGGCTTTTTCCCAGGAGTGGTGAGGTTATATTTTTAGAAATGTTTGTTTATTTCTAAGTTTGGAGGCTGAGTTCTGGCTTGCCCTCTAGCTCAACCTTAATGATAACTGGGAGAGACACTGCAAATGCACATGAGTTATGTACATTTGTGAGGGGATGGGATTATCATAGAATTGGAAGGGACCTCAGGAGGTCATCTAGTCCAACCTGCTGCTCAAAGCAGGACCAATCCCCAGACAGATTTTTACCCCAGTTCCCTAAATGGCCCACTCAAGGATTGACCTCACCACCCTGGGTTTATCAGGCCAATGCTCAAACCACTGCACTATCCCTCCCCCTGCCCCTCTGGTTAGATTGAATCCAGGACGCATTTAATCTTTATATACCACTGCTCACAACATACCTCTTTGAATTAGGTATGCATTACTATTCCCACTTTACAAATGGGAGCACTAAGGCAGAGAGTGGTTACATACATGCCCAACGTTTCTCAGCAAGTCTGCTGAAATTGGGGATAGACCCAAGTACTTCAGACTGTACATTCCTCTAGCTGCTGGATCAGGCTTCCAAAGAAAAGAACTGACTGAAAGCCACGAAGACAGATCTTATCTAATATAACTGATAGTTCATCAAAAGTTGCCCAACAATGTTTTTAGTGAAACACTTGGTAAACTTCTGAACCATAACCTAACAAAATAAAAATGATCAAGGTATCGAGATGAATGCCGGATTGTAGACCTGGTCAGAAAGCTAGTGGGAGGAAGGATTACAGAATGTTGTAAATATTGGCAATAAGTCATCACAAAATGTAATAATGCTGAGACCAGTTCTGGTTTAACATTTATATTTATACTCTTGAAGCTAGTACAAGCTTTGGGATATTCATAGTCATTGATAACATGAAGGATCAACTGAAACATTTGAAGAAAGACTCAGAGGGGGGCGGGATAGCTCAGTGGTTTGAGCATTGGCCTGCTAAACCCAGGGTTGTGTGAATTCAATCCTTAAGGGGACCATTTAGGGATCTGGGGCAAAAATCAGTACTTGGTCCTGCTAGTGAAGGCAGGGGACTGGACTCAATGACCTTTCAAGGTCCCTCCCAGTTCTATGAGATAGGTATATCTCCATATATTGTATTATTATATTAAATTACAGGAGGAACCAGACAGACTGGGCAAACATATGACAAATATCCTAAAATGTAAAGTCCTGCATACAGATAAAACAAAAGAAAAAAGGCTCTTGAGTTATTACAACAAAAGAATGCCAATAAAGGAAGGGAGCTATGATTAATAATGACTTATGCCACAAACTTGAGAGCTCAGCAAGAAAAGCAAAGAGAAAAAACGTGGACATGAATTAAAATTTAAGAATGAGAGATTTAGATTGAATATCTGCAATATTTTTCTATCCCCCTATTAAAAGGGTTATTGGGTTAAAGAATAGGCTACCAAGGGAAGTAGTTAAAGACACAATTATCAAATAATTTAAGACTGGAACAGATGGGCAGCTGGAGGCTCATAACATTACTCTACGGGGTGGTTTCATCCTGGCAAAATCCATGGGACGGACAAGACAGAGCTACAGTTCTTTCCAGCCTAATTTCTTACTTAAAAATAAAGCAGAATTCCTTTCACTCATTTGCAATAAATTAGCCCGCACCAAACTTGATGCTTTCATTTAAACGCTACAATGGGTCTGTTCTCAGAATATTCATATTGGGAATCAGGTTACAGGGTTACTGCAGGTTAGGTTTTTGTCATTTGGCACACATGGTTTATGGTGATAAACACAGTCAGTCATGGTGGGTTGGATCAAATGCGATTTCTGATGTAAGTGCCAAAGGAGGATGCCAGCTTCTGCTGCCATATGGCATGTGGACAGGCAGCACGGCCAGTATTCAACTGTGTGTTGCAGAGTATCATTCTTGAGAGAGCCTGACGAGTCTTTAGTCAGGCAACTGCTCATATAGGCTTGAAAAATAATATTTTTTGCCTACATCAAGGGTGTCCGGGGTTTTTGTTTATTTAAAAAAAGGATGTGTAAAATATTAGTTTTTCCCATGCTTTTATTCCTGGTAAGGATAAGATAGCAGGGTTTTCATTAGAGCTGGCTAGAAAATAAAATTTCCATTGTATAAAAGAAAATGCAATTTCAGAATTTTGTTTTGTCCCAAATGGGGACAAAAAGGCAAATTTTAAAGATTTTTTGCCCTTCTGAAATGCTAAAACATTCAATTTTGGAAACATTGAAGCGTTTCTTTTTGATGATTGACACATTTTGTGTCAAAAAATGTTGACACAAAACATTGTGTGTCAAAATATCAAAAATAAATGTTTTGACTTTTTTTGACCCAGAACAGGAAGTCCACTACTGGCCATTTTTATTTCTAATTTCATTGCATCAGGGCAGGGAAGGGAAGGTAGAGGGAGGGTAGGAGCAGTGCATTCCTTCTGGTGGGAAGAGGCAACACAGACTAAAGCATTATCCGCCAGTCTGTGCCAAAAGGACCTTTTGCTCTCAATATTTGTTTCCAGCTATTTTTAAAATAAATATATCAACTCTGACACTTTTTCCTGATATATTGTTTCTACTAAAATCTTTCTGGGTTTACTACACTTCCATGATATTCTTGTGGCTTCTACTGTCACTTATGGATACTTTCTTTGTTGCAGCAAAGTTTAACAGGAAAAACCCTTACCCTTTTTTTAAAACATGCAGCTTATTTCTCCAGGATGTTTTTTTCAGAACCTATCTAATTTGTTTTCTTCAGCTAATCTTCCATTCTTGGACAGCCTACATCTTTCTACCAAAGCTTGATGTAATGACCATGTGAAATTATCCTGATAATCTCTTATATGATGATTAATCACAAAATGTTTGTCTGTGATTACCCAACTATTTTTAGACAGCAAAAGAATATCAAGAATCATGATTCTTGGGCTCTTTTCCTGGCTGTGTCATCCAGCACATAATTTGGCACACTCCTTCTGAAGGCAGTTTGACAAGGGGGATGAGAGCTGCCTCTACCATATTAAAGACTTAGCTTTTATTCTGAGCTATGCCAGAAATGACCCATGTGTTATGTGTTACTTACCCCTGGAGTGCTCCATTGTGTCAAGGCTGGTGTGCCATGCCACATGGTGCAGAACCATGGGTGTGTCCCTGCCTCAGCTTCCAATAAGTTCAATGTGGCTTTTATGTAGTAAACAGCGCCCCCTTCAGGGATTTAATTTATTTAGCCAAAGGTCAAGCGGCTATGAAAGCAAATCTTTGGCCCATCACAGTAGGCAAAGGAGCTAATTTAGTGTCTGCCCCACTTAAATCTATCCATCTCTTCCATCCTTACTAGTAAGACTCTCTAGATTGAGGCTCCCTCGCTGTAGTCAGGCTTCTTGTTCCCTCTCTGAACCAAGACCCCCTGCAGAGGTCAAATCACTGCAGCTTTTCCCCAGAGCACAGTGTAGTTCCTTTGCGATTTGTAGCACCTGCTGCTGCTGTCTGGTAAGGCCTTTTCACTGGGACCATGTCTCCCTAAGGACTTGACACTCATAGCACTTCTGTTGCAGAACCTCTTCCTTCTAGGAGCACCTTTCCTAAGATCCCCTTTCCTGGTGAGTGTATCGTGATCAGTGGAACTGGAGTCAGAGGGCCCAAGTTCCCTGCAGGGACTGTTATTGAGGGGACACTAAGAAAACAGGGAATGTGAGGCCTTGGGGTAGAAGCATCTCAGCCACATGGACAGAGCAGTCCACAGGCTTTAATAAAGTTCCACTTGTTCAACATATCCTGCATTCAGCCTCTCTCTTTGCTAATGAAACAATGAGCTCCGCTGAGAAGTCTTGCTCCTTAGGTGCTTCCCTCATAACCCTTTTTTACACCCAGGTATTCCTTAGCTGCCCAGACACCAAGGCAATTAATTACTCAAGGTGGAACTGGGTTGGCTCATATGCCCAGCAGAGTCTGTCACAGCTAGGCTGGGTGAATGCCATGGACTTGGATGAGAGGGACAAGATGGCTTCTGGAGACCCAGGGGATTTGCAGGGAAGGCCTGATTCCCTCTTGCAAGACTGTCATTCAAGCAGAGGCGGGAAGAAGAAGGAGGTGGGAGGAGGACAAAAGGAGGCATTGGAAGCATTTGCAGTAATGGAAGGACACAAAAGGGAGGTAATGGAGAGCAGTTTGGGGCAGCTCAGGAGGGCTGGGGCTCCCAAGCCTGGGGGAGGGGAGAAGAGTTTCTCTGGGGAGCTTGCCATATCAGGGAGAGTTCTTGGAACCAGTAAACCAGAGAGCTCCTGAGAGCAGTGAACAGTTCAGGGGACTAGGGAGGATGTTAGGTTTCATGGGGGCTAGTAGTTTAGAGAGGCTGGGGAAGAAGATCCTGGAATGGGCAAAGAGCTTTACAGCAGTAATAGCCACAAGACTTGGGGCTGGAAGAAGGGCATCACTGGCTGCAGCAAATCCCATAGTGGGGCAGGGTTTGCAACAGCAACTGAATCAGGTAGAGCCAGGGAGTGTGTGTGTGTGTGTGGGGAAGATACTTGAGCTGGGCCCCCCTCTCTCTCCTCTGATGGTGGAGATGGCATCGTGAGGTGTGGCAGTAACAGATGATGGAGGAAGCAGTGACGTGGTGGTGGCAGAGGAGACCGGCAAAGGAATTGCAGAGATCTGGGGGTGCAGTAAATTGCACCCCAGGTGCCGGGTGAGTCACCAGTGACCGGAAGAAGTCCAGCATGGAGGTGGTGATGAAGGTGGTTGCTGCTCATACGGAGCTTGGTTTGAGAGTGACACTGAGGAGAGACATGGATGTGGAGCAGAGGAAAGTGAACAGGTTAGGACAAACCAGAGTGGACATAGAAATGGAGGAGGAGAAGCAGTGGGGCTGGAGAAGGAGGAGCAACTAGATAAACAGAGGATAATTGCCTAGATTAGGGAATAAGAGTCTGCCAAGCAGAAGTGGAGCGTTACAAAAAAACTGACCCAGGAAGATGGGTCTGAGACAGAGAATTCTACTGCTCAGGCTCTCCGGGACAGCAGGACATCTGCAGAGGTTGTTGTGGTATGGACCCAGCAGCAGCAACAGAGCAATGAACAGTCTCAGGCTTTTCAGGAGCCAAGGTCCCGAATGCAAAAAAGGACGATGACGGCGAAGGGGTTACAACCAAACACTGCATTTGCCACTACTAAGTGGGGTGATGCAGGGCTGGTGGATCTTATGCAGAGGCTTTGAAGCAAATAGGAGGAAGGGATGGCAGTCAGCATTCAGAACAGGGGCCCAATTTTGGGTTCATTTGCTCCACATTCCCTAACACCACCCATACGACAGAGAGATCTCTTAATAGAAAATCATTTTGAAAGCCATGGGGTTTGTGCCTTTGTACCCAGCTCAGCCACCAGGGTCAAGGGAAATCAACCTCTGTTTTAGGAATAACACTCTGATGGAAAGTTTTGGAAGCACTGTGGGTAACAGCATGTGGTGGCCATTTCTTCAACTCCCCCAGACCGAAAGAAAGTAACAATTCTCTTGAGAAACAATACAGTTCTTATGAATTGATTAAAGACTGATTAAAGCAGGAAACTACAATACTGGCCAAGGGAGAAAAGCATTATAGCTGGTTGGGAATTTGGATATGGGAATCAATTTTCTGCTTAAATTGAGGAGGAGCCTGGGAAATAATAGATATTACACTTGCCCAGTTTGATGGAGTTGGCGGGGGGAGGGGTTATGTTAGCTATGTGGGGCCCAACACCTGTTATACATGTGGGTCTGAAGAACCATTTTTGCAGGTGATTGTTACAAGGTGCAGTGCTTTAAATGTCAAGAATATGGCCATATGGCAGCTTTGTGCCCCAGAAGGGACAAATGTTCATGATGCAGCACTTGAGGATACAGAACAGAAGGGGTACAGAGCAGTAGTTGAGGAACT
Source organism: Terrapene triunguis (assembly GCF_002925995.2). Lineage (NCBI taxonomy): Eukaryota > Metazoa > Chordata > Testudines > Emydidae > Terrapene > Terrapene triunguis. The sequence continues at coordinate 10,418,152 of NW_020664490.1, forward strand.
CATCTGGGCTGGACCCTAGTTCAGAGCCGTGGTCATCTGGGGCCTAATGTTCATTACTGGATGTTTCAGCTGTAGCTGGGGAGGTCTCTGAGGCAGGGGACTCCAGTCTATTGGAAGAGAGAATGGGTGGGGCAGTGGAGCTAAAGCAGAGGGGGAATGTTGCAGTGTGGGACTATCCTCAGTGCATATTAGGGAAAATTGTGAGTCGACAGAGGACATTGGTATTGAGCAGTGATAAAGAGCATGCTGTAGGACTGGGGAGGAGGCAGCTGAGAAGGGAGATAAGGGAGCGAGACTCCAGTGAGTCTTAGAAGCAGAGGAGGAGAAAGGGGTGAGATGAGGAAGGAGAAAGGTTCAGTGCTGGAGCAGCAGCAAGTGGGGTGGACCGTGATGGGCCCCAAGGAGAGAGCTCTCCTGGTAGAACCCCAGCAGTGGATTTGGGTGCCTTGTGGGGAGGGAGGGGTTTCCTTTCTTCTGTCTCCTTCTAGGCTGCTCTCTATGCATCTTTCCCTGTTACTTATTCCCCTGAAGGCACTTCCCCGCTTCACCCCAGGGGCAGTTAATTCCATCTTGTGCTCTGGATGAGGGGCATCCACCAGAGGCCCCATCATACAGAGGAGCTTTGAACGGGGTAGAGGTTGATGGAGCATTGGAGGGTCCTAGTGTGGATGAAGGGGATTCTCTGGGGCAGGAGTCCTGGGTTATTTCTATTCTCTTCTTCTTCCAGGATCTGCGTTCTTACGTATTGGACAGGGCAATAAATTTTCTCCTCAGGCCTAGGGTGACCAGATAGCAAATGTGAAAAATCAGGACTAGGGGTGGGGGGCGATAATAGTTGCCTATATAAGAAAAAACCCCAATATTGGGATGTCGGGTCACCCTATTCCCACTCAGGCCAAGTGGTTGGAGAAGATGGAGGCCCATGGGCTAGCAAAAGGTACAGGGGCATACAGCACCCTGATCACAGCAATAGAGGCTATGGAATCAGTGGTGGGTGGGTATTGGGAAGGGGCTAGAAATGGGGAGGCAGTGGTAGGTCAGCAAGAGGAGATGGAAAGGCGGAGGAGAAAAATGTGGGTGGTTGGGGAAAAAGACTGGGGGAGTTGGCTGTGGCATCTGGCTTGGTTGCTGAAGACTGATCCTGTGCAGTGGTGGAATCACAGCCATCAACACTTATTTGCCAGCCAGTGGAGGAGACTGTATGACTGGCACAGCCTATCTCCCCGCTTCCAGGTTATCCAAAAGCGTTGGGGAAACATAAACAGTTGAAAAGCTCTCATAAGAAAGCAGAGTAAGAAGCGGGTGAGTTGGGAGCCAACGGACGAGGGAAGGAAGGAGAAAAATTCAAGAGACTGAGGATGGGGGATGGAAAAGTGCATGATTTTGGGGGCTATTAAACTTCCTTTGAGCATTTCTGATGGCCTCTTTTGACTGTGTGTGGGGATTCTATGACCCACAAAGTGGATGGGGGAACTGGACCCTCTGATGGTGGGAGCATTGAGTACAAATAATATTAGAACACAAAAGCACAGGTGTGGAAGCTAGCAGTTTTACAAGACCTGCATCACTTGGATGTGTTGATGCAGGAAACTCGATTACATGCTGAAATAGATTGTGAAAAGGCTGTGAAAAGTGTATGTCTACACTTAAAACGCTACAGCTGCAGTGCTGCATCTGTGTCACTGTAGCACTTCAGTGTAAATATTACCTGTGCTGATGGCAGGGGTTCTTTGTCAGCGTAGATAATCCATCTCCCCAAGAGGTGGTAGCTAGTTTAACAGGAGCATTCTTCCACTGACTTAGCACTGTCTACACTGGGGATTAGGTTGGCATAGCTACTTCTCTCAGGGATATGGATTTTTCACACTCCTGAGAAACATAGCTATGCTGATGTGAGTTCTCAGTGTAGACCAGCCCTAGATCTAGTTAAAGGAGAGAGTGGCCTGTATAGTCAGTGGGTGAAAGTGTAACTAACGGCATGGGTATGGTATTCCACACTTGCAAGATTCCTCTGCTGCAGATTTGTGAGCTAGCACCCTGGAGACTGATAATGATAGACTTTGACTATAAGGATGGCACGAGGTCCAGGCTCATTAATGTTTACAGAAACCCTAACTCGGGAAGGAAGAGAACACTATTGTTGGAGGATGTTACTGCTTTACTTTTTACTGCTCCCATTATTTTTGGCGATGGCTTGTTCAGGTACAGGATAGTGGAAGCAGTGAGGTGGATGGAAAGGGGTATTGATGGACTAGGGGAGAAGATGTTCAACTGCGGTGTACATTAGTGTAAAAAGCTGAACTGAAAGGTTTTTTTGGAAGAGGATTTGAAGGGCAAGTCTCAGAAGAAAGGGGATGGGAAGGGTGGTGGGTATACATTTTTTGAGGGGGAAGGAAGAGTACAGTTGACCAACTGTACATACAGAAAGGAGTGAAACGTGTAGGGTTCCAGACTGCCAAGTATCATCTATTGGTGGAGGTAATTTTGCATTTTGATACAGTCATTTGGTTTGGGAAGGGATTTTAGATATTGAATCCGAGGCTCTTGGAACTAATGAGTGGCAGTGACTGGATGGAGAACGGGGAAGAGGACTGGGTTTTTCACTTCCTTGCTAATTTCAAGGATTCAGAGTATATTCCTCCTTGGCGGGCTACTGGGCAAGTAGGAAGGAGGAAGTGAATCAGTTTTTCAATAATCTTGTTAAGGACAGGCGGACTCAGAAAATGGAGAGATATCAACTGTACATACAGAGGTTGAACTACTTAGCACACCAGAGGCAGGAAGGCCGGGGGAGGATGGAAAGGGGGAAAAGGAAATGGTGGAGTTAAAAGAAGTGTTGAGCCAGTATTATGAGCAGCTGCATAGTCTTTGAGTGATGCTACTCTATGGGGAGGATTTCCTCACAGTCCTGGCCTCGACCACACCTTCTTCCCCCGTCAGGAACATGGGACAGGCGGTGGGAGGGGAGGGGCAGGAGCACTCCAACTCAGATGTCAGAGATAAGAGTGACAGTCTCAGGAATGGGGAGGAGGATATTAGGAGTCTTCATGTCAGGGATAAGACCAAAAATAAAGGGATAGCAGCAGCTGTTAGAGTAAGAGCCAAGATTAATTGGCACCAGATTTTTGCCTATAAAAATGAGAGGAAGGAGGTGAGGGATATGTTCCGTTTGAAAAATGCAGAAGGGAGGTATGAAAGAGACCCTGAACAGATGTTGGATGTGATACAGATTTATTACACCAAGTTCTTGGGGGAGAAGAGCAGAAACAGCAGACATCAGTACAGAGGGATAAGAGAGAGCAGCCAGCGTTGTTGGATACTGTGGTAGTCCACAAAGTCACAGTAGATCAATCAGAAGGTTTGTGCACCATAATTCAGTATCAGGAGGTTTCTGTAAGAAAATCAAGATCTCCCGAAAGGGGTGTCCCCAGGTAGAGATGGGCTGAAGAGTGAACTGTACCAGACTTTCCCATTGTTTTTCGCTCAGGTGTTGATGGCTGTGTATAATCAGGGGCTGGGAAGGAGGAAGTTAGACAGGTCATTTAATGAGGGCTTGTTGATCTTGTTGAGCAAAGGCGGGGGCGGTCGCTGTTAGAAAATTGGAGAGTCCTCACCCTACAGAATACAGACTCTAAGTCCTTGGCAAAGGTTTTTATGAAGTGGCCTGGTGGGGTGGCTCCAGTAATGATCCCTCCAGCACAGGCCAGGGCAGTCACGGGCAGGCTGATAGTGGACTTACGATGTTATTTTCCAGAGGTGTTTGAGGCAGGGAAAGTAGGTTCCTGGCAAGGGTGATGCCTTCAATGAAAACAAAGCCTTTGATTGGGTGTGGCAAGAGTATCTGTGGGATGTGTTATAGCACTACGGGCTCTTCATCGACAGGCTGCAGACCTTTGTATAAAGGGGCTGCCTCCTATCCTTTAGTTAATGGCTGGCTAGGGCCGGGGGCTATCCCCAGGGCCGGTGCTACCATTTAGGCGAACTAGGCGGTTGCCTAGGGCGCCAAGATTTGGGGGCGCCAAAAAGCAACGCCCCCAATTTATTTATTTATTTATTTATTTTTACAGCGGCCACTGCGCTGGGAGGGAGAGGGAGTCTGAGCCACCGGCAGGCAGCCCAGGGGTTCCCCGGGTCAGAGCTGCTGCACGGATCCCCGGGCCGGGGGGTGGGGAGCTGTCACGGGGGGTTTCTTAGGACCTTGACTACATTTTTATCTGCAAAGGATGCAGCATTTCTTGAGTAATCAACACGGTCACATTCAGAATATAGTTCTAGTTTGGACTCAGTGCCTACAGCAGAGGGGTTGATGAGCACCATTAGAGGGTGGGGTGGGAAGAGAAGCCTGTGATGTCAAGGAGGGAGAAGTAGGACAGTAGCGGGGAGGAGCCACGGGAGGCAGCAACCTCAATGGGTGCAGAGTAGTCAGAACCAGCTTCTTGAATACCTGATGGGGTGCTCCAATATTTATGGAAATGGCAGATATGCTGAGAGAAGGGGGGGGAAGCCTAGACCGGGCGGGGGGGAAGATGTATCAGCAGTACTGAAGTCTCAGGTATATGACTCCTTGCAGTTGGCTGGTTGCCCAGATGATTCAGTCATTTAGGGAGTTTTGAGACTTCTACAGTCCAAGAATTTCCCTTTTAATTATAAAGATATGTCTGTGAGGGAAGTCCGGAAAAATCATGAAAACACAAGACTGTGTGCGTCCCAGACAAGAGCAGTGTTCAGGGGGCTCCTGGAGACAATGGAGCATCTGCTGGTGAAATGCCCATGGGCTTAGTAGATGCAGGCGGAGTTAGCGAGGATGCTGAAAGTATCAATTATCTTATGTCAAGAGAGGGCCCACTGGGGATATGGAGATTTCTCCAGTCCAGCATATCAGCAACAGGAGGTGTGGTCTTTTGCACATTTGTCTGTAAGGCAGGGTGTGAGGTGGTATTTCAGAACAGCCCCCGACACAGCCTTCCCTGGAGGAGCTGGTGCAGATCATCTGGAAGGAGCTTCGGGGGAGAAGAGGATTGAGTTGTGCAGTGAGGAAATGCTGGCTGGAGAATGATAGGCAACGGTGGAGGGACATCCAAGTTTAATATGGGTTGGGTTTGTGTCTGGCCTCTCTCCTTTGAGGATGGGGGAGGAGCCCAGTATCTGGGCCCAGACATTTTTGGGAGTATGTTTGGGCAAATGGGTGAAGAAGTAAGAGGAGGTTGGGGAGTGTTTTTGCTCATGATGTGGTAGGAATTGGAAAGAGCTTGTTGGGTGGTGGTGGGCAGGGCCGGCTCTAGATTCTTTGCCGCCCCAAGCAAAAAGAATTTTGGCTGCCCCCCACCACCTGCACCCTCCTACTGCCCCAGCCCTGGGTCACTGGTAACTCACTCCCAGGACGGGTCATCAGCATCCCGCTCATGACACTAGCAGGGGCGGAGGCTGCATCCACCCGACTCCTTCCTGGCGCCCAGGGGGACCCTGACTCTGCCCGCTCACCCCTCACCTCCAGCCGGTCTGGCGCTGGCAGGGTTGGGGTAAGCAGCGGGGCTCCCGGGCTGTGCCTCAGCCCAGGGTCCCTCCAGCTGGGATTCCTGCCTCCAGGACTGGCCGGGAATTGGGAGGGCAGAGCTGGGGGGACCGCCCCAGCACGGGGCTGAGGAGCCGGGGCAGGGCAGCCTCAGAAGGAGCGGCCAGCGGGGAATGGAGTCCCGGAGAGCGGGACGTGGGCCCCGCACGGCAGCACCCCGGGTACCGGTCCCCTCTATGGCCCCACTGCTGCTCCTGGCGCCCTGCTGCAGCCTCTGGGTGGCTCGGGCCGCTTTGACCAGCCCCCGCTGCGGCGCTGGGGGACGGCCGCCCTGCGGCACTTGCAGGCAGCTCCGTGTGCCCCGCGGGGCGGCCTCCAGCCCAAGTGTCCCGTGCTTCACGTGTCAGAGCCCACCGGATGGCTCGCCTGGGCCCAGCGGCACGAACCACAGCAGCCCCAGGGTACCCTCCACGTATGACGCGCTGCTGCTGCTGGACCCCAGTCTTGGGGCCGGTTTTGCCCCCCACTGCGGTTCTTCCACCTGGACTTTGGCGTCAGCTTGGGGGCCGGGACAGTGTCTACTTGGGTGAGCGCCCGCAGGGCCGCCCCCCACCCCAAAAGATGGCCCGAATGCCGCCCCTGCAAATATGCCGCCCCAAGCACCTGCTTGCTTTGCTGGTGCATAGAGCCGGCCCTGGTGGTGGGGATTATGCTGGACCAAACGTATGGTTCATTGGCATTACTCTAAGTATCTCAGAGAGCAGTATGTCAGGGGTATGGAGTACCCTGTTGTGTAATAACTGTCAGGATTCTGCTATTGCTGTTGACTGTGATTGTTTTTCTTTGTCTTTTGCATCCCATGGAGGGATTTTTTTTTCTGTGTATCTAGAAGCTTGAGTTGTGTCAAGGTATTGGAGGATCCCAGAAGCAGAATCTCGAGTGTCACACCACAGACTCCCAACAAAGGGATCAGAGCACCTGTTATGGGACTGAGCAAGGACTACTAGTCGTGGTTGACTTCTGGTTTAATTGGATGTTTGACATCAAAAGGACTGTCACTAGAGGATGTGGCAAGTCATCAGTGCGGGTTCTCCTGTAAAGGGAGCTGTGGACTTTGGAAGTGAGGGATGAGTTGTGCTCACTGGCATGAGTCTGGTCTGTTTTGACTTTCCTGTTGTGGTTTTTGATGTTTCTGTTTTCGTTGTGTTGTCTAGAATGTGTGTGTTATTATGTTGGTTGATGTGTTTAATAGACGATCTGAGGGCCAGCTGCCTTGTGACACCCTGACATTTTGTGTCCTCTCAGTTAGAATCATAGAATATCAGGGATGGAAGAGACCTCAGGAGGTCATCTAGTCCAACCCCCTGCTCAAAGCAGGACCAACCCCAACTAAATTACCTTGTCTGTAAAACTGGGGAATGACACTTCCCCGCCTTAGGAGAAAGGCGCATGAAGTTCTGTTCAGCTGTGAAATACCAATTCACTCTGGGGAAGAAATAAATTTGAATTAATAGTATTCTGCTACCCAGCCCAAGGTACTTTTCGGTACATGTACAAATAAGCTGTGGAATGCTGGCAGTGCACTGGGGCAAGGTGCCAAATTTGTCTGTAACATAGCATATACCATGAAACCTGAAACCGAATATAAGTCCTTCAGGTGATTTTTATACACATTAGGACATCTTTTGAGTTCAAATAAATATGTTAGTAAATGGGTTGAGGTTGGATTCCTGTTTGAATGCTCTCCTTCTGGGGCTGGATAGGGTAATTTCAGTTAATTTACTTCCTCTTCCAATAACTCAAACACTGGCCATGGACAATCCAAACAACTTCATAAAGGAAGCTACAGACAAGCAAAAGCAATGTCTTGAGTAAGTATGAATTATGTGGTCAAACAGGAATCTGACCAAAGCTGAGTTAATAAATGGATGTCTGGTAAAGAGAATGTGGAATGCAATAGCCAGAACCTGTGTCATTGAGGAACAAACCTTGCAGCCAGGGGAGTCACTCAAAGCTGAGAGAAAGGTGAAAGGCCAGTTTTCCTGAGGAAGTCTATAAAAGTAATAACCTGGTCTTTTAATATCCCACTCAGGTTCCTGATTTAGCCAAATTTCTATTAGATTCATGACATCAACATGCTGTGGTCAGTGAGGCCTAGATACTTCCACAGAGGGTGGAGCCTGAAGCTCTTGTCTGTCTTATTTCTTTTTAAATTTATAATTTTGAAAATAAGAAACTGCAAGCGTCTTTCTATTGGACACCTGAATTCTTGTTCCATCCAAAGTCTCATATCCATCCATCAGGGCAGAAGGGTCTGGAAAAGGTTTGGACTAGAGAGAGGTGCACTACTTTGGGAGTCAGGAGAAATCCATTAATTCTAATCTCAGCTCTTACAGTTAGTGTTATTTTGAACTGGGACCTAAGATAGCTAGTTTCCATGCCTGGGTCTGCCACAGACTTCCCATGTGGTAGAGGACTTTGGTACTGGATGGCAGTCCCTCTCTCTCTAGGTTGTTAATAGCACCCATGACTGTGTCATCTGAAGACTTCCCAGGAATTCAACACAACAAACAGTATCACACTAACTGGCTACTGGACTGCAAAAGCTTTAGCATTGTATGTCACTAGCAGGGGTGCTGGAACAATTTGAATAGTGGGCATGCTGTGAGCCAGTGAACCAAATGGTAAATCCTGTATATAATGGAAACCACTTCAAGTCAGAGGGTGCTACAGCACCTCCCTCTTCCCCCTGCACCCCTAGTTCCACTACCTGTGGTTACTAGAATTTTGCAGCCTGAACACTTTTCTCCAGTTCATAGCTCTCCAGACTTCTCTCGTGCTGTTTCAGTTTGTAACTCCTCATTGGGTATATTCTTTGATTTGTGAACTGCTGGTTTTAAGAAATCTCAATCCCACATTGTTATTTGTGGCTTGGCTTTCTCTGGCTGTGGTTTTACATACTGGTCTCCATCCCACACAAGCTTCTGGAACATACTGAGTTTCTAGCATCTTTCTTGCCAGTCTGTATTCATACAGAGGGATGCAGCTGTAAACTAAACCTTTCCAGGCTTTATACTGACTTTTTAATAATTTCCAGTTTAGGCAATCACAGTAACATCCCCTTCCAATTCTAGACAGGGTCCTACAAGCTTCCCTACCTGAGGTTCCAGGGTGAATTTTAATGGCAACCACCTAAGTTTTATACAAGGCTATAGAGCATATTAATACATGCACTCAATGAGGGCTCTCTCTTCTTTACTTGAGCAATTTGAGTGCGCCTGGAAAGACTGAGGGCAGAGGAGTAATTTCTTCTGGCTTGTATTGAGAACAGGATGACACTCTCTAATTTGCAGAGACACTGTTGGATGTATGTATTATAATTAAGCATCCACAGATGTTTTCAGCTTTTCAATTAAGAAAACCCCAAATGTAAAACATTGCGATTCTCTACAGATTAGTAGGGAAACAATGGAAGGCTTTTCTGACACACGTGAGGGAAAACGGCGGCCGTGACAGGAATGTGAAAACTAGAACAGTTATTAAAAATCAGAATACTGCACTACTGGAGCTGGTGAGTGGGACAGAAAGGAACATGTTGACAGAGGACATGGAAAACGTCTTTGAGACTATGTTGTTCCGTGGCATTTAAACCTCTGGTTGCAAGAGCAAGGGTGCAGTTCCCAGATTGCCTACTGAGTTCACCAGTAAGGGAATCACCTCAGGTGGTGCTGAGGTGAGCCCTCTGTGTACCCTCCCTTTGTGTAGGTGCAGCATTCATTAGCCCCAGGGACGCAGCCAGTGTGGAAGGGCTGTAGTTCTGCTCTACCTCCCTATCATCACCTTCCGGGAGCACAAGCCCTGGGATTTTGATGGCCTCCATGGAGCAATACAAGAGGAGGGAGAGGGCTCCCAAGCTCTCTTTTCCTTGCCTTTTACACACATGCAGTGAATCCAGAATTTATTACTGGCTTTGCAAACTCTGACTGCAATAAAAGCATAATTTCTTACATTGCTGGATGCTATCTCTAGGTGGAAATTCACACATTTCACACTGGTAAAGGTTGGTTTTATTTTCCCTGCTGAAGATTGTTGGCAGACTATTCACAAATGTAATATTTCTATCTACTTTAAGTATTTATACGGCCCTGTAACAAGACACTGGGCCTTGGGGTGCATGTTCATTATTGCCTGTTATGGCCCTTGGGGCCTTTAAAACAGTAGCTATAGTCATAGTAGGCACATAAGCATTGGCCCAACAAAAAGCCATATAGAAAGCTTTCTGGCTCTTATGCAGGGATAGCAGAGAGGAAAGATCCAGGATGTATTTTGGGGAGGGGTTGGGGAAGAAGGTCTCTTTCCTCTGAAATATTAGAGGTGGCCACAACTGGAAATGGGACATTGAATGGAACGAGCCAGTGATAATGAGAATTCATCTCTCAGGTGCTTGGCTGGTTGGTTGGCTCTTGCTCAGAGGTTTGGTGTCTGATTGATCACCATATCTGGGGTCTGGAAGGAATTTTCCTGTCGGTCCCCTTGGCAGTGACCTTGGGGCTTTTTTGGTCTTCCTCTGTAGCAGGATCATATGGGTATATCTCACTTAATTCCCTGTCATTGCAGGGACCTCTGGCATTGGTGCACTTCAGTCCCTCCTGTTTTCTGACTGTGGCACAGAGCAGTTTGGTCTCCTGAGGGCTGTAATTCTTTGGTCTAATTCTGGTTGCTGGGCTTGGGCTGGGTGGTGGCCTGTGAGATATGGGAGGTCAGACTTGGTGATCTGATGGTCCCTTCTGGCCTTAAACTCTATGACTAGGGACGTCCTAGCATGGATCTACCCCTAGTAACCAGGAATAGGTACAGCCTCTCCTCTCTCACCTGCCAGAAGCTAGCAGGGCCTAAGGCCATTAATACGCAGTAGTTTGAACTAGGTTGTTCTGGTTTTAGGTTTGCATTTTGGAAATAAAGCCAGCCTTGAAGAAAGGGCTATAAAGAGATCTGTCCTTGGATGGGTTTGTTTTCCAGGGCCAGCTCGTGAGCCTGCACACTTGTCATCGAATCACAGAGCTACAGGGTTAGAAGGGGCCGCAAGGGTCATCTAGTCTAACCCCTGGCCAAAATGCAGGATGTGTTGTGCCTACAAGCTGCCATTACCCTAGTATCTAAGCGCCTCACAGTATATAGTTATTGATTTTCTCAAAACTCTTGATAGTACTTCCCAATCATTCCCATTTTATAAGTGGGAAGCTGAGACACAGAAGCTGGGTGACTTGTCCAAGGTCACAGAGGAAGGCTGTCGCAAAGGAGGGAATTGACCCAGGGCCCCCAACTCCTGGCTGACACTATAACCAGTGAAACCTTCTTCTTCTTCTGTCCTTTCTATACACAGAGACATGCAAAGACCTACAATCCCTTCATGCCCCTTCTTTTGTTCTTGCCATTTTTTCCCTTCCCTCTCTCTTCCCCAAAGGTTAAGTTAGGAACTTTCCCATTCCCTCAATTTCTTTCCTATTTGGTGTTCCATTGTCCCTTGCTTTTTTCTTTCTCCAAATCTCTCTCCCCACCTAAATTCCCTGTAAACTGCGCGGCCGCACAGCAGGCTATCAAGGGCCACGCAGGCAGGGAGAGGAGCCCCTCCCCTGGCCTGGCCTAGCCCCACTGGAACTGCTGCAGCCTGGGAGAGGTGCTTCTTCCCCAACCTGGCCCAGCCCCACCAGAGCTGCCACAGCCAGGGAGAGGTGCCTCTCACCCAGCCCCAAGCTGCTGCAGCGAGAGAGGGCTGGGGGCAGTCCTCTCTCCCCACCGCAGCCCCAGGGCAGCCTGCACCCCAAACCCCTCTTCCCTGGCCCCATCCCTGAGCCCCCTCCCACACTCTGAATGCCTCAGACCCACCCCCACCACACCTCACCCTCATATTGTTGTACATAACAAAATTCATTCCGCACGTGGACGTTAAAAATTAGAGGGAACATTGCTTCCCATCCTCCATTTTTATCAGCACTCTTTTTATGTCTTCATTCTTCCCCTCACCTTTGGGCTTGCTTTTGCAAACAACAACTCTTGATGAGTTGTTGGCATAAGGATCAAAGCTGGGACTTCTGAATCTAACAGTATGGGTCTCTACTGCTTGAGCTGAAGACACAAATCTGTCAACTTTGAGCCAGAAGCAGATTCAAACCTCTTTCCAGCTACTTGGGGTGGGGAGACAACAGAGAGCCACGTTGTGAAAGCATAGGTTATACTCTCAATGCAGCCAACCCCATCTGGGCTTCTGAATCCCTTCTGTCCTCAAGATCCACTACACCCTCAGTTCCCTGTAGCCCTAGTCCTGCATCTTGGCTGAATTAAATGTCAGGCAACATACTGTTAACCACACTTTTCTGAAGTCAAATCTGATCTAGTAAACCTGACAAAGAAATACATTTATCTTCTGTACTTCACTTGTTAGTTACCAAATGACCTAATTGACCCACTCACCTCCTTTAATAGCTCAAATCATTGCTGCAGTAGCATGGAAGAGCCAGCAATGTTAAATTAATATATACATTATTCACAAAGGTATTGGAATGGTTTCTCTGGAAAAGATAGTCAAAGGAAACCATAATTCTGTCTACATGAATTTTGCCTTTTGTAAAATACACAGAAAAATATAATTGTTTGTTAAAATATAACTACATCTATCTAGATGTTAACAAGTTGTCTCTAATCATCTCTTCATTATGTAGGTCTACATAATATCTCATATGAAATTTCTCCCTGTATAGATACTACTACTTTTGTGGCTGTTTGGTTTAATGGCAACTATGGACATCAAAATGTGCAATAAATATGCTGTTCACTTTATGTGAAAAATAAAAATAAAGGCCCAGTTTTTAACAAATGGGAACCTAAAATTGGACTTCTAAATCCATATTCAGCTTCCACTGAAGTTACTGAGAGCTATAGGATGGTGAAGCACGTTAAAATCAGACTGCTTTGGGCCTGATCCTGCAACTGACCCTGGATAGGGCCCACTGACTTCAAGGACTAGACAAGGATTTAGAACCTTTCAGAAGTGGTGTGCCGAGTCTTCATTTATTCACTCTAATTTAAGGTTTCGCGTGCCGGTAATACATTTTAACGTTTTTAGAAGGTCTCTTTCTATAAGTCTATATTATATAACTAAACTAGTGTATGTAAAGTAAACAAGGTTTTCAAAATGTTTAAGAAGCGTCATTTAAAATTAAAATGCTGATCTTATGCCACCAGCCTGCTCAGCTCGCTGCCAGCCTTGGGTTCTGTTCACCTAGGCTAGCAGCGGGCTGAGCAGGGCCTATGGCTGCGACCTGGGGGTGTGTGTGTGTTTCAGGGGTCAGGGCAGAGGGCTGGGGGAGGGGGTTCAGGG
>NW_020664490.1:10431141-10453291 GCF_002925995.2 Terrapene triunguis
GGGTGTGTGTTGGGGTGTGGGGGGTGCAGGGCAGAAGGCTGAGTGTGGAGGGGGTTCAGGGCAGAGGGATGGGGCTGTGGGGGTGTAGGGCAGAGGGATGGGTGTGTGTTGGGGTGGGGGGGTTCAGGGCAGAGGGATGAGGTGCTCAGCTCGTGGGGGTGCTCCCAGCCCCCTGCCCTGAGCAGCTCATGGCAGGGGGCTGGAAGGGATATGCCCTGTTCCACCCCCTTTCCCCAGGCTCCGTCCCTACCTCTCTCTGCGTCCTCTACGGAACTGTGTGCACGCTGCCGCTCTTCCCCCTCCCCCTCGCTAGGGCCATCAGCTGATTGGCGCAGGGAAGGAGAGGAGGAGGGGCAGGAAAGCACCATGCTGGGGGAAGAAGCAGGGGAGGGGGGAAGCTTGGCTGCCACAGAACCAAGCTTCTGCCTCCTGCCCCCGCAGGGGAGAGCGGTGGGCAGGGGGGCTGAGGGCCAGGACCACACCAGGGAGCTGCGTGCCACTCAAAATCGGCTAGCGTGCCGTGTTTGGCACGTGTGCCGTAGGTTGCTGACCCCTGATTTAGAACCTTTGTTGTAGGGCTCCCTTTTTAAAAAAAAATATTGGTCAAAATGTCTTCATTGGTTTAGGCCTTAAATCACCTTTCCAAAGTTAGAAGATATTTCATATTCTTAACAAGGAACCAAGACTGTCAAATTCATTACTTAAGCAGGATAATCTAACAAATGAATAGGTAATTCTGAGGCAATAATGAGAACTCACTGGTGGCACATTAATTATAACTTTCATCTCATTTACTGAGAAAGGTGGGATTATGGATGTGGCCAAGAGTAAAAGGAGATCTATTTTCAGGGTCAATGGATTTATCTTTTCACAGAACTAACAATTCAGAAAAGAAAAAGTGATTTCTCTCTTTGTGGGATGACTTGAGAAGTCCAGGAACAGAGATGTCTATTTTTTTAGTTTTCATAATTAAAGGTGATAATTTTTAGAGCATAGTATCTCCTGAAATAAATGTACTTTAAGATAAGTCTTTTTGAGCACGTCAAGACTAATGGAATAAAAATGACCTCTGAAAGCAAGTAGTTAGGTATTGGTGCTGAGAATTCAAGTGCTGAGAGTCTAACTTCCTATGACAGTACAAAGAGGCTGCAAGAGGACCCAGTGTTGGTCCTAACTTTTAAAATGACCACCCATCATTTTGCAGTTGTGTGTTGTCATTCCAAGGAAAAGGGACAGATCTATCATTATGTAGATTAAATAGAATCAAATAATAAAGCTATGCCATGTAACTGCTTGGAGGCATGTGGCCTGAGGACCAATCTGTGTGCCTACTTACATTTTTGTAAAAAATGTTGGGATTTTGCGGTGTTTCCAAACCATCCTAAAGCCATGTGAGGAAATGCCGTGTTCTCACCACACATTTCAGTGACCCTTCCATCATTCTAGTGAGTACATATGATGTTTAAACTAGGGCTGTCGATTAATCACAGTTAACTCACGCGATTAACTCAAAAAAAGTAATAGTGATTAAAAAAATTAATCGTGATTAATTGCACTGTTAAACAATAGAATACCACTTGAAATTTTATTAAATATTTAGGATGCTTTTCAACATTTTCAAATATATTGATTTCAATTACAACACAGAATACAAAGTGTACAGTGCTCACTTTATATTACAAATATTTGCACTGTAAAAATGATAAACAAATAGTGTTTTTCAATTCACCTCATACAAGTACTGTAGTGCAATATCTTTATCATGAAAGTGCAACTTACAAATGTAGATTTTTTTCTTACATAACTGCACTCAAAAAAAAAAACCCCAATGTAAAACTTTAGTGCCTACAAGCCCTACTCAGTCCTACTTCTTGTTCAGCCAGTCACTAAGACAAACAAGTTTGTGTACATTTACAGGACATAATGCTGCCTGCTTCTTATTTACAATGTCACCTGAAAGTGAGAACAGGTATTTACATGGCACTTTTGTAGCCGACATTGCAAGGAATTTACGTGCCAGAAAAGCTTAACATTCATATGCCCCTTCATGCTTCGCCCACCATTCCAGAGGACATACTTCCATGCTGATGATGCTCGTTTAAAAATTTTAATTTGTTAATTAAATTTGTGACTGAACTCCTTG
This sequence comes from Terrapene triunguis, assembly GCF_002925995.2. Taxonomy (NCBI): domain Eukaryota; kingdom Metazoa; phylum Chordata; order Testudines; family Emydidae; genus Terrapene; species Terrapene triunguis. The sequence goes on from NW_020664490.1 coordinate 10,433,285, forward strand.
GGGGAGAATTGTATGGCTTCTGCTCTGTTTTACCCGCATTCTGCCATATATTTCATGTTATAACAGTCTTAGATGATGACCCAGAATATGTTGTTCATTGTAACAACACTTTCACTTCAGATTTGACAAAACGCAAAGAAGGTACCAATGTGAGATTTCTAAAGATAACTATAGCACTCAACCCAAGATTTAAGAATCTGAAGTGCCTTCCAAAATCTGAGAGGGACAAGGTGCGGAGCATGCTTTCAGAAGTCTTAAAAGAGCAACACTCCGATGTGGAAACTACAGAACCCAAACCACCAAAAAAGAAAATCAACCTTCTGCTGGTGGCATCTGACTCAGATGACGAAAATGAATATGCATCTCTCAGCACTGCTTTGGATCGTTATCGAGCAGAACCCGTCATCGGCATGGACACATGTCCCCTGGAGGGGTGGTTGAAGCATGAAGGAACATATGAATCTTTAGAGCATCTGGCATGTAAATATCTTGCGATGCCGGCTACAACAGTGTTGTCACTTTCAGGTAACATTATAAACAAGAAGCGGGCATCATTATCCCCTGCAAATGTAAACAAACTTGTTTGTTTGAGCGATTGGTTGAACAAGAAGTAGGACTGAGTGGACATGCAGGCTCTAAAATTTTACATTGCTTTATTTTTGAGTGCAGTTATTTTTTTGTACATAATTCTACATTTGTAAGTTCAACTTTCATGATAAAGAGATTGCACTACATTATTTGTATTAGGTGAATTGAAAAATACTATTTCTTTTGTTTTTTTACTGTGCAAATATTTGTAAATCAAAAATAATAATATAAAGTGAGCATTGTACACTTTGTATTCTGTGTGGTAATTGAAATCAGTATTTTTGAAAATGTAGAAAACATCCAAAAATATTTAAATAAATTGTATTCTATTATTCTTTAACAGTGCGATTAATCGCATGATTAATTGCATGATTAATTGTGACTAATTTTTTTAACCGCTTGACAGCCCTAGTTTAAATGTGAATGGTCACATATCAAGTTCCTGCAATAGTTCCGTGCTCAGGTACTGTAATTTTTTTCCAGTATGGCAATCTTCTTCCTTCAATATCTCGCTTGGAAATAATCTCTGTTTTGAAAGACCCCAACATAATGAACAGCAGTTGAAAGAACAGAACATTCACAGTAGTGTATATAACATTGGTACTAAATCTTTAGTCTTGAGACCCAACAGAGGAGCTTGAAGATGTAGATATTGTGACAAAGTTCCTCCTCTATCTTGGTGGGTCCTGTGCTTATTGGCGGATTTTCTTGCCGCAGAGATTCACCATGTGGGTTGGGGAACAGCCCAGAGACCTTCCCCTCTGGAAGAACCCACAGTCCAGGTCAGTTGGGAGGTTTGGGGGGAACCCGGGCCTGCCCTCTACTCTGGGTTCCAGCCCAGGGCCCTGTGAACTGCAGCTGTCTATAGTGCCTCCTGTAACAGCTGCATGACAGCTACAACTCCCTGGGCTACTTCCCCATGGCCTCCTCCAAACACCTTCCTTATTCTCGCCACAGGACCTTCCTCCTGGTGTCTGATAATGCTTGTGCTCCTCAGTCCTCCAGCAGCGCACCCTCTCACTCTCAGCTCCTTGCGCCTCTTGCTCCCAGCTCCTCACACTCGCACCACAAACTGAAGTGAGCTCCTTTTAAAACCCAGGTGCCTTGATTAGCCTGCCTTAATTGATTCTAGCAGCTTCTTCTTAATGGGCTCCAGGTGTCCTAATTAGCCTGCCTGCCTTAACTGGTTCTAGCAGGTTCCTGATTACTCTAGTGCAGCCCCTTCTCTGGTCACTCAGGGAACAGAAAACTACTCATCCAGTGACCAGTCTATTTGCCCTCTACCAGACTCCTGTACCCCACTGGTCTGGGTCTGTCACAATAGATTGAGACAGAACGCATTCTTTTTATAAGGAGGAGTCAAAACAGGGCACTTGCAGCATCAGAGGTGTCTGCCACTATTGTAAAATTGTGAAATTACCATCTCTATGAAAGAGTAACCTTGAAGACTTAAACACTACTACTTAGTTTTGCATTTCTTTATCTGCCTCATATGAAATCCTTCTATAAACTTGCTGTAAAATAGAAATTAACAGTGGAGTGTCTGGACAATTCATGCACTTTCATTTGTGTACCACTTTCCCTACCTTTCAGCAAAGATAATCAGAGAGCCCATGTGAGGTCTCATATTTCTAAGACTTCCTCATTTTTATGATTTACATTCCTGTACATTTACTGATAACTTTCTTAATATTACCTTAAAACTAAACCAATTATCAGAACAAAGAAAAGTACATTTTGTGATGCATTGGCCTTTGGTCTTTCATTGTGTGTCTTCGTTCATGTGCTCATTCCCAAAAATTCAGTCATTGACAATGGATCTTCCAGTCATTAATGGGAATTGGCAAGGTTTTACAGTAAAACAGCATTCACGCTTCTCATGAGAATTGGTATGTATAATGTTGAAGGGCCGTAGAGTAAAGGCAGTTAAGTTCATGGCTATATTTGATTTCCATATGCTTATCCAAACTAACCTCCTGTGCTGGAAAGTTAATATATAAAGTGGCAAGGAGTCTGGTGGCACCTCAAAGACTAACAGATTTATTTGGGCATAAGTTTACATGGGTAAAACACCACTTCTTCAGATGCATGGAGTGAAAATTACAGATGCAGGCATTATATAATGACACATGAAGGGAAGGGAGTTACTTCACAAGTGGAGAACCAGTGTTGACAGGGCCAATTCGATCAGGGTGGATGTAGTCCACTCCCAATAATAGATGAGGAAGTGTCAATTCCAGGAGAGGCAAAGCTGCTTCTGAAATGAGCCAGCCACTCCCAGTCCCTATTCAAGCCCAAATTATGCCCAAAGAAATCTGTTAGTTTTTAAGGTGCCACCAGACTCCTTGTTGTTTTTGTGGATACAGACTAGCTACCCCCTGATACTATATAAAGTGGGCATTTTTTGAATAGTTGACTTTTTAATCATGTTCATCAAGACTCACATTGGTGCAGAGGTTTAGATGGGGAAAACTACAACACGGTTGCATGACTAATTTTTAAAGCCTTGTGCAAAATCCCCTAGGAACACAGCTGGATAGAACTCCTTAGTAGTTTGCTTGCCAATTGAAATACCTCCTAGCATCATTCTGTTAGAGGAACATGAAATCATTGCAAACTCAGACTGCAGATAAGGTATTAAGTAAAATGGTTGGTACATCATTTTCTACTATTTTATTATAATTTGAAAGTAAATGTTTTACATAAAAATAAGCAACAATATAAAAGCTTAGCTCAGAAGTTAACATATCAGATCTCATCCCATATTAACCTACATTTATTAGCATAACCAGTGGGATTTGAAAAATGCCATTTGACTTTGTTCCAGCTTTATGCATCGATACATATCATTTGAAAGTTATTTAATTAGTAGCATGAAAATTAAAGATTAACCTTTGTCATCTGAACCGCTTAGCACTTGCAAAGTTTGGTATTTTCAAAGGAAACATGGGATTTTTCTCTTGCACAAAATCAAAACCATTTAGAAACTTAAATGCAACCAGTTCTTCAGACACCTCTTTAGCATGCATGAGAAAAGTGCTATTTAATTTCACACTCAACTAATCCTTTAATAATTTCTTTCAGACAGAATATAAAAAGCTAATATTAATTCCTTAATAAAATCAAAATAGCAGATATGTCTTTAACCTTGCACCAGATGCAATAATTTTTTTTCCAGAGTACACACCAACAATCATTGTAAATGGCAAATTGTCCTTTGGGAATTACTCAGGACTTCCCCTTCCTGTGCATCACATCTCACTGGGGGAAATAAATATAGTAGGAATTCAACTGATTAAAGCAGGGGTCGGCAACCTTTCAGGAGTGGTGTGCCGAGTCTTCATTTATTCACTCTAATTTAAGTTTTCGCGTGCCAGTAATACATTTTACCGTTTTTAGAAGGTCTCTTTCTATAAGTCTATAATATATAACTGAACTATTGTTGTATGTAAAGTAAATAAGGTTTTTAAAATGTTTAAGAAGCTTCATTTAAAATTAAATTAAAATGCAGAGCCCCCCGGACCGGTGGCCAGGACCCAGGCAGTGTGAGTGCCACTGAAAATCAGCTTGCGTGCCGCCTTCGGCACACGTGCCATAGGTTGTCTACCCCTGGATTAAATCAGATTTTTTCTTTTAAAAACTGATATCAAAAGTTTTCAAGAATTGAATTCACCTTAAATGTAAAGCACAACTACAATAAATTAATTACAAAGAGACTACAAAGTAAAATTCCTGGTCTACATCAAATTGTCAAAAGTTCAGATCCATAATTTAGAGATGTAATTGCCTTTTTCTTTACTAAAGAAAATTAAAATCTATCACATACTTTTGAAAGACCAGACCTTTGTTATTTCATTCTACACTCAACCCATTGTGTTTATGTGTTGCAGATAATCTTTCATTGATCTGAGGTCCCTTGATAGGAGACCACTTCAGTTGCTAAACTGGAACACAACAAGGCAAATTAAAGATGGCATTTCACCCTTAGCTCCTAATTTATTATGTCACGGCCTAATCCTGAAGCCCATTCATTCAAATAGTTTATAATGCACCATAAACATGACATCTCAAAGCACAGTTTTCATCAGCTTATGACTCTAACATTGTCTGAATATATTTGTGTATGAGTACTAATTTCTGTTGTTATACATCTGCCTTAAAAAGGAAGCATATATGGAAATGTATTCAAGTTGAGTATCTTTAAAATCTGTTGTCCGTTGTAAAATCATTGCAAATAGTCCACAGAGTCTATTATTGTGCAAACACTGGGTTACATTGTTTTAAAGATGTTGGGTGTTCAAACAAATTAATTCCAAAGACCAACTCAGGATAAACTGTCTTGGAAAGGATTAACCTTCATGTTTCAGGGCAAAGGGAGGTTGTGGAATCTCCATGATTGGGGATTTTTAAGAGCAGGTTGGACAAACACCAGTCAGGGATGGCATAGCTAATACTTAGTCCTGCCTTGAGTGCAGGGGACTGGACTAGATGACCTCTCGAGGTCCCTTCCAGTTCTATGATTCTATAAGAAGTCAATCACTAACCAGAGTTAGGAGGACGTCTTCACTGTGGGTAGATCATTCCGTAACAGTCCACTATTGTGTTTCTTGTTCCTGCCACTGATGCAGCTGGTCCTGACCATGATCAGAGAGAGAGTACAGGACTGGATGAACCTCTGATCTGGCAGGGCAATCCAAAGACACTAAACATGGGCTGTTCAAGTAAAAATACAAATTTATAAAAATGTGTACATAAAAGGTCCTTCTGGAAATTTTGTTTTCCCAAATGGAGCTGGTATGGTCTAGAATTGGGAATTTATAAAAAATGTTTATTATGGAATTTTTTTAAATACCTATTTTCCCCAATAGCCCATATCTAACACTATTGCTAATAGCTACAGGAGTTCTCTTTTAGCTTATATAGGAGACAGCTGTGTTTTGGGATCTAAAAGAACGTGCGTGCGTGTGTGTGTGTGTGAGAAAGAGAGAGAGATTAACTGCACCCCTTGGCAAATGCAAATTTGTTTCAGATTAGTGCTTGAGCAGTGAGGTTACCTGTTGCACATGGATTTATTGCAAATCAGAGTGTGTATATTCAATTTTTAAAACAGTCTTTTGATAACCTCCACAGTTCTGAGCTCCTGAGGATCCAGTCCTAATGTTATTATAAGTTTGTCATTTAAGTGACAATGGGCCCAACTCTTCTGCTTACATCTGTTTTACATTGGTGTAACTCCATTTTCTTCTATGGAGCAAGTCCTAAATGTGAGAGGAGAATCAAGCTGTATGAGTTCATATGCTCCACAGAAATTCTACAAAATCCACATTCAGCATTTGATGTACTGAGTAACTCACGCTATTGGTAATGGAAATTACACTTAATTCTCTGCCATTGCAGGAACCTCTGGTACTGGTGCACCTTGGTTCCTCCCATTCTCTCCCTGTGGCATGTAATAATTGAGTATCCTCTGGGCTGTAATACTGTAGTCTAATTTTGGTTGTTTGGTTTAGTGTGTGGGTGCTGGGTGTTGGTGGTTGCCGGTGGTATGCAGGAAGTCAGACTAGATGACCTCTGGCCTTAAACTGTACGATTCCATCAGCACACAGCAGGGAGAATACACACTATTACCATGTGAACTTGAAATACCTATTTTTTTTTGTTGCAATAAAATTTCTGGAATAGCCCCTCTCTCAACAACGGAGTTTTCTTACTGGCTTTCGAAGCACCCAAAAGTTTTGATCTGTCAACGTTGTAGTCCAAGCCTGTAAAACTTGTGTGAAAACCATGCCATGTTTGAATTACCCACACAAAAATGGCCCGAAGCAAGCTCCCCTTTTTTTGTACATACTTCTAGGACATAAATGTCAAAAGGGCCAAGCCGATTTCCCTCATATTTTAGGAGAAGAATCACTCTGGGATGAGGAATCATGTGCCACATATCCGCCCGAAGCATATTTTTACGATCAAACTAAAAACCATTGACATTAGGAGTTTAGAATGGAAATACTAACACAGCCTTAGTCATGACAGTGCTAGAGGGCACTGCAATAACATTAGGAAACCTCTCCCTGCCCACAATTTAAACTAAATACAGGGGATGCCATTTGCTAATGTGTACCATGGGGCAGCAAATAACAGTGATTTAATGCACTTGACCTGTGGCATTGCGACCCCCTGAACCAATTTTTCTTTAAAAAGAAAGAAAGAAATAAAATATGCCTCAGAGGGTAAAGGATTGCAATCTAGCTCATATATATATATATTTCAATTTCAACAGTACCTGACGAGCCTCAGTGCTACAACACTATTATATGTAAGCACTCCACTTAATACAGAACCACCAAGCTTTTTGAGTAATTTATTCACAGGTTTGGCTTTGCTTATTGTAGTATGCACCACATTTAAATTAGATGAGGGCTACTGTAAAGCAATAACATTTTCAATGACTGGAGTCTCACTTTCCCCTGTAACAGTCTGAAGCAAATTAATGTATTGGTTGATCATCAACAAGTAAACAGTTTCTGCTACAATGTCAAGAAAAAAAGTGTGTTCATTCATATGAACAGTTCTCATCTACAAAGATTTACACAATGCATGTAATGAGTTCGCTTTTCCCTAACGAGTACACTACCAAACTGAAAAGCTGGTTCTTAGGACTCTCTTGAAATTACAATATTGTTTCTTTACCAAAAAGAAAGACAGTCTCAGTCACCTATGCCACCATTGTAAGCTCTATATTAAGTACTTAAAAAAAATCTTAAATCACTTGTGGAATTAATAAAATTTATAACTACAGACTTACACTGCATTAATGATACATATTATTCCTGTGATAAGTTAAACTAAAAATAAGATTAATTTGGTTATAGAAATTCCTTGAACAACAACACTTAAATTATTTTAAACTTTAAATTTTCCAAGAATTTTCTGAAAAATTAGCAAACACTGGCTAAAAAAGCAAAGCAGTTTGGATACACCAATGTAATCAGCATGCCTTGTGCTTTTCTGTTAACCCTCTGAGTACAACTATAATATCCTGGATCTTTTTGTAGATAAATGCTAATAAGATTATATCTAATGGGGTTGCTGATTTCCCTTTTCACATGATCAATCACATTCTAAATTTATTCAGCACAATACTCAAAATGCACAAAGATGGGAAGGGCACCATCACATATGAGTATTGCATTTACCATAAAGTTAGTTTACTGCAGGTAAACTCACCAGAAGAGACAGTCAGTTAGCAACATGCATAAAAAATAATGAAGTGGTGCATTTACAGTCTGTAAATACAATGCATATTTTCTTTTTTGTTTTAGTTTAATGTTTAGCACCAATATAATGTGTAAAGTGAAGCTATTGGATGGTTTACAGTAAATTGACTACTATGCCATATGCTCTCATATTAGATTTTTAAGTGTATTCATATTAGAAACTGTCTGTTAGCCCCAATCTGTTCAGTTTCCTTGACTAAAGTTTAGATATTCTAAGGGTCCCACCTTCTGGTCTCAGTTACACCCAGGAACTTAGTGAGGTTACAAAGGTGTAAATAGAGGCAAAATTTGGCCTTGTATTTCTTTGGCAAACAAGCATCAACCATTAACTATTTGAAACCTTAATTTTATAATCCTGATACCCCCTCTATTAAAACTGTTAAAATATTCCGATAGTTTTTCTTGAAACCATGAAAAGGCCCCATTCAACAATTTGGTGCACATTCTTGAAGGGGCCTAAAGAATATAACTGTAAAATGTTATAGGAGTTATGTCAGTAAAACATGAGCCAAAGATCAGAAATTTGCAAGGGATGAGTGGAAATTTCAGGGGCTGGGGTTATTTTTATATATGTTTTAAGTGGTACAATATGGTGTACAATGGAGCCAAACATCTTATTTTAATGATAGCCCTGGAGTCTAAAATAAAAGCAAAGGTGATAGGAAGATCTCAAATGACACTACACATTCATGAGATGAAGCATTTGTTTCATAAAAGTTTTTTCCCCAACTCCTCTATTTAATTAAGAAGAACGAACTTTGTCCTTGTTCCTTTGAAACTGCCAACGTTTTGCTGATAGTCAAAAAAGCACGTGTTATTAATGGACACTTCTGATTGCCATATAAATATCTTTATATTTGCATCGAGTCGCACCTGTTCTAAAGGGAAGGCTGTATTATAATGTGAGGGGCTATATAAGCTGCTGTAAGTCGGTATTGACTTCAATGGAGCTACACTGAGTTACACAAGCTGAGGACCTAGCTCTGAATATTGATTCACTGTGGCCCAAATCCTACCCACTCTTTCACCAGAGTAGAGGACACTTATGTAATGCAATTGCTCTGGTACTGCTGCCCAATGGGGTGACACCAAGATGATTCCATACCTACCATGAAATCTCTTTGTGCAGTGACTCTTTAGGGGTGGTTGTGCAGGGTCAGATGATCTGCCACGATATAGCTCTTCCGCCCTCTCCCCTGACCTTGACAAGGGAGGCAAAATAGCCAGGAAGCACACTCCAAACTCTGAAGTTTAGTTGTGCTGTGGCTACGTATCCCATTACCCCTATGGAGTTCCCCAGAAACCTGCTGAGTTTTTCTGCTTGGGGCACAATTAATTTTATACTTTAACCAGTGTTCCTCTGTTAATTATGCTTCAGTTGCCAATAAAGGCCTCAATCCTGTAATCTGATTGAGATCCTTACACTTGTGTGCTGCATCCCACTAAAGTCAATGGGGCTATGCAGAGCCATTGGGGACCTTCCCCACAATCAAATGGATAGATCGAAACCAAAGAACTCTAATCAATGTTTTCCATCACTTGAATGAAAACTTGTGAAATGAGGTTCCCTTGGTTCAAAATGTGTTAAATGTTTGAAATATAAAAACCTTACACTGGACATAAGGAGAGATGGGCACATTCTAAAGAGAGTAGAGAAGAGAAAGGAATTGACCTAAACTATTTACACACATGCCTTTCAGTGAATCTTTTGAGATTTCAGAAAAAGATGGCACCTGGCTACTCCAGTGACTGGTACTTTAGGAACGCAAATCAATAGTAGGATGGATCCTACAAGACCCTCACCTTCAGAATTCTCATGGTTTTCAATGGGAGTTCTGTGAGCACAGCCCCAAAATGTAAAACCAACATGTGAAACATCAAAGTTAATATTTTCTGCTCAGGTCTTATATTTATTTATAATTTTGAACATCAAAATTTGGAAATGTGTAATTTTTCACTCAACTAGTGCCACTTTTGTGGGACTGTTTTCACTCAAATGATCCTATTTGAAGCAAAAGTTTATGAAGTATAACTTCTCTGTGAATTGGCTTTTCTTTGTACAAGGATGAAATGAAATGCTATCACACTGACTTGAGGTTTAACACCCCGCATGTGTGTTTTTCACACACACCCCCTCTGTATATAATAGCACAGATCCGCTAGATGAATAGTTTTTAGTTTTTCCACTCTAAGACAAAATTCTCATTGATGTCAATGAGGACAGCAGGATTTCACCCAAAGGCTTTTCTTAAATGTTAACATGCCAGGTATTTCCCCCAATTTATAAACAATGTAACTATTGTAAGGGTAATTCTCTTTCCTTTAATGCTGGATTTTTCATCTCTCTCTCTTAAAAGTCTCTCTCCTGGTAGTAATCACAGTGTATCTATGAAAAAACATGATTGTGTTGAGAGGAGTATTCCCTCTTCAAAATCCCAATGCTCCAGAGAAACTAATTGCTCTCCCCCATCTGTACATCCTTGTGTGTGGGGCAAGGGAAAGTTTTAGAATTAGATCTTTACATACCAAAGCATGATAGAATGTGCCCTTCACCCACTTCTCATGACTCTGCCACTACTACACGACAGCTGCTACCAGCCAATAATGTGGAAGCAACAATTTTGATGGTATTGTCACGTCACCTTAGGTAGATTGTTATGAGGCAATCCTACCACCAATTTTCCACTTATCCTGTATGGCACCTACCAATAATGGTCAGCCCTCTGTGGTAGAATATCATAGAAGTTTAGAATACGCTGCTCTAAAACAAGATTTTTAAAAACCCCCATTTGCAATCTCTCAAATAGAGTAGCATTTGGATATTGTTTTGGCCAGAACACTGGGAAAAGAACTAAGGAGATGGGGGGAAAGATATGTGCATATAAGTCAATAAAGCCCTAGTGTGGGCCATCAAGGTTAAAGATTATTATGCACTCAGAGGGTTAACATGTGCTAAAATTACAAACTGCAGGTCCTAGCATGACTGATGAAAACATTCATTGCTCTTATCTTAAAAAAATGCAAAATAGTCTTAACCCTTTGAGGATCATATTAGCAGCAAGTCACAATCTAGACAGAGCACAAGTATCATTTCAGTCAGTTAGGAAATTATTATTACAAAGATACTGTAAACACCCTTTTCTGTTCCATCATTCGAGCATTAGTGCTAGATAGATCAGATGTAACCGTTTCACACAGGTTTGGAGGATTTTCAGAATCTCAAAGGGTTAAGCCAAGACTTTGAGCAAAAGTGTTTTATTAAAAGGGTGAGTTAGGTGAGCGAACAGTCTCGGATGAACTTGGTGAATAGTCTTCCGATTCAGAGTTGAGTTCAGGTGGAGCTTGCTGAGTCTTATAACGTCCCCTCACATCCTGGTTGCGTCTTCGTCGGAAAACCTGCCTCTCCTTATCAAGAGCGGTGGTCTGGCAGGGGCATAAAATGAGAATAAATGAAATTAGGCTGTGTGTGAAATGCAAAGCTAATGAAAAACATGCATTTGTATGTGGGCCTGCAAATACCAGGGATAATAAATGTTCAGGCCAAATTAAACCTGTTCTGTTTCACTCGGTTTTGAAAGGTTTAGCCCACAACATAGTTAAACTTTTAAAAAAGTGCATTTCCCAAAACTTAAGCAGCAACATGACATCAAGCATATATAGTACCATAGATATGGATGCCATATGTTCAACTTCTGGATGCTATTAATTTCACAGAGTAATAAATTCAGATTTCAAGCCAAATACCAGCTGACCCCCTTCCCCCTTCCTTCTCAAAGTATAAACCTTTTCCTACAGGCAAGGTATAGATATAGGAGTGTCTGTTCGATTTGACCTAATGAAGGTTGATACTCATACACCAATGTTCAAATCAGTGAGATTGTCTAACAAGGATGTATTGTGATGAAGTTGTCAGCTAAGAAAGAAAGGTAACAAAGAAGCTAACTCAGCTCTTTAAAAGCTCCTCATGCTAAACCATTTGAGGCTTTGCTGTTGGAAAGAACACTGATGAGCTCTTGTTGAAGACTGCATTCAATCTGATCACCTTGCCTAAAAGATAGTCTAGACTAAACCCCAACTAGTAAAGTCCACACTAATTTTATATAAAATGACTATTTTTTCCAAAGGTGTCTCAATATACTTGGCCAAATCCTCCCTCCCCCAATATATTTCCTGCTGCTGCTCAAGATTTATGCTGCAATGAGACTGATGTCACTCACAGACAAGTTTCTCATTTTGCTTGATCTTGCAGTGAAGTCAATGGGAGTTTTGCCATTGATTCCAATGGAGCCAGGATTTCACCCATAATCTTGAACATAGGATATTATTCTGTAGCCACTGAAATTACTGTGATGTTACAAATTCAACATTATGGTCTTGATTCAGGAAAGCACGTCAACACATTGAACTGCTTTCCTAAAGGGGGATGCTTTCCTGAATCAGGGTCCATGACTCCACTGCCAGGGCAAAACGGAAAAGAAGGACTGTTAATGAGAAAGCCCTTAAAATGTACATACATATCTGATCTCTAGCGGAGAGGCAAAGATAATATGGAATATATGTAGAAATGGAATGGATTTAAATCTTAAGTCTCATATATTAGAAAGTTTTTCCCTAGCATATGTGTCACCCTTTAAATGAATGCAGCCAAGAGGTTATTCTGCTTCAGAGGGTTTATTGTTTTCTCTTGGGAGATACATGACCGTTTTTCCTCTTGAAAATGTACCAGTTATACTGTGAGCCTCATCAGAGAACAGAGATACATTTATAGCTAGACTATTTTTGAGAACAAAATGAAAACTAAATCCATCACAGTGGTGCAGAATAGCATTATAGCAATCCATGCTCAAATAATGCAATCAAAGTTCAAAAATGATGTAATAAAGACAGAAAGATGGACAGAGTACAGAGCTACTATAGCAAATGGATTTAGTTAGGCTGAATTGCTGAACTATTATTTTTATATCAAGAACCTATACAGCACTATTACAAAGAAGTAAAAATAATTAACTTTGATAAATTCATCCTTGTACTTTAAATAATAATTGTTATAAAATACAACACTTATTGTCTGCTGGAGATTTCTTTGTTTACTACTAATCTTTTGTTTAAGAAATTTAATTAGTATTTTTCAGTATCTTGGACATTTCTTAGCCTTAAACCAACTGGATTTATTATGTTTTCATGTGAAATAGATGAATATATGGATCATTTACACACAGTGAATATACTGCATACAGTATATAATTCTGCATGAAAATTGAAAAGAATGGGATATATTATCATTCTATGACATACAGATTTCCATTTACAAGACATTTTTGTGCTTTCAGGATATAGGAGTTTATTTAAAGGTTATACCACAACATGTCACCCTGCAATTAATCCTGAAGTAATAGATACTCTTGAATAAAACACACTAGTTTATTTTGAAGTCTAATCCAGTGTTATTGTCTTTTTAAAAAAGGACAAAATTATAAAACCACCTAAAATGTTCTGCCATCAGATAACTAAGCATCATGACATTTATTGCGTTTAAAGTCATCTTGGTGTATAATGGAAAATCCAACAGCCTACTCTGTTGTCATTGTTAAGGGACCTTTGGGGGCTATTTTATTTAAAATACACAAATACATTAACTGGTGCTTTTAGTTTCATAGGATAAAACATTCAGAGGTGTAAAAAAGCTATTATGTCACATAGCCCAACCCCCTACTAATGTAGGATTATTCCCTAGACCACATTTTTAGCATTTGTGTCCAGTATAACATTTCACTGTTGGAAAGCTTTTCCTGATATTCAGTCCAAAATCACCCTTGAATTTCATCTCATTGCTTCTAATTTATCAGGGCTTGTCTGTAGCTTTATGGCATTATGTGTTTTCACTCCCTGTTGGAGAGACACCAAGAATCTTTTTACCCACCCAAAAGACTCATTAGAGAAATGTATAAGGTGAGAAAGAGACAAGTAGGGGGAATCCTTATCAATATACAGTTGAAGTGAAAATACAACATAATATGTTTCATTCTCCAGCCTTTCACGTGTTGTAATTATAGCCTGGACTGTCTCTGCTTCTTTCAATGGATTCAATCTTGAGAGCTACTGAGTATTCCCAACTCCCACTTAAGTTGCAGGATTGGGCCAATGCTGTCCTGCGTGTGGATTACATACTTTGAATTTATGGTTTCTACAACTGCACAAATAATCTCATTAAAATGCATTCTGGGCACATTTTAATTTTCATTCAACGTATAGATTCATATTCATAGATTCAAAGCCCAGAAGGGACCATTGTGATCATCTACTCTGACCTGAGCAACACAAGCCATAGAATTCCCCCAAAATAATTCTAGAGCATCTCTCTTAGAAAAACATCCAATCTTCATTTAAAAATGGTCAGTAACAGAGAAGCCACTATAACCCTTGGCAAGTTTTTCTAATGTTTAATTACTCTGACTGTTAAAAATTATGTTTTATTTATGAGGCCACAATTATATCTCTCCTCTGAAGAAGTTCAGCATGCAACAGATAATTCTGTGGAATGTGGGGAAATGGTTGTGTACATTGTAGAAATAAAAGAATGCATGTTTTTACTTACTGTACCTTGTCTCACCTAGGGGCATATTCTAAAAAATGCTTAATTTGTGATCCATATCGGCAACCTCTTTGGAGCGAAGACCTCTTAAATGCACTGCCTGGATGCTCAGCAAATATAGTATTGCTTTAATAGATTTATTATTTTATCTGCTATTCAGCTGGAAGGTTCATTGGTGCAGGAACTGGTCCGTTATGGATTTTCAGGGCATTTCTACTTTAAGCTATTCTTTCAGTAAATAATAAGAGGATCCGAAGTACACTCATGCCTCACAGGGCTGCAAATCCCAGATTTTCATTACCATATTTTAGCATTTTTTTCTCAGCTTGAGGTGAGAGAGTGAGAACTTTGAGGACCAGACTATATTGGTGGTAACCAAATGTAACTATAGTTATTTAGTTAAGATATGTAGCCATCCTCATACAATCCATCTGAGGAAATGTAAAGCTACTTATCCAATAGTAGGTAAGTGGATTGCCTTCAATAGAGTTTGGTGCTGATCGGTCTGCAGCATCCTTTGCTAGGCACTAATGTATTTTGTATCAACATTAGTACTCCTGATACCCAGTACCATATGGCCAACAAGCTATTCTTGTGAATAAAAATTATGTATTTTGAAGCAACAGAGACATATTTTATAGTCATTGTTCCTGTCATACTAATATGGGGCATTTACCATTTCTCCAAGACTTATCATGTGTGATTTCTTTTCCTGATTTCTAACTGGTAATGTTGCAGCACTCCCGAATCACACACAAGTTTTTCTCCATGGCTAATATTGAACGTGGTGCGTCTGGATAGGTGCTTACTACTACATCTGCTTTTAAATATGTGCTGGATTTGCAATGGGAAGAATCCATTTTAGCTGTTAGGTCATATTTTCTGTCAGTCAGTAATTACTGGATTTAAGTAACTGTATTTTATTAATGCGAACAGTGACTGTTTTTCTTTTCTCTTCTCTTAATTTATTGTTAGCCACCAAAAAAAAAATTCTTCATTTCATTAATAAAAGAACATTATTGTGCATTTTGCCTCTTAGTCCATCCATTATTCATACTAGCTAGGAGACTGAACTGGAGATGCAGCTGTTCATGCATTAGTCTAAGAAACCCTTTCCTTCTCTCACTGTCCATCTGCAGGGAAATATTTGCAATTTGCTTGCCATTTTGGAGATACTTTGTTAGCATATGGAATTAAATTGACATTATTGAAATATTGACATTTTCCTCCTTTTTTATTATTTTAAAAACATATATTTAGATGTTCCCAGCTGGATAATTTATTCTATTTTTATAAGGTTCTGTTTGATGACCTCAATATGTTGTGATGTGTTACAGTAGATTTTATTAATGGTAAAATGACCACTAATGCAGCAATAGTAGCAGCTCTACAGTGTTAGGACAAGAGGTCTTGCATAGAAGCACAGGCTTCTCAGGTATATACACAACCTCCCCTACACCCCCCCCCCCAAAAAAAAACCCAGTTTCATTTACATTTCATACTGTACTGGTACATAAGAAAAGGACAAGTATAGTACATGCATGACCACTGGATTCACAATTCTGTATTTCAGTTTATGTTTATTATTTAACATCTCTGTTCTTAGGGATATGACTTCTCAGCTGGTTTAAATTACATGTGTATGAAACTTAGTTCAAAGCTGTTTGCATGGGTGCACTTTTATTTATAATTTGTAATTCAGTTGTGGTTTTCTTAGTCACAGAGCAGCAGAGAGATTTTAAATGACTTGAGATATTTGGCAGGGTCAAATTTACAGAAGGGCTTCATTCTTTGAAAAAAGTAAATTTTACAGATAAAGTATGATTGCCCACCAGCTTGCCCCTTGTGCAGTCACTTACATCCAGGGCCAGTGCAACCCATTAGGCGACCTAGGTGATCGCCTAGGGCGCTAGCATTTGGGGGGGCAGCATTTCGGGTCCTTCGGCAGCGGCCGGATCTTCGGCCGCCCCGGTCGTCATCAGCATTTAGGCGGAGGGAGCTGGGGCAGGGGGACGTGGGGAGGGCCGCCTGCAGCAAGTAAGGGGGGGGCACACAGGGGAACCGCTCCCCGTCCCAGCTCACCTCTGCTCCGTCTCCTCCCCTGAGCACGCCGCCTCACTCTGCTTCTCTCCCTCCCAGGCTTGCGGTGCCAAACAGCTGATTGGCGCCGCAAGCCTGGGAGGCAGGAGAAGTGGAGCAGCAATGGCGTGCTCGGGGAGGAGGCGGAGCAGAGGTGAGCTGGGGCGGGGAGCTGCCGCACGGCTCCTCGGGCCGGGGGGAACTACCGCGGGGGGGGGGGGGCGGGCCGGGGGGGGGGGGGGCCTCAGGGCTGGGGGGATGGGGAGCTGCCGCGGGGCGGGCGCCTTAGTGCGGGGAGCTGCCACAGGGCTCGGGAGTGGGGGGGAGGGCGCAAGGTGGAAGTTTCATCTAGGGCATGAAACATCCTTGCACCCTCCCTGCTTACATCTGTACAAAGGGCGTATAACATATAAATTCAGTATTTTGACTTTGTAGCAGTTTGGACAGGTGTAGATGACTAGATGCAGGTGTAGGTACTAGATGCAATGGAGAATCAGGTCCAGGATGAACAGAGTGGGATTTTGGAATTTGAAATGAGTTATTCAGCTTGAAAAAAAATGCAGCTACTGTGAGCATCATATTTTTAAAAGTCAATGATTACATGAATTCAGTGTTGTTAGGATGCTACAATTTCATTACAAAATCAATGGATAAGCCCAATGCAGTTGCCTCTGTCATTACATGATAAATATTTTAATGACTTTCCCACACATTTTCCTGATATCATATTAGCTCCACTGGAGTTTATAGAATGTCAGTGGACATATAACCATTAAAAACGAAGTAACTCTAGGTACACCTGTTCTAGGGTATTCTTAATATTCTGATTTCAACTCTCAAAAGCCAGAAGTTTCAAACAACACTATCAACAATAGGTTAAAAAATGTATAGATTCAGACATAAAACTGCAAGAGTAGAGAAATTCAATTGACCTTCTCTTGCTAAATTATGCAAAGTACTGAAGTCAAAATGGACTTCCGTCAAGGGGCTCAAGTAATATATTGCAACATTGCAACACTAGAGCCAATGGCACCATTCCCTCTTAATATTCTGACTTAAATCCATGAAGATCAGCAAACTCACCAAACACTCTCAGGTTGTTAAGATCCTCAATTAAATAAACCCTAAACAGAGATTTTTATAACAGGGCAAGAAACCTGTCAGGTTTGTTTGTTTGTTTGTTTTTGTCAATGAACATCCAATAGTTGATAACTTGCAATAAATGTACATTTTATTTTTGGCTTTTTAGAAAAGGAGCTCATTGAAGAGCACCGAGTGCTGCTATAAAACAACATCTCTGCATACAGAGCACTGTAGGTGTTCACAGATCTGCTCTGCCAGAGTGCTCATCTATAATTGCAGAGAAAAGAGTGTGTCATTGGGAGTACATATCCTACAATAATATATGCAGCTTTTAAAACTTATATCACATTTGGGGCTTAAACAATTTACATGATCTAACTTTATTTTTATTTACGCTTCTTTTACTGAACTAGTTTATTGTATTTTTTCTGTTATTTTTATACACAAAACACTGTGTAATATTTTTTCCAGTCATTATGTACAATACGCTGCAATTGTTACTTCAAGAAAAGATTTTTAAGTGTACTACTTCATCTCAATGTGAAAATATTTTCAGGAAACAAAGCCACTACATTTAAAATACTGCAGGTGCTCTTTATGGCAACAGAGGAAGAATAGCACGCTCTGAGGGGGTAAAGTTAGCATTCAAAAGCAGAATTAGGAATCTTGAGCACATTAGGGAGGGACACATTTAGACTACAGTAAGGAAATGGTTTTCTGGTTTATTGAAAGTACAAACATTGTCATTGTTGGAGGAGAATATGAGAAACTAGAGGATCAAATAAGAAAAGGATCAGTGGTTAAGAGAAGAAATCAAGAGTTCAATTATGAAAGCACGTATGAGCATTACATCTCTCTTTCGATCCGTCTTTATATATTGGCCATATTTGCGATCACAGATGAGTTTTCAAGGCCTGTGGCAAATGAACTGTTGTATAAGAGTGAAGGGATGAACCCTGTATGTATTATCTTTAAGAATTTGCAAAGTTCTATGAATAGTATAAACAATCACTAAGTGAAAATAGTTTTACTATTTATATTAAAATGTTGGTCACTACAGTGGTTATTTGAATGCTCCTGTTTCTATGGAGATGAAAGACGAAGCATTTGCAATCAATGCAGATAACGTGTATATAATAGTCTTGGTTCTGGGACTATCAGGTATTATAACATTTCCTAATTAAGCATATATGTCTATGAGTTTTAGCACCACTTTACCAATTTGGTTTTACACACTGGGTGCACTGTTTAGAACATCACTAATTATAAACATTGTTACTGCCCCCAGCTGGAAAAGAAGCAGTTTATGTATGAATAAGAGAGATTATCACCCGTCTGCTCCAGCCCATTATTCAAGGATATGTCACTTTGTATGCTGATGGAAGCCATTACTAGCGTTTTAGTCAAATGGCCTTTTTTATATTGTTTATTTATTTACCTATTTGCTGGATTGGAGTCTTCCCCAAAGCCCCCAGATGTACGGTTTGTTTTAAAACCTGGGCTACATAGTTAAACTGAGTCAAGGCCAGTCAGATTAGAAACATTTCACTATTTTATCACAAATTCCTCGCTCTAGAGGTTTGTGCTCTCTGATGCTGGGTGGAGACTTTTTCCATTTAAATAGAGACCTACATGACAAATAGAAACACAATGATTCTGTCTTTGTATAAAAGAAAAAAACAGTATAAGTAAAAGAGCTGTGCAGGCACATCATAGATAGTGATGCTAGTCAGAACAAAACGTTTTAGCCCTTTGACAAATTCTATTTGATTCAAAATATAATCTTTCCTCAATGAGCAAAATGAAAAAGTTATGATAAGACTTCTCTAGCCTACACTTTGCTAAACCTCCCACTTATAATCCACAGAACATACCAGTGATTCCCTCCATTTCTCAATAAAGAGAAAGTGCAGATGCCATAGTGCGGGTCTCACTAGGATATTATTTTTACAAAATACACAACATTTTATTTACTAGGATACTCTGAAGCATTCTGTCAATTGAGAAAATAGATGACTAAAGTACACTCCGTGATTTGTACAAGATTCAATAAGTCCCAATCATAAAATATTAATTAGTGTACTGCACAAACCAGTACAAATTTGAGCACCTGTATGGAAACTATTTCTCAGTTAGTCACCATAACCAGCATCTATATGGGGTACCTGGACTCACTTTTTGCTTCTCAACTGAACAGTACATCAGGGAAGAAGAGCTGCTTTTCTCCTCCATGTCCATTTCAAAATCTATTGAATTTTCATAGGCATATTTTTGGTGTGTTCGGGGGACTGGTAACTTTTGTGGAAACTGTGCTGTAGTCTGATTCATGCAATCAGTGAAATGATATGAGGGACAGATTTCTACATTACTGTAAACATTACCATTTTGCTA
>NW_020664490.1:10453301-10482976 GCF_002925995.2 Terrapene triunguis
ACACTTGATGAAAATACCAGGGACACCTGACTGATTGAGGCGGTATGGGCCTGACATCAGCAATCAGCAGAATCCCTCTTTTCACCCATTCAGAAATCGCCACCCCAGCCAAGGTCCCATTTGATCGTACAGGTCAAGTCAACTAATAACAACCCTGACACAGTTACGCAATGTAGGAAAATATTAAAAACAGATTCATGCAATATTGTTAAAAAAATAAAAAACTACAAGGAGTTTTAAAAATAAAAAGAGAACAAAAATAAATGTGCATAGTTAGAAAACACAAGCTTACCAGCACATACAATGCATTATATTTCAGTAAACTTTGGAGAGCTTCTAAGTACTATGTTAGGTAAATGCATTGTTGAATCTAAGGTAAGGATTGTGTTTGATGGGTTCAAAATGACAGTATATAGTTCCAAATCTCATACAGAAGAGAAAAAAAATATGCTGAGACCTTGTTGCTGTTCCAGGTGTTTAAAAACAGAAGTGCACAGGAAGCAGATGCCTTAACCAGCAATATGGGAGGGGGGGAGAGAGGGGCGGAGAGAGGAGGTGAATTGCTGCAGCATATCCAGTAGATTTTCTATATACACTGTCCTTTTAACTATAAGGAAAATTGAAACTGAGCATGTGCGATGAAGAGAAAGCTGGCAATGTCAGTGTGAATAATGGGTGAAAAAAAGGGAATGAAGGGGTGTGGCATCTCAATCAAGATTAAAATGAAACTGATAAAGCAGCATATGGACTGGATAACAAATCAAAAAGCATGTTTATCCACTGAAGGAACTGGTTAATGGAGACTGCCAGCACGTTGCCATGGAAACACTGACTGTTGGAGCTGCACCATCTCATACCTTATCCAATACATTCCTGGTTGTTGGTAGTAGTCCAAAGACCCTGATCTCTTGATGGTAAACCCGTGGTCCAGCTGAGCAGAGAGAAATGGGGCAACTCAGTGGATCGATATTATGCTAAAGAATTAAGACTCCAGACCAAGCTGTTCCTTATTTAGTGCATATTGACTGTTTTCAGTTTCACAAGGCACTTATCTAACATCCTGAATCTATGCACTGGAGACAAAAAGTAAGAAAAAGAATAAAAGAAAAAAAGAAACTAGCCCTATCTTGCTATATTAGAAGCCATTTTATTTAAACTGAAATGGAGTTTGCGAAATAAGTAACTTAATGCATTATGCATTCGTTTAAAAGTCTAACAAATATTCTGTTATCTCCAAATATAGAAGTGCCCCTTTAAGTTGCACATAATGGTAATGAAAAAATATCTTTTGCAATTAAACAGAGGTTTAATAATTTTTAAAAAACACAGTGTTAGCCATCACAAGAAGCAGGCTACACAGACTATATGAGGCTTAAATTAGACTACTTCATAATTATGGCATGTGTAAAGATTAAAAGAATCCAGTTTGGATTTTGTTTGTTTGTTTTCTTTAAGTCTTAGCCTTGGAGACAAGGACTTCTCAAGCTCATGAACAGCATTGCATTGTTTATCATTTCACCTTACATCTCAGGCTTAAAAAGATAATGGTAGAAAACTGTGATGTAAAATCTTCGCTAAATTGCACCAATTAAAGTCAAAATGGAAAATGAACTTAGTATTGTGTAAAAAAAATCTGGTAAAGTGTGTGCTTAAAAATATAACTTTAAGTTGTATATATTGTTCTAAATTGAGTTTATCATTAGCAGGGGAATGTGCATAGAAAAGAAAGAATGTGTGCTATTTTCTCTAACCTTTTTACACTGCACTAACATGTATTTGGGATAGCCTTTAACAGAGGATTAGATACAATTTTAGGGGGTAAAACTTGAAAGAGAGACACTCTGCCCAGTTTAATCGGAAGAATTTGATAACTTTCACATTTTGCCCTACAAAAGGAAAGGCCATTGTGTGTTTCATTAAGACTATGGCATATTGGTGCAATACTCATGATAGTTATAAATTCTAAATTGAGAAAGGCCGATTAACATGTCTCTAAGTACCAGTTATTTAAACTGTAGTTAGCATCTAACTGTAAGTTTAACTTACATTTTCAATACAGACATAAAGAGAAATATTTAATAATTTATTCTGTTTTCTTAAATCAACGCATGTTTCATCTTATTTAGAATTATTTAAAGGACACTTCCTGTTCAAAAGATGAGGACCTTGTACCTATACTTCATTTTTCATTGAGTTTCAGTAGATTGATCTACTATTGCCATCTGCTGGCAGCCTATTATACTGCATCTCAAGTACACAAAAGACAAGGTTTTTTAAAAATTGAAATAAAAAGTATTGCACTAAAATATTACAACTAACAGAATGCTGTTACAAGTGTTTTAGGAAGGGATTTATTCTTTGAATTTTGAAATGTTACATCTATCTAAGCAGAAGTCAAACAATATTTTAGTTACCATGAAGACTATAGGCTAAGAAAAACAGGTTATAAATAATAATTATAGAACAACAACAGATATGAAGTGACATTTTAAGTCATAGGTTCTTCCTCAAACAGAGCAAAACTAATAGACTAAAGCTGTTTTCTCTTCCCCACATCTTAAGAAAAGCCCACTGTTAAAATGTCACTTTTAATTTTATTTTATAATCACTAGAATGCATTTTAAATACCTCACTCCCTCCTTCCCCCCACCCCATGATAAAGCAGCACCAATTTGGTTTCCACAGATGACAGAGGCTGTCTGCGACAGGCAGAATGCTGCAGACAGAGGAATTGGTTACCATCTCTAGACACATTGGCAGACCATCAGCTGTCAGAACAGCTTTTTTCTTTCTTTATGCTACACGGTTCCCGTGAGCCTCAAGCTGGGATTTACTCCCGTAGCCAAGTCAGGGACCTCACACAACCTTAACATAATGTTATCATTAGTCTTTTCTTCTGTCTTAATAATGCCAAAAAAACAAGCACAAAAGTGACAACATACAAGCAAAGCTTTAACATTCCAGACATGAACACAAATTGAACTATGCTCAGTTAATAGAATGTATTGCAATATATCTTTGAATATTAAAGCATTTTTTAAAATTGATTTATATTTCCTCTTGATTATTTCAGACAAAGAGTATCATTACAAACCCATAGGGTACTGACGCAGAGTATTGTTTTTTTTAAAAAAACCTCTTTCAAAACATCTGTTTTTATTTGAGAAATAATTACCAGCTCTCTTCTTTAGTGGCTGGAGACATTATAACTAAGCAGTCAAGTCATTAATTTAAAATATTCAAAGGAAAGAGTGTGATGACATCCTTGGAGAATTCAACAAAAATTCTAGTGCTAAACTTTAAACAGATTATTTAATAAATGCTTGCTATTAAACATGCATTTTACATTTTTTAGTGAAATGTTAGATTTATATACAAGAAAAATGCAGTCATGGAACTTCAAAATTAAATATTTTGGTCATATCTGCTTTAGGGCCCTAATCCTGCAAATACTTATGCACATGATTAACTTTATGACAGTAGTAAAGTTTAAGAATATGAGTGAGTGTTTGTAGGATTGGAACCTGGATGAACAGATACTATTCTTACTGGGGATTATATAACCAAAGCAAATGTATGCCTCAGCAAAAGGGGTCAATACAATATATTTGGATATTACTGAAGAAATCAACAGCCTACTAAAAGTGTTTTATATAAATAAATAAAATACACCTACAGATGACTCTGACCTAACAACAAACAAACTAGGGGTGCAATTCCCCCCAACCCAACTGACCTGCACAAATCCTTATTAATTTAAGCCCTACATTAAAGGTTTGATACATAGAGCCCTGTGTGGGACCCCCATACAGTGGTGAATTTTACCCTAAGGGCATATGTATAATAAAGAATATCACTATAAAGTTGAATTGAGAACTAAATACAGTATTTTAGCTATCCCTTTACATAATTTACAGTATACACATATATCGTCACCATAAAACAGATTTTTTTAAAAAGGGTTAAGATATACTTATTGTACATTTTTAGTGCTGAACAATATGTTCCAGCATTTGGGGAGCATATGCTTTGTAAATTATAAATTTAGAACAGCTTTGCTAATAAGCTTTATATCAATGTTACCTGGCATTGTATAAGTAAAAAAGGAGATTCCTGAAAGTAAAATTTTAATGACAATCCCATGCCAAACTTGTATTACATTTGTTTTTAAATGCAGGCACATTGGTTAAAGGTTTTGCTTTGGGTTTTATTTATTCTGTTTATTAAGACGTGCGTTATGCATAGTATATAAAAAGTTTTTTGATATTTAAATCAGCACTTGCCAGCCTGCCTTAAAATTTACACATGCACTACAGATGTTTGTAATCCCCCAATTTTAGGAAAGTTACTGAAAGAAGTTAGTTAATTAAGCCACTTTCTGGATTTTATAACAATATTTTTAAAATACTGCTAGTTTAGAGGCAGAACTCCAGAATTAACCACACCAAGGTGTGGTATCCACTCAGAAAGATGCTCTCATTAAATGTACTTATTTAAATTCTAACACATTATCAAATTCAGTGAGGTTTTTTTGCTTTTGTTTTATTTATTTCTATAGTGTTTGTCAATGGAAAGATTCACTTCACCAATGCCTTTTTCATTACTAAAATGTCAAATTGCTGTAAACAATCCATTTCCAGACCAACTTGGACAAATAAAAATATTTTAAAAATTAAAAGAGGAAGGGGGTAGGAGAAGCATCGTTTCTATCTTTTAAGCTTTGAAAGCCTTGCAAAGAGGAACTGAGCAGTACTTCTTATGGACAAGCGTGCTGGCAATCCATTTGAAAAGAACACAGTTTGAACTAAGCTGTTCAGAACATACCTGCATTTCATATGAGCAATGGGTACAGAGTATGTGATGTTTTACTTGTGGGAGAGTTACTGTGGTATTATTGCTTGAAAATGAAAATAAAAAAAGCTGACTGTATGTTAGCTGATGGCATAGAAAGTTGAAAATCTAAGAAAAGCATGAAGGACAATTTTGTTTCCGTGTTGAAAAAAAAAAAAGAGAGAGAGGCACAGCTTGAAATGTTAAATACTCAGTAACTTCTGAGAAAGTATCCATTTTGCTGCACAAACAGTTCACACCTGTGAGCCAGATTGTGCCTGTTGAGCTGAGTTTATTTCATGCTGATTTAACTCACCATTGGAGGGGCCGAGCTGAGGAACATGAAAGTGGAAACAGTACGAGACAGTGTACATGTGCAGTCACACCATCTGCAATTTATGGAAGCTGGGAACAAACACTGCGTAATCTGATATGGGAATGGTTATGTTCAATGTGTCACTGATTTTTTGGTGACTCTATCTGGAGAATTAACATTACCATGAGTAATAAAAAAAAAAAAAAAAAAGCTTTAAAGCACAGGCAGATGTATTAAAAATAAGGAAAGGATGTGAATGTGGATAAAACAGATAGTTACTGTTCAATGGTACTAGCATAAATAATCTAATAAAATTCTGAATATCGTGTGTGTGTGTGTGTGTGTGTGTGTGTGTGTGTGTGTGTGAGTGAGAGAGAGACAGACACACGATCATCTTGGAGGAAAAATACAAATTTGTGTGAGGCATACTATACTGCATGTGCCTATAACACTTAGCTGGACTTGGTTGAGATGGTCTCACAAGCTCCATTACTTTCAGACAATATCTAGATTGTAACTATAGTATGCAGCACAACTAAATCTCTACCCGGTTTAATCTCTGCTTGAAAGGATGCAGCTAGCAATTGTGTGTAGTGTGGTATGCAACACTCGTGCATAACTGCATCTGAAATGGTTACACTAATTTCAACTACACGGGCAACACTTTACAGTAGTAGCGGAGCCCTTGCTGTCTTTTGGTGTCATCTTCTGAATATAGACTGTTTTGTGGGAACTTTTAAAAATGTTATAGCTATGTATTTCAGATGCTTACTGTTATGACAGAAACTCCAGCTGCTGTGCTGTTGGGTTTAGGCCCTGTATTGAAATGCTTCTTTATCTTCCCAGCTACTGAAAGCTGATGCTCATTCTCTGGAAGGCCATCATCCTGCAAAAAAAAGAAACACAAGTTTATAGAGAAAATGCAAAATAAGGGAGAATGCTCTTTTTGCAGGATTGTGAGGTGATCCTGGAGGAACCTGCGGATGTAAAAAGTTTAATAAAAAAAAGTTTTTTCTTGAGATTCGTTTAATTCAATGTCATCTTCTCCATGAATCTACCTAAGGTATTTATAAGGAAACTTGTTATCATGGAACAGCCCCATTTCTCTTCTCAGCTTTAGCTAATAGCTCTCTTTCAAACTTTTATAAACGTTCGCATTTCTTAACTGCCAGTTTATGGTAATTTGTTAGGTCCATAAAATGTCACAATAAGTGAATCTCAGATTGATCCTTTGTTCTGTTAATACATTTCAATCAATTAAAAGTGAAGACAACAATACTAGTTAAAAGGTCATTAGCGTTAAAAAGAGAAGCCCAGTTTCTCTGATATGCAGCAAGGAAATTGTTCTTGTGAGAGAATAAGTGTGCTCCAAAGTCCTCCCAAAAGCCTTGTGGAGCTCCATTTTCAGAGATGTGAGATTTGGTTGAATAAAATTTTATGCTTTAAACAAGGGAAAATGTGCTCAAACAACATGCAGGCTGTCACGGAGTCTGGTCTATGCCCCAGCCTGCAATCAGTCTCTCTGGAGTGACCCCTTAGTGGGCAGGCCTCAAGGACACACATAGTTCCAACAGGGGCAGGCCTGTGGCCTCCAAGACTGGGCCTTCGGCACCAACAATCCCTGTCTGTCTCCATGGCTCTCTGCAGTGAATCCAGCCAAGCCAGAGTCCTGCGGGAGGCTGATATTGTGCCCCTCAGGACGCAATGCTCTCAGGGCGTACTTACAATGACACAGGAAGCCTTTTCAAAGCAAGTCACCTGGCACACGTAATCTTATAGTGCTTAGGTTAGCACAGAGAGGCAGAAATTACGCTATAGTACATGCCAAGCCAGTACCATGATGAGCCAGCCAAGCTGAAATAAACTCCATCTCTGGCTCCCGCCCCCATCCATCTTTTGTCTCCCCAGGTCTGGGCTCCTGAGTCCCTCTAAAAAGGGCTGCCCTTCTTCCCGTCACCTGACACCTTGTTCTCCAACTCAGTTCACAAGTCCTGCCTGCTGGGGTGTCCCGCTGTTGGGTGTTGATGTTTCAGAGGTATCTCTTGCTAGATGCTAAGTTGATTTGGGTTCCGTTTGAGACAGTTATTTAATGAGCCAGCCCCCAGACAGCCAGGTGACACCCATACCTCCTGCACTCTTTTAGCAGGGGTCAAACTTTTTTTTTTACAATGCAAAGTAGAGAGGGAAACTGAGGCACACATAGGATTAATAAAAATATTCCAGAAAATTCTCACTCCATCTAATCAGGGATGCATTTTTAAGGTTCACAGGGTTTGATCCAAGCATGACCAGTGGTATTCACTCAATACTAACCTGGGAGGAGACTCCTTATAAAGTCTAGAAGGAGATTCCCCTGGCTAGTTCCAATGACTCCTGACCCAGCTATGGGATAATCCCATCAAATGGATAGATGCCTGATTGATGGCTTCTGTTACAATCACTGATTGTGATATTATCACATTTAGCCTATGGCTAAATGAAGCCACAATCCACAGAAAGCTCCAGCCTTCCCTCAGGGAGGTCAAGACCTCAATGGGGGCCTACAGTTCTTCCCTTGCACTACACAATATCTTCCTATGCAGCTGTGGGGGACACAGGGGTAAAGAAACGTGGGCTCCAGCCAGGAAAAACAGATAATATTTGAGTCAGTTGTGGCCTTGTCTTCACTAAAAAAGTATGTTCTTAACTTGAGTTAAAATCCTAGTGATAGGGTGACCAGACAGCAAATGTGAAAAATCGGGACGGGGGTGGGGGGTAATAGGAGCCTATATAAGAAAAAGACCCAAAAATCGGGACTGTCCCTATAAAATCGGGACATCTGGTCACCCTACAGTGAAGACAAGGAAGCTTGTTTTCACAAAAGTTAGCAGTTCAAGTTAAAGACCAAATTAAGAACACGCCTTTTTTAAGGTAGTGAAGACCAGTCCTTTGTAACTGACCCAAAGGGTGGGGCCAGATAGACCATTTTAAGAGCAATGCCAAGAACAGTTACCTTGGCAAAGCCTGCCCACCATCAGATTATGTAATGTAGCAGAGAACAGTAACCTTGGATCATATCAAATGACTGGCCTGCAGAACTACTGCTTTGCATTAGAGCCCTGCGCAGGACTATTTTTTAATTCTGCTCACGCTATTATGGCAGTGGGTCCCGCTGCAGGGCTCTACACTAGTCCCATTCAGAGCTCTACTTTGTATCTCTAGTTATCAACAATTGAATCAGAGACTTAAACTAAGCATTTTAGCACCAAAAGTACAACACATGGAAGTAACAGATCAAGATGAGAACATAAAATGAGTGTGAACATTCATTTTTCTGTCTTTGTAACAATTCTGAGAGCACTTAGTACGTTACACAGTTGCTGCAGTAAATCATGGGCTTTGTAAGCATATGGGAAGAAGGTTAGTTTGAGTTTGTAGATTGTGGCACTGATTTTCAAAAAATTCCTCACTCACCTCTTAACAAAATGCACTATCAGGCAGAATATAGTCAAATGCAGAGCTTTAAAAAATATAGTAGTTGGTTATTGTCTAGTAGAAGGGAGGACTGGCTCAGTGGTAAATGACCCCTAAAATAACCTGTATGCCTCTGACCTGACCTTTCCCAGAAGAAAACCAGTCTATAAAACGAACTCTTTCCTCTTCTTCATAGGAAAAAACCCCCCAAAACGTACATCTCATTTTTCAAAGGTCTGAGGCACAAGAATCACCAAGTCCTGATGACTAGTGTAATACTTTCTATCGGGGAAACTTACAGCCATAGCTCCAGAGATGATATTCCAGATCCACATAACATAGGATACATTTTTTGAGCCACAATGTGCTCAAGCTGTGGCGAAGTTATAAAATATTAATTAATCTGTCATTGCAACACTTTCTAACTATTTTTGCTGCTATCTGATGTTTACTTTACAAATATACTGGTATTTAGGCTCCAAACTGGAATCACTTCATCCAACATTAAAAAAGATACACATCTAGGGTGAAACATGGCAGCTGTTTAATATCAAACAGCAATGCTACACTACATTTTATGGCAGGAAGTGAAGAAGAATATCATACCCACAAGAAACTGCAGGAGGAATTGGACGTAGGCTAAATGCTCCAAATAGGAATTTGGTCAAGACACTGTAAATGTTAACCTCCCAAAGACAGTCTTCACTAACGAGTGTTCCAGTCTATGCATTAACCATTAGATATACACACTGCTTCTCACAAGTGGTCTGGACCTTGGTAGTGCATCTCATCTATAGTACTAGGGACAAAACTGTCAAGAGTGACTGGTGATTTTGGATTATTCACCTCGAAACACCTTAAAGGAGCCTGACTTTCATAAAACGCTGAGCACCCATTCTCTCAAAAATAGGCTCCTTTATAGTGTCTCAAAAGTTGGACACTCAGAAACTGAAGCACCTAAAATCACTTGTCACTCTTGAAGACCTCGATTCAGGTTTTACAACATACTACTTCAGTGTGCAATTGTTTACTGTCATCCCTGTCTAATTTGAATGTTCCAGCAAACACGGTTAGTTGCTGCTCAGACAGAGAACCTGCTTTGTTTTGTTTTAAAATAAGGAAAAAGAGCCAGACAGAGGCTGCTGGTGACATTCCTGTATATAATAATTATCATGAACGCTGCTTATATATTTGCATTGAGCTACACAACAGGACATGTAAAGACCCAAAGAAAAAGAAATTGTGCTAAAAATCTTAAGCAAAGCTCAGGACTGCTGGACTCCTACTGCCCTGACTCACTCAGATCCATTTCACAAAATGATCACAAGAGGTTTCCTTTCCAGAGCTAATTGTGCCATAGGAAGAGGTCATTATATAAATAACAGAAGAAAATTAGACCAAATAAAAGCCCTGGAAAAGCCTGTTGACTCTGTTTCCTTTACGGTTTCCAATGAGATATGGGCAGCGCCCTATGGTGTGACCAAAAATATTGCAGCTGCCAAATAAGAAATGTCTTTTTAAAATAACCTCCTTATGAACGCTCAGTTTATTATTATTATTTACTGATGGTTACTTATTTATTTCACATACAGGCAGCCAGGGCCAATGTATCTAGGGAAATGTTTTAAAGCTACATGTTTCCTAATCCTTTTTAGGCTGGCGTGTACAAAAAATAATCCACTTTTGGGTAATCATTATAACAGGGAAGGGTTTACAAAATGTAATCCATCCTTTTCACCATTAAAACTTATTGAATTACAGTAAGTTAAACATTTTTATTACTCAGAAGTCAAGAATTGTACCATAACTTGCCATTGGTGCACTTTGGATTATATAATATTTCCAGTGTTTAAAATGCTAGCTCCCAAGCCTCTAGCCTCTTTTATAATTCCTTAGTTTTGCAATGAATATGAGCAGGCATAGGAAACAGTAAGAGTCCCAGTAGGGGAAGTATAAAACAGTGGTTTTGTTTCTAGCTCTAAGAGTTCTGTATATGAGAGACAAATCCAAATAAACTAAATTGAGGGGGCAGAGAACTGCTGTTAAATTGCATTCAGAATCCAGGATCTCCATCTGTCTCAATGGCAACTAGCCAAAGTCTTTTCAGGTTTTGTTTATTAAATTGAAAACAGCTGGGATATTATTGACATAGGAACAGTTTTACTGGTCTGATTCTGACCATTACAAGTTTTGTTGTTTCTAAGAGAGTCCATCTATTTTCGTTGTTAAAATTTAAACTGAAATGAAGGTTGGCTCCTATTGAAACTGTCATACTAAATTCCAGCGATGTCATCAACTTACAAAGTAATCATTTAGTAAACAGTCATAAAAAGCTGCACTTGGAAGTGCAATAGTTATTTACACCCGACAAATACTTTTTACATAGAATAACTAGGCAGAATGTCAAAATGAAATTTCAAAGAGAAAAAAATATTTCATGAAAATTATCATGAAAAATTATTTCTATTTTCCAGCCAGCAGTATTACCCACAATTTTAGTGCTATTTCACTAGTCTCAAAACTATAAATAAGTCCAAAATATTATATAGCATTTGGTACTAAGGAGAGGTATTTAAACAGATTTATTAGAAAAGTGAAGTGTTATTCCACATATTTACTTTCCTTCTAGAAAGAAGCAGAATATTTTATGAAGATCAGCTAAAATAAACATTTTCACTTGTAGATCTCCAGTGCCGTTATAAATACAAGTAAGCATTATTATCCCAATTTTAAAGATGAAGAAACTGAGGTAGAGAGAAAGTGTGGTTCAAGGTGATGACAGAGCTAGGAATGGAAAATGCGTTCCCTGACTCCCAGTACAATGTTCTCTCTATTGGTTCACACTGCCTCTGTAGAAAAACAAGTTTTCCCTTCTGAATTCTCTCTCTCTCTCAGGCTAGGTCTACACTACCCGCCTGAATCGGCGGGTAGAAATCGACCTCTCGGGGATCGATTTATCGCGTCCCGTTGGGACGCGACAATCGATCCCCGAATCGATGCTCTTACTCCACCAGCGAAGGTGGGAGTAAGCGCCGTCGACAGGAAGCCGCAGAGGTCGATTTTGCCACCGTCCCTACAGCGGGGTAAGTCGGCTGCGATACGTCGAATTCAGCTACGCTATTCGCGTAGCTGAATTTGTGTATCTTAAATCGACCCCCCCCCTGTAGTGAAGACGTAGCCTCACACATATACTTCAGGCCCCAGTTCAGGAAAGCATCCCCATTCTGGACAGCACCTAACCATTATTTCTGGACAGCACCTAACCATTTCACTTTAGGCATAAGTCTCATTTAGTTCAGTGGACCTTAAATTCAGCACATACTTATGTGTTAGCCAAACTAGGGGTGGACTCAGGCATGTGCTGAGGAACTTTCCTGAAGTGAACTCCAGAAAACTTATCTAGCAAATACTTACATTAGTCCAAGAAAAAGGTATTTCTAGCCTGATTAGCTCTGAATGACGGCTAATATATAGCTGAAGAAGATTTACTGACCTCTGAATGTGGAATGCTATAAAGGAATGATTAGGGAGACAAAAATCCCCATAGAACTGGGATAGAATACTTCGTCTAGTACAAACAGGAGTGCTATATGTTTTCACGGTCATATACTTACAGAATATTAACAATAGCATGACTTTCAGCACTAAAGCACTGATCCCCAAACTGTTTCACAGTCCTGGAGGGTGGGGGGAGGATACAAATAGGGGTAAGGGGGCCGAGACTGGGGCCACAGCTGGGAGCAGGGCCGGGACCAAGGTCAGGGCTGTGGCCAGGGGCCAAAGCTGGGGGCAGAGCCAGAACCGGGACTGGGTGCAGAGCCGCGCCCGGGCTGTGGATGGAGGCCAGGGGCTGGGGTCAGAGCAGAGCTGGAAGCGGAGTGGGGCTGGATGGCACTCCCTCCCCACCCCATGAGGGGGCTGATCCAGGCCTCACTGCGCCCCTCCGAACGTTCCTCCGTGCCCCCTAGGTGGGCACGACCCACAGTTTGAGGAGCTTTGCACTAATGGAAGTAATACCTCTGCCACTTCATGCAGCTTGCTGAAACTGTTTACTAAAATGCATCAGAGTGCAATTTAACTAAAAGGAGGGAAAAAAAGCTTTCAGGTTCCAGATCCTCCAATGGTGTAAAATCAACGGAGCTCCATTAAATTCAGTGGAGCTATGCCAATTTACACCATTGAAGAAGCTGGCCATGAGGCAGCAATTCTGCTTAGTAAGTCCCACTTTCTATCTCTACCTTATCCCTCGTCCCACAGTTCCCTCTCACTCCAGAGATAAATACTTATTTCAGTTCCGAACAAAAATTATTTAAAATTGGGATATAAACATTGTGTGATAAGAATATATCCTTCAAGAAGGAAACAAAATACCACCAGCAACAACAAAGTCTTCTGCCTTAAAGTGACCACAAAAATGCTAAATTGTCATTATATATTGCACTCGATGTCTATAAGCTTTACGTGACAAAGGGGCTGTGCAGTTCAGAAGTATTTACAATTAAAAACTGCTTCTATCTGAACAGCAGAATGGAGGATAGAACTACTTGAGGATGTACTTTGTAGCTACTTTACACACCATTTTCAATTAAGGAATATAGTAAACTATTTGGACACCTTTTAATTTTTTTATGTTATTTAATTAGTCTGTATATTTGAATTACAAATATTCCTTTTTGGAACTACACTCCCTTTAAGTGTCTGAGAGAGACCTTTTTGGATACTAGGGGAAAGTGCTGCACCACACAAATGTGCTAGGGAGGAATTCCACGCTGGTACTTGCAATATGCAAATTCATATATTTTTTCTTGTACTCATTTTGCTTTCATATATTTTCATTTTTAAACTGGAATCTGGATTCCTCCCTCCCCCCCCGTTTTCTTACATTTTTATCCAAATATTTTGAAACATATTAAATAGCCGTAAATAATTAATATTAAACAGCGTCCCTGTCCCAACATTAAAGCATAGACAGGCCCAGGCCTTCTTAATCTATATCAGATTGATCCATATGCCACCTCTTTATTAATCAATTTTATGGCAGGTTCAGAACAAATGAGCATTGATCTAAAGATAAAAATGAAAATTTCACACTAATCTAGATTAAACTGATATGACTGCACATACACATGTTTATAGATCAAATTTGGAAGTTAATATTTGATTGTAAAGATTTTGAACTTAATGCTGAATCATCCAGCTTTAAAACACGGACTATATTTCAAGACCCCTTAATTGTGATTGCAAGACTTGTGAGCCCATCTGATTTACGTGCACAAAATGTGTCACTGCACCTGCAAATTGACCTTTGGGAAATGGACAAAGTTTGCAGGTGCAATTAAGGAGGTGTGTTGAAAATGTGGCCCACGATATTGGGGGAAGGGAGTGCAGAGCACTGTGCACAAAAATATTTAATTGTATACTAGCAAAGCACTTTCACTTCCAGTGAAACCACACAGTAAGTTGGTCATTACCTGTGTCTGTTTTAGAAAATGTTGGCTCCAAAGAGGCATTTAAAGTATTTGATGGCAAACAGTTAAAAAATTACAAGACTAAAACAAGAATCTGCAGTCCTGAAATTACTTACATTAACCCACGGATGTTCGAGAACTTGCAAGGCTGAGAATCGCTGATCTACATCTACCTGAAGCATCATGGTGATAAGTTCCTGTGAAATGGAAGATAAGATCCCATTTAGAGCACATTTTATGAAGAAAAACAAAAGATTTAATTCAGTAAAGTGATCTTCAATTGATTGTAATAAAGCACAGTGTTCAATGAGTGGGAGAATTGTACAGGATGGAAATATACTAAGGTTATTTAAAAAAAACTATCAATTGCTGAACTGTAAGTTGAACTTCTAAATCAATAGCTAAATAATGCATTGAAAAGCTAGAAGACCATAAGTGCTGAGTTAATTTTGTAGTCAGCAGTTTGTAGAGGAAAGAACTTCTCACATAATGTACAAAACAGATGGGAGCATGAAATCAGGTTAGTTGCCCATTTAGAAAATAGCCAATTTTCTCTAAAGATGATGCAGACTACTCTAGAATTTGGCTCTCTCTAGCTCCCAATATCAATAGGAAAAGTGGATATTTTCAAAAAAATATTTCTAACTCTTAAAACCTTTGTTTTAATGTTTCAAATTCTTCTTTACTATTTTCCCCTCAGTTTCCTACCAGCATTTAATGCATTACTTCTCCCATCAGTGAGTGCATTCAATCTATAGAAAAGATAACAGTAATGGGATGCTAATATAAAGGGAAATCAGAAATGATAGACATCAATTATTTTCAATAATAAATGGGAGCAGAATAGAAACTAATGATGTTATGCATCAAAATGGAAAATTTTAGAACAAACTAACTAGACAGAGTGGTTAGGTAATGGAACGAGCTTGCCAAAGGAGCTGTGGAATTGTCATTAGAGATATTGAAGACTAGAGCTGATTCTTAACAGATGAGTGATGTCTTACGCATGATGAAATCAAGCTTGCCACAATACAAAGGGAGAGATTAGAAGACTCCTACTAACACTTAATACTTTCTTTCAGCTCCAAGTACTGTATCCTGTATGTTAATTTCACTAGTTTGGAAACTAAAATCCCACCCTCTACCGCTCCCATATTATTTCCAAAAACATAGTACAAAACAGTGGTATAGAAGAATCAAGAGTCAGCGTTTAATATGTCATTTTCAATCCTCACACCCCAGATGAAAACACTGACATTATTTTGTGATAAATTAGTGCTCATACTGAGAGCATATATTCATCCTATGATTATGTGTTGGTGTTCCCAAGCTTAAGGTAAGAAAAGGAAAGTATTAGGGTGAAATCTATTGGTTATACACATGCCAACCCAAATGAACTGCAAATATGAAACTCCAATCAACTCCAATCTTACTGTAACTCAGAATGCCTAGGAACTCTGTAATTTCACCTCTTACTCTAGTGCACCAATGAGACTGCTCCAGAGAATTTGAACTCTTGGGCCAAATTCAACCCTGTTGTGCAAGTGTGTTTAATTGTGTTAGGGACTAATCCTGAAAGGTACTGTGCACCCACAGCTCTCTCACCTTCTCTCAGAATCAAGCTCTTCCTTATTACAGTAAAAGCTGTTTTATCTGGCATGTTGGGGGAATGGCGGGTGCCGGTAAGTGAAAAATGCTGGTTAACTAAGAGGGAGGGAGTTTGGGTGCAGTAGGGTGCGGGGCTGGAGATTGGGGCATGGCAAGGGTGCGGGGCGCGGGCTCTGGGAGGGAATTTCGGTGCGGGAGGGGCTCAAGGCAGGGGGTTGGGGAGCAGGAGGGGGCTTGGGGTGCCAGATTGGGGGGGGGGGGGGCTCCCCACAAGCGGCAACCTGTCTTGGCTGTCCGTAGGCAGAAGCACGGTAGGTGGCTCTGCGTGCTGCCTCTGCCCCACCCTGAGCGCTGGATCCGCAGCTCCCAGCCAGGACAGATCGCCACTTGCGGGAGCTGCCTGAGGTGAGTGCCCCGCAGATCTGGCACCCCGCACCTCCTCCCACACCCCAACCCACTTCTCCGAGCTGCCTTCCACACTCAAACTCCCTCCCAGAGCCCGTGCACTGCACCCCCTCCCGCACCCCAACCCCCTGCCAGCCCCGCACTGACTGGACTATAAACCGGACTTTCAATGAAGATCAAAAATGCCGGTTTATAGAGCTTTCCGGTTGGTGAAGTGCTGGATAAAACAGCTTTTACTGTACTTGAAAGTTGCTTTAAAAAAAGAGGACTAAAAAAATGAACGGCTTGTAATGGATTGATAGAACAAGTCAAAGTCTCATACACTGGCAACATTCAGGAGTTACAAGCAATGTTGAGCCTGGTTCTTTGACAGAAAGAGATATCAGGACAATCCTTTCATGTCATTAATCATGGGACATGTTTTCCTCAGATTATTATTATTTAGTATTTATAATACAATTACACCTGGAGGTGCCAATTGGAATCCAGCTGCCATTGTGCTAGTCGCTGTACAAACCCATAGAAAGCACAGTCACTGCCCCAAGGATGTGCCTATTTATGATCCAAGTTACTGGAAGTTTTAACTGTTCAATAGGTGTTGACAGGATGCTTAAAACTAGAGCTGGGCAAAATTTTTCAGACAAATAGTTTAGTCTCTGAAAAATGCAGTGTCAGGTTCACCACAACTATCTGAATTCAGATTGATTTTGGCAAATAGCTTCACCCCTCCCACCTAAAAGGGAAAAACGTTGAACAAGTTTTTAAATGTTTTATTTCAACATATTGTTTCAAAATGACATTTCATTTCAAAATTTAGCTAGATTTAATTACTAAAGAGTAAAAAACACCTGATAACAAAATGAAATGTTTCTTTTGACCCAAAAACATTTCTGTTTTGGGTCGACCCGAAACAAAATTATTTTTTCTGATTTTTTTTGATTTAGCCACTCAACTGAAAAATCATTTATTCATTTGGCTTCATTTTTTCATTCACTGCATAAGAGACAAATACTAACAAAGTGCTGCCCAGGTCAGCTTACAGTCTAAGACACAGACAATAATCAGATAATAATGTTGTAGATTACACATATGTACTTCAGGGGAGTCTAGACCTAAAGCTTCTCAAATATGGGGACACAAAAGAACAGTAGTTTTACACTCTCTTTGCACACACAACATATATACAGGGCACCTTTGATAAAACAGAAGAGAACCAACTTTGTAAATCTACCTTTGCAGAATCAGAAACATTATCCCAGTATGGAGATGGGAAATCCACCTGGCCCATCAAAATCTGATCAAAAAGCACTTCCTGGTCATCTCCACATCTGTAAAGCAAACAAACACACAACAAAACATAAGATTTATTTACAGATGTCATTTTTATAAACTTTTAAAAAGCAAGTAAAATGCTTTTAACTGTAGTTCACTAAGTTTGCCTTTTGGAACCAGTTCCTCTCCCCATGCCACATGGCCACAATTGTGGACTGTGAGGGCACTTGAGATGGAGCACAAGTGAGAAGGGGGAAAAAAAGAGTTTACTTGTAGGGCGACCTCTGTTAGCTCCCTCCACCTTTGGGATACACTTCCCTCTTTGTTTCTGAGCTTGCCTATCTTTAAGGCAAGGCCCAGCCCTTCTTTTTGCTTTAATGGAGAGGGGAGATTTGTGAGGGGAGGCTGTAAGTTTGCTTACAGGTGTAAATCTCTGTTGGAAGGCTTACATTTTACTGCTTTTACATTTTACTGCTTCCTGCTTACTGTGTTGGGGAGTAACTGGGGGATCTGCTGATTTCATCATATATTTTAAATGGTTGCCAAGGGCACCTAAAGCCTGGAATGGGTGCATTTGTTTTGCAAGGCAGATTACATCAAAATAAACAGAATGAGAAGAGACTGGGGTTTTTACAGTAACACAATGGAGATTTATGAAGTTTGTATAAATTAACAGGTAGAGCATGGAAAAAAATAACCCAACATTGCAAGCAAAGATTCCCTCCCCCCCTCAGCAGACCTCTTAGTGCAGGACAGGCACATGGACCATTCACAGCATAGAGGTGCATTGTTAAGAGTTGGATAAAAGATCATAGCCCATACCCACGGAATGGAGGAAAGCCACACAGCAAGATGTAAGTAATCACACCAGCTGCCCAGATGTCCACCTTCAGGCCATATCTAAAAGTGTTAGAAGTATTATAATTAGAGATACCAAGCCTGTATGAACTACAGTACACAACTGAAAGACAACGATGTCAGTGCACAAATTCTTATGAAATGGTCTGAGCTGAATTTTATCTATACCGTACACCAATTTCTGCTTTCAAATCCAAGGCAGATGTTTACAATTTAAAGCTACATTGGATTAGAATGTCTGAACACAGATGATAAAGTGTACTGGTTTCTTGGATGAGAGTAGGACTCGTTTGACCTCTCCTGACAGGAAGCCTGCACAGGTGACATGGGTCACTCACCCCAGTGGGGGTTTGCTCTACACAATAGACCTAAGGAAAAGGACAGTAGAGGACAAAGGAAGAGCACAGAAAACAACAGTTAGCAGTCACTGAGGGCAGTTTTTGTTACTTTTACCCCAGGGTTAAAAGAAACGGTTAGTTACTGCCTCACTGCTAATTTGAGGACTTTCTACTTTGAAGTTAAAAACTGCCATGGTAACCCCTAATAAAAGGTAGAAAAAAAAGCCTAAATTAAAAGAGTTATAACTGATATATTGGCGAGAACATATTCCACCTTGCACACTTAAATGAACCTTTACTGCAAATAGTTTACCCAGCTTCTGCAATGATTTCTGGAGCTACATATGTAGGGGTCCCACAGACTGTGTAAAGAGGTCCATCCACTATTGTTGCCAGCCCAAAGTCTCCCAGCTTCAGAGACTTGCTTCCATCTTGGTGTTCATAAACCTAAACCAGAAATAAAATCCAAAGGATCAGTAAGGTTCTATGTAAATGGACTCATGAACAATTTGCTAACTTCCTGACCTACTCCTTTCAGTTGAGTATGCTTTCAGATTCTCTCCTTCACTTCCCAAAATACAGATGAGCGCACATTTAAAAAAAAAAATCACAGTGATTAGGAGGGTTTGATTCATATATGGTCTCTCTTCTAAAAAAATAAACATACCCAGTGTAAATGGCTAAGTATGCTGGATCCCCCTTTAGTGGCTGATCATCAAAGAGCACAAAATCTTTCTCTTGTTAAAAGCTAAAGTATAGTAGCATAGTAGAGGTCTGTGCTTTTGATGTTGAAGTTCCTGGGTTAAATCCCCACTGAATCTGACAACCGTGGTAGCTTATTAAAATTAATACACAAAAGAGAGGCTTGTACAGGGATTTGAACTTCTGAGCTAAAGGAGTAACTCCATTAGTTGACAGCAGTAGTAGGCTTTTATTCTCCCAATGGACGAGCCACTAGAGAGGTCACAACACACTCAGCTATCATGTTACTTCATTAAGCACTTATGCTCACTTTTGAGAGCTCACAAAACACTAAAAGGTGGAATTTTCAAAAGTGCCCAGTGTTAGCGCAACTCTTCTTCCATTGAATTCAATGGTATAACTCTCACTGACTTCAATGGAAGCAGAGTTAGGCCAATACTGAGTGCTCTTGAAAATCCTTCCCTAAATTATGATCTCTTCAGCAGTGAAAAGCTACTTGCAATTTTTTTGTTTTCTTTTTAATCAGTGCAAGAGGAGACTTTATGTTCTAGAAGCAGTCAGTACATAAAGATAGCAGCCACAATAGGAAAATTCCAATTTCCATTGCTTCCCCAGTGCCTAAACACTGACAAATATTCAAATATCAAAACAAATAGTCAAAATAAAATAATTAAATTTATCAAAATAAAATGTTAACCAGCGAATCATCCCTTAAGGCAGTAGTTGATCGGGGCTCTCTCTTCCAGTTTTTAATGTTGATTTATGGTGAAATTTAGTGCAGTTTAATCTAACAACATTTTAAAAAATGTGTTCAGTCTACAAGCGTAATCTCATGTGCTGCACCACCACCTTGAACAGCCACTGCCACAACAAAAGCCTCACTGAATTACAAATTCCTGCAAAAGAAACTTCTGAGATTTCCTTAAGAAATGGGCAGTGAGCTCAACAGGGACTCTTTATCTGCTCACTTAGTGCAAAAGTTTTTCCTAGAAGACCCATTCCTCATCAACTGAAACAGTTTGCTAGGGATCCATCAAAAACAACTGTAACTAGCCATCCTATGAAGAGAATTTTTTCTTCATTTGCTGTACAACCTTGCATAGAAAGATTAAGAAACCTTCTCGACACTCTTCTGTATTGTAGGGCTATACAACATATTATATCAGGTCTTCTATATTATGAGGGGAGATTCAGCATTCACAGAAATCCTCTGTTCCTCTGATTGTTTTTAATAAGTGCATGAAACTGGATCTTGTAATGTGAGAGGACCAACAATCTGAAATGGATTCACACTTCTCTGTTATTAAGCCAGCAAAAAATGGGCATAAAGACCATTAAAAATGTAATTTCAGCTTTATTAAAAACACCGATTGTTAAATACATCTGGTTCCTGAAATGAAGTGTTTGCTGAAATGGGAGCAATAAATCTAATTTCAACCACAGTTTTAATTAAAGACTAGCAACTAGAAACTTTAAATAGACACTTGGTGGAAAATGTAAAGAAGTGATTTAGAGATCAGTGGCTGAAGCGACTGTAACTAGTATTCATCCTTAATGCAATGGCCTTTTATTGTGGAAAATGCCTTCACCTAGTTTGGTTAATCTAGTGCATGTTTACAGATTAATTTCACTAGTCACACTGGTGATGTGAATGAACCATATAATCAGAGCAATTAATTACAGAAAAGACCTCTTAAGTCATTGAATCCATTCCTCTGCCAATGCGGAATTGTGCAGTATGGTAGATTTTCTAGGGTTTTGTCAGTCCGTTTCCAGGAATGAGGCTTCTACTACTTCCTTGAGAGACTATTTCAGTTGATTTTCTAGTAACGCTAGAACAGAATAGTTTTCCCTCACCCTGTTATAACTCTATTTAGTGCTCTCTATAAAAGTGCTCCTAATGTGAAGAAGTGGTACGTTAATTGCCAGTCAAGGCGCAAGGAATGTGAATGATAATTTAATGCTCATCTCATTCAGAACAAACACTATACATGTTCTACTGCATTTAAACACTGAAGGGCAATTAGAGAGATGGGGATTAGTGCAAATTACCCACTATGTAGTGCTTTCACTGTTTTAACTAAGCAATAAAACTGGGTAATTGTACAACACTAATTGAATGCAGAAACACATAATTGTGTGCCACCATATGTATCCTATTACTACAAAGACTGTCAGTATTTTCTAAGCTGCTCTTGTGATCACTGCAGATGGCAACAGTCAGAGAAGTTGTTCTCTAGGGTTTATTATATGGCTATAAAAACATCCCATGATTTCACAAAATAAACGTGTTAAATAGCAGCAATTATAAAAATGTTCCAATTAAAACATGGAAGGCATGTCCTCCAGAGAACAGAGCAAGTGGATGCATAGGTACAGCATTACAGACTTTAAGCACATTGAAAGCTCATGGAGATTTTTCTGCTAAAATGGATAATAAACAAAACCATTTGTATAGAAATTACCAACTTCAAAGTGTTTATAAAATGTTAAGAAACTAATCCTCATCGTACACCTGTGACAAATAAATATCATCCCATTTTACAGATCAGGCGATTGAGGCAGAAAGGTTAAGACATTCCTAAGGCCACAGAGAGTTACTGTCAGAGACAGGATTAGAATTCAGAAACTCTTAGCTCTGAGTACTGTGCTAAAGACCATAATCTCCCTCTCTATCAAAGCCTAGATGAACTTTAGAGCAGTAATATAGTCAATGGATCAAATGCTGACTTTCTTACAGTGCGAGATCACCTGACGTCATGGCAATCTATTATGTCACAACATGTTTAGTCAGGCTTTTGACACAGTCCCACATGACATTCTCATAAGCAAACTATGGAAATGTGGTCTAAATGCAATTACTATAAAATGGGTGCACAACTGGTTTGAAAAGCCCTATTTAGAGTAGTTATCAGTGGTCTGCTGTCAAACTGGGAGGGCATATTGTTTCCTGCAGGAGTCAGTCCTGGGTCCAATACTAGTCAACATTTTATCTACTGATTTGGATAACAGAGTGGAGAATATGTTTATAAAATTTATGGATGACACCAAATCGAGAGGGGTTGCAAGCTCCTTGGAGGACAGCACTGGGATTCAAAGTGACCTTGACAAATTGGAGAATTGGTCTGAAAGCAACAGGATGAAATTCAATAAAGCTAAGTGCAAAGTACTTCACTTAGGAAGGAAATATTACATGCACCACTACAAAATGGGGAATAACTGGCTAGGTGGTAGTACTGCTGAAAAGGATGTCAGAGTTATAGTGAATACAAAATTGAATATGACCAAATAATTTGATACCATTGTGAAAAAGACAAATACCATTCTGGGGTGCATTAACAGGAGTGTCATATGTAAGACATGTAATTATTCTGTTATACTAGGCACTGGTGAGGCCTGAGCTGATGTGTGTCCAGTTTTAGGCACCAGACTTTCAGAAAGATGGGGACAAATTGGAGAGTTCAAAATGGAGCAAAAAAAAAAAAAAAGGGGGGATTAGAAAACCAGACCTATGAGGAAAGATTAAAATAATTAATCTTGAGAAAAGAAGGCTGAGAGGGCATCTGATAGCAGTCTTCAAATATGTTAAGGACTGTTTTAAACAGGCTGATGATCAGTTGTTCTCCATGTCGACTGAAAGTAGAACAAGAAGTAATGGGCTTAATCTACATCAAGGGAGATTTAGGTTAGATATTAGGAAAAACATTCTAACTATAAGGATAATTAAGTTCTGGAATAGGCTTCCAAGGGCAGTTGTGGAATCCCCACCATTGGAGGATTTTAAGAACAGGTTGGACAAACATCTGACAGGGATGGTCTAGATACACTTTGGTAATC
Source organism: Terrapene triunguis (assembly GCF_002925995.2). NCBI lineage: Eukaryota > Metazoa > Chordata > Testudines > Emydidae > Terrapene > Terrapene triunguis. The sequence goes on from NW_020664490.1 coordinate 10,476,389, forward strand.
CTCAGTGTAGGGGGCTGGACTAGATGACCTCTCAAGGTCCATTCCATCCCTACAATTCTATGTTTTGTGATATATGTGGAGTTAAGTGCTGAGACAACACATTTGATGTCAATATGTACCAACAAACTAGAGACCTGACTTCCATGTACTTTAATACCCCATTACACTGCCAGAGCACAGTAAAGGGGCCTTAGGGCTGGTCTACACTAGGGGGGGGATTGATCTAAGATACACAACTTCGTAGTCGAAGTATCTAAGATCGAATTACCTGGGGGTCCACACGGCGCGGGATCGATGGCCGCGGCTCCCCCATCGAGTGCGCTACCGTCGCTTGCTCCGGTGGAGTTCCGGAGTCGACGGGGAGCGTGTTCGGGGATCGATATATCACGTCTTAATGAGTGTAAATGAGAATCAGATCCTTTATATTTATCAGATGAGTGCTGCCTAATTTATCATACCAAGTACCAAGGGGAACACACGTTTCCTGTGCTCCCCCATATACCTGATAAGTTCTATGGAAGTGCCCCCATACCCTTTTATAGTTCTTTTCTTTTACATCAGTGGAGCTGAAGTAGTTTTAATATGCAAGTGCTTGTTTTGAAAGTTATGGTCTTTGTGAAAAGTTTAGTGCCTTCTAGCCATTGTTTAGTATCAACAGCAGCATATGACCTTTGTGTTCTCTGGACTGGAAAATACACTCGAACAATTTGAATAAAGTGAAGAACAACATGATTACTCACGATAGGCCAGTGGGTATTACCAACAAGGGAATAATGAGGGTGGAGGCAGAAAGACATTAAAAATGCTTCAGGCTACTGCTGTCAAACTTCAGGAATTTAAGAAGTTTGAATACAAAAGCATGGTAGGTCTTTTTCCATGAAATCTTCCTGCACATTCCAAGTCACAGCATTAATGAATCCTGACATGTGATTGCTATAACTTATGCATGCAGCAATCTATGAACACTAGCATTAAGACTGCTATAGGGGTGTACATGTTCATGTCTAATGAGAGCCCTGGCCTACATGGTTTTAGCATTTTCTGAAAAACTAGGCCAAGAATGGCTAGAATTATACAGACAGCTGTCACTGTGGAGTTCTGAATTGTACAAACCCAATTCTCTGCAAGTGTGTTAAGATTTACCTGAACCAACTTTCCCATAACAACTTTCCATTGCCAAACAATATTAAACACAGAAGATGATGGCAGACAGTGCACAGCTGAGAACTTACGTTCTTTACAATCTAAATTATATTATTGCTGTAAAACACACAGTCAGTTTTGGGCGCCTTGATACTGAAAATTCTCTGCAAGTTAGAATAAATTCAGAGAGCAAACACAAAAATGATTAAGGGACTGGAGATACTAATTTACTGGCAAAGACTGAACTAAAGATGACAGTGGACACAATAACAGTCAAGAAATATGTAGACCCCAAGGAGAGAGAGAATTTGTTTAGGGTGTTTTTTCAGTGACTTCAATGGGAGTTGGACTGGGCCCTCAGAAGAAAATCAATGACATTAAAATAGAAAAAGGAAGGTTTAGACTGTCTAACAAGGAAAGTGTTCTAACAGAAAGATCTATTAGACTGTTATATGGTTAGAGCAGTCAGAGATGGACTTCAGGGTTCTATTCCTGGATCTGCCACTGAAACACTACATGCTTTTGGGCAGATCATGTAATCTCAGTTTGTATGTCTGTAAATTGAAATACTGCTACTAATCTCCTGTGTAGGGGGGTTGGGTAGCTTGGTACTATGTAAAGGTGCAAAGTATTTATTCCAAGGAAAGTGCCTAAAGCCCTATTGCATGAAGTATTTGTAGTTAGACTGAAAACACACTGAAAAATTCACTGTATGGAATAATCCTGCACTAGTGTCCTAGGACAAAGACTTGCTAAAGACAGACTGTTTAACTTCTAGGAGCCTGACACGTCTATATTCTTTGTGACTGCTGTTTGGTTTTAAAGACCTTTTGATGATGAAAAGATTAGCATGTGAGAGAAAGTAAGTTAAAAGGCTAATGGCATAGACTATTTCATTGAGAGCACAGGTACACTTTCATTCACTCCCAAGTTAGCAGTAACAATACAGTAAGTAGAGCTTTCACTTACCAGTAGATTCTCAGGTTTGATATCCCTGTGAACAATGTTCAAGCTATGGAGGTATTTGATGGCACTGGCCAGATTGTACAGCATCCCACTGGCATCCCGCTCTGTGTATTTGTTAGTGGAGGTAATGGCATCAAAAAGGTCTCCTCCCTGGAACAGAATAACCATGGCACATTTACAACTTCCTGTTGTACACAGACAGCACCGCTTAATAAGCTTTTTGGAAAATGAATAGCAGCACTGTGCCACTTTGTGAGGGCCCCACAGAGGTCCTTCCTACCTACAAAGGCCTTGTGTTGTGGTATCATTCCTCCCAGGTACAGAAGGCAGGGCATACCTCCCATTCAGAGCTGGTCAACACTGCTCAGTGTGTCAGCTAATGGAGCTGAAAGTTGTGGATTGAGGAAAATATTAAGCAACCCATTCCTCTCCCGTAGCCAAGCATGCTGCTTCTGTGACATTTCCAGCACTGCCAACCTGTTTCCTTAGCACCTACATTGCAAACCTGCTGCTTACCAGCATATTCAGCTGTCACTGTGCTGGGCACCAATCCTTGCTGCCATTTATTATAATTACAAATAACCTACATTCAAAACCATATCCACAATCTCAGTTAAATCTAAAATGATATGGATATTTAGAATTAAAGATGAAATTATTTCCCATAATGTATCTATCTACCCAGCATATATACAATGCTTTAAAGGAATCTGTTTCCACCTCTCAGAAATCTTTAAAAACATTAACTTCAGAGACCTCTCTCCCTTTTAGAATGTGTCAAGTATTCTAGGTTTTCTACTTCCTGATGTTAACACTGGGGTCCCCCAACAGAAAATATGATACACTATTATGCTCGAAGGCATTTGATGAGTTAACATTGTAGTCTTACTGCACTGGAGACAATCTATGTCACTTCCCAGTTATCACTAAAAGTATTTGACTCTGTTGCAATCACCCATGCCTCTTCTGTGTTCCTTCCTACACCATAACATGACACGGTGCCAGAGCTGGCTGGATGCCACCGCCAGGGAGGGGGAAACAAAAGGAAAGGAATGAAGGAAGGAAGAGAAAGTAAGTGAAACTCCTCTGAAGTGAGGAGAGGGTTTATTTTTTCCATTCTCAAGCTCTCGGGCAGCCACTAAATCAGACTGTATTACCAGCAGTGAGCTAAAAGAGAGAAAAAATATTAAAGTGATTGAGAATGGCCAAGAGGGCAGGAGAAACCCCAGTTCAATGAAGAGTGTAAGGCAGGGTGAGAAAAATAAAAGGTTGCTTTGCAGAAGAACTGGACCACAGGCCAAAAACAGAGCAGCTCCATCAAGGAAGCCTAGATCCCACGGAAACAGAAAAGGAGAGGACAGAGTCTGCAAAAACAGTGAGAAAAATCAAGCTGCCTAGCAGGGACAGCAGCAACAGAAAGAAGAAAAAATTAATAAAAGCAGAGTGTTCTTAGAGGAACAGAAGTTATTTTCCCAGGGCAATGGAGAAAATATTTCCCATAATCCCAACATTGCCAACTCTCATGATTTTATCCTATGTTTCATTCTATTAGGTATTTTTCCTTAAGCTCCAGGGCCTGAATCATGCAAATCTCAGTTTTCATTGGGGAAAATAAAAAAGAAAAAAAGTCAGTTTCTGGCCTCTGTGGTTACAGAGAAAAGCTAGAAAACATGGCTGCTAGAGGCTCAAAAAGCAGAAGAAAAATAAAGAGAACCAAAATATTTGAAAATAAAAAAATTAAACCCATCATGATTGTTTAGCCAATCTGATGGTGGTTGGCATCCAACTCAACATGCTTGTTCTATTGTGTTTTGACACTGGTATTATTGCTATAGAAAGCATTAATTTCACTGATTATAATCAGTGTAGCCAAAATGCATAAACTGTGTTGAGCAGTTTCATGTTGCATCAGAACTTGTCAATTATGCCAATAAATACCAAGTACACCTCTTTTATATACAATATGGGGGAAGAGGCATAGGACATATTGGACTTAGGTCAAGATAAAAAGAATGGTATATGAAACACTGAAAAATCTATGTGACACATATTTTATTAGGAAATCTGAGTAACTACCACAGAGCAAGATAGGGAAACAGAAGGATGCAAACTGTAATAAAATGAGGTTCTACAAAAAGCTCACAAAGAAACAAAAGCAGAAAACTTGAGCAATTCTGAAAAAAGAATTTGGAGACAGGTGGGTATAGGATGCCCCCTCATTTCTTGAAAATGAACCTGATAAGAAGGTGAAGTCCGCAAAAATCTGAGAAGGGTACACTGTCCAGCACTGTGAAGACCTCCAAAGTAGGGGTAGATGTTGCACAAAAGAAAAGAAAAGAACAAGAGAAAGAGGTGAGATTGACAATGAACATGGCTATACAGCTAGTGTCTGATTGTGGGCAACATGAAGACAAAGTTTCAGCACCTTTGCCACCAGTCCAGTAAAAAGCATCTTGCTGAAAATTATAATAGCTCAGCAGAGGATTCAGCAGCACAATTAAGAAATCTGCAAGCTGCAAAGATAAGAGGACTTGTGGTAAATGAAAGCAAAGTTAGCTCATTCCAGAATGCTAATTAGAGTTGTCCAGCACAGATTTATTCCCACTTTGGGTTTTAAAAGTCCAGCTCACTAGAGTGTTTGAAGACAGTCATTGACAAATCTAGACCATACAGATCTTCTGTACTATCTGATGACACTGATCAAGACTCTTTGAATCAACCACTCAGAGGAATCATGAGTTAGAGAACTTGGAAAACCAGGGGGAAAAATTCAAACAGAATAAAGTAGAAGATGGAGGAGAAAGGGGCCAAGATTAAGCTCAAAAGAGAAGATTAAGGGAAAGGACTGGTTTCTTTAAAATGTCAGAAGCTATATTAAACCTCAAGTGTCATGGCTTAAGCAAATCTCTAACTATTAGAGATCAGGATGAGACCGAGTGTAGAGGGCAAATTATCTCACATCTACCTATTGTGGGGTTCTTATACCTTTCTGTGAAGCATCTGGAGCTAGCAATGATCAGACACAGAATACTGGACGAGATGAACCTCTGGTCTGATCCAGCATGGCAATCCCTATGTTTTTACATTCCTATGTTCCTAAACCTCAGATGTAACATCAATTACATCAGTCAAGGATCTGGCCCAAAGAGGGTGAAAAAAGGTCAAGCCTCAGATGTAAGGGAAGAAAAAGAAAGATGAATCTAAAGCCAAAAAGAAAAAGGGAAAGACCAAACCTAAAGTTAAAGAGAAGAAAAAAAAGAAAAGAATAGAGGGAAGCCTAAACTCAAGAAAGGAAAATAAAAAGAAAGCACACACAGTACATTAATAGAGAGACAGCTAATAAAGCAGAATAATGTTGTTGGCAGTCAGGCAGTCTACCTTGTCCTCCAGTTAAAAAAAAAGTATATAATTAGACTACACTGAGTTTTATTATATTGATAAGTGTTTCTGAAGTTAAAAGAGGAGAAAGTGGTGCTGGAAGGCACTTAAAGCGTTAATATGGTTGACAAATATTTTTTTTTAAGTTGTCTCTGAAGCACCAGTGTTTTATAACTTGCCAAGCTCTGCCTAGCTTATTCATACATCAGGCCAACCCATCCATTACTTAGGCACATTGGGCACAGGGGTGGGGGGCACGTAAGGATGCAATTTCAACCCTTCTCTCTTGGTTCTCCGATTTTTCTGGAATTAAGTCAGACTAGCAACATCAGAATGTAGTTTTTATCATCTGCACATAAGGCAGTAAGTTTGTAAGTACAGTAACCAATTATTTATTACCTTGTTATGTAAATGATATAATCTCTTTTCTGCTGTGAAAGTGAAATCGTATCCCTGAGTAGTAAAGGAAACTCAATAGTAAATCTTGCTCGGTTAAGTTGACTAACCCCCTGTTCGGTTTGAATAATAATTTTGTTTTGTTGTGTAGAAAGGCAAAGTGCCAGGGACCAGGTCCTGCAGTTGTTTTACAAGCAGTGCTTGCAATACGTTTATATTTGTATTTATGAAGTGCTTTTTCTTACACTTAGAGCGCTTTAAAAAAAGCAGGGAACGATATGCCTACCATGAAATGAAGGCAGTATTTACAGCAGCCACTTTTGTCAAACATGTTACTGTCAATTAATGCAGGGTGATATTAACTGCAACTGCTCTACAACAAGCCTTTTCTTCTTGAGTTTCTTTCCTGTGTGTGAATTTGATTTAAACTCAGGTTTTCAAAAGTCAGTCAATAACAGATGGTTAATCAATTCCAACAGCATGTGCTGTGCAAGGGAAACAGTCAGCAATTGTTGAATTAACAATTAATATCTTTCCAGAAATACTTTCCTTGGTGCCTGCAGAGCACATTATAGCAAGGTTTTTTCAATTAAATATTAACAAAGAGAATAGATATTCAGAGAAACAATACTAACATCTGATTAGGACCAGGGCCGGCTCCAGCATTTCTGCCGCCCCAAGCAAAAAAAAAAAAAAAAAAAAAAA